>NC_133622.1:146871217-147185176 GCF_048593235.1 Sminthopsis crassicaudata
ACACACACACACACACACACACGATTATTAGTAGTAGAAGAGAAAGGAAAAGGAGGAGGAAAGGGAGAAGGATAGGGAAAGGAGAAAAAAGTATACTAGATAGTAAAATGGTCAGTTGGATTAAGAATTACATAACTGATGAGATACAAACATACAAATTTTGACCTCTCAAAATAGAGGAAGTTTAAACAAAAAACTGAAATGCCCTGGAGTATCGGTGGACACAGATGGGGTAGATTCTGGATCTGAGTATCTATTAAAATTGTATGTCCAGACACGTACTTTCCAACACTGGGTTCCTGGAGTCTATATACAAAATTGATGGTAAATTCTCTTGATGTATTAATGAAACTAACATCCCATTCCAATTTTTTTATGGTCAGTTGTTTTGCTCAGAGTAAAAAAGAAACAACAATGTATAACCAACTTTGCTAAAAGTTACTCCCAAGTGAAAAAATTATGACCATTAATTTAGGCACTCTTACAAATTTAGTCAGCATTTTTCACTGATATTACAAACACTAGGCATACATAAAAAAGAACTCAGATTGAGGGCAGCAGCACATGAGAAGGATCATAAGGGTGATTGAAACCAAAAAGTATCTCTCTCTCTCCTCCTCTCCTCCTTTCCCCAAAATTCCTAGTCATGATCCAATATAGTGAGGGGTTTTAATTACCAATGTCAAATACTTTTAGGAGCAGGAAGGAAAATGTCAGAAGCTGAAAGGCTGCTGAGAAGAGAAGATTCCCACAACTTCCATGTCTAATTCTTAGGAAGTTTTAATGTTCATATTATTCAGACCACAGAATGAATTTACAAGACTGATTTAACTAATGGCTAATGACCCCAAATTGCATGAACATGACCATTATCATAAAAGCAAACTAGAGTTTAAAAACAAACCCCAAATAAAAGATTACTTACGCCCAGAAGTCCTCAACAGTATCAAACTTAGAGATCAGACGAAGGTTTGCTTGCCAAGTTTTGCTCTTATCATTTTTAAAAAACCAGAGCGCCCATCTAAAAATTAAAAGAGATAACTGACATTAGAGGTAAATACAATAAGGAACATATGCTTTTATTAAATGAAACTAATAGAGAAACTTTCTATAAGAGGTTAAATAAAATAGGAAGTTGACTTACACTGGAGAGAACTATGAATTCTAACCTATTCTACAAATACTTGCAATTTCTCAAATTTCATATATATTAAATGTTTGTGTAACCACATTACATAGTATAAATGTAAACTTACCTCGTTGGACTAATTTGCAAAGAAATGAAGGAGTCTGAATTAATGAATTTTCCATTTCATATTCTTAACTCAGGTGCCAAAACTTTTAAAGGGAGTACATCAAACTATTATGATTATCAAAAATTCAAACTGTAATACAGCAATATTTGACAATTCACAATTGATTCCCTCAACATAAAGAATCACAGCATAAAAGGAGTTTCTCATTAATGTCATCGAGACTACTCTGGCAGATTAAGATCTTGTTAAAATCTTATGGTAATCATGCTCAAGTATGTCAAAGTACATACACTTGGATTCGAATGTCATTCCTTATATTTCCAATTATAAGTGGCTGGCCAAGTCTCTTCACTTGTTTCCTCATCTAGAAAATGGGGATAATATGATCTCTTTTCGAAAGAAAAGCCTCTTCATAATGAGGTACAATATAGTATATATGCAATTTATTAAAACAATTATCTGATCCACAAATGTAAACTCCTCATTCTCTGACAATGCTAAAGAAGTTGGGGAGGGAGAAGTTACTATATAATAAAATGATGACATTACTCTGAGGCCTACACTTCGCAAAAAAAAGTATGTAAAAGTAACTACACTGGAAATAATCCCTCTATACTACCCTTCAGCAAATTATCAAGGATTCAAATCTCACACATATATACACACACATACACACACACACCATTAGAGGATATTAATGCTTGCTGATTTATTTTACTTACACACACTCTCTAGTCCTCCCAAATAACTAATTCACTTCTGGATCAAAGGAGATAATACTTTAAAAACATATTTAGCACAAGCATGATAAGTGTGTAAATGTTTAGAAGAAATGCACGTTTAACCTATACTGTATTACTGTAATAAGGGAGGGAGAAAAATTTGGAACACAAGGTTTTGCAAGGATGAATGTTGAAAACTATCTTTGCATGTATTTTGAAAAATTAAAAAGTTATTATTATATTTTTAAAAATTTGCACAGTTCCTGACACACAGCAGATGTTTAAACCATATTGCTTTCCCTGGATGATCCTTTGGCCATAAGCTGTATGCTTATTTTTTTGTTGTTATCACCATATGGCATTTTTATTTGAATACCACCACCCACTGTAATGATGCTCATTTAAAGACAAAATCACTATATTCTTTTTAATATTTTTATTCCTAATATCCAACAAACTGACAAAGATAAAAAATGCAAAGAGTCAATAGAATTGATCAACATTGGAAAGTATGTGGAAAGACATCACTAACATACTGTTGTTAGAGCTGCTAACTTGTAAAACACATTCTAGAAAGCAATTTGGAATAATGCCAATAAAAGTCCTTTGACTCAGAACACAGTAGGCATATATCTCAAAGAGATCATTGACAAAAAGCTCCATATACATATCAAAATACGCATAGCAGCACATTTTGGGATAGCTCAGAATTGTAAACAAAGTAAGATAGTGGCTGAGAAACTGCAAAGCAAATCATGATACCCAAGTATAGTAAAATATATAACGAAGTAAAGTGAAATAAGCAGTCATGAAAACCATACATACACACAGACTAAAGAATAAGCAAAAAAACAAATCAAACTGAATGCTATGAAACTATGAAAAACAAGCATAGCCCCAAAGATAACATCTATGGAGATAGCTCCCCCCGCCCACTTCCTCCAACTTACAGAGGAGGCCTTCGGTTTGCAACATGAGTAAAAAAAAAAAAAAAAAAAAAAAGGCAGCTAAGTGATACAATGGATAGAGCACTGACCCTGAAGTCAGGAGGACCTGAGTTCAAATCTAGTATCAGACATTTAACACTTCCTAGCTGTGTGACCCTGGGCAAGTCACTTAACTCCAATTACCTGAGGGAAAGGGGAGAATACACTTATACACACAAATAAAAAAACTAGTGAGCTGTCATGGTCCAAAAAACAAACAAAAACCACCACAACCCCACAACTTTGTTCTAAGAAATTACTATATAAAAAACATAGCAATAAAACTTTATTCTAAAAAAATTTTTATTTCTAGTGCCCAGCAGATACATAATTCAACTCAAAACCTGATATACTACTTAAAGTTAACCATTTAATAATGCATTCAAGTTATACATGGGTCGTGTAGAATGTCCTTTACTGTAGTCAGTGCTGCTTAATAAAGTTCATAATTACATGAACTATATGATCCCAATAATGTACATGAATTATTTATGGAATAAAAGGGAGATAAGAATAAAGGGTCACAGGCACAACAGATTAAGGACTAAAGGACTGCATAAGATTTTTAGTGATTATAAACTTCTAAAAGGCATACAAGTATAATAAAGCTTTTTGAAGCCAGAAAGACTTAAGTCCAAGTCTTTCTTCTGAAATAGTCTTTGTAATTCTCTAAAACCATAAATTACAGATAAATGGATGAAGTTGCCACAGCAGGTCTTTTCTATACAGATGAAGTCTGGAATTCTGTACGAATAAATCAAACCTAGGATATGTTCAAAAGGCTTACCTGTTCTGTAGTGGATGTTTAACGTAGTGTTCAGGGTTAGCAACCTCCTGATTGGTTTCAGTTTTTTCTTCTTCTGCAGGTGGGGGATTAGGAGTGGTGGTGGTTTCCTATCAAAAAAATAACCAAATATTATATGGTTAAAATCTGGTCTATTAAAAAGTAAGCTTCATTTAACTCCAACCTTTAAATATCAACTCCATTTTACAAGAAAGGATATAGATAATAAATGTCTCATATAATTATTAAAAATATTTGCATTCTTTTTTTTTTTTTTTTTGAGTTCCAAATTCTCTATCCCTCTCTCTCTTCCTCACCCACTGAGAAGGCAAGCAATCATTATTCATCAACTTAGGCAAAACATTTCTGCATTAGCAATGTTGCTCCTCTCCCTCTCAAATGAGACATGAAGAACAATATGCTTCAATTTGCATTCAGAATTTATCAGTTTGCTCTCTCTGGAGGTGGACAGCATTTTTCATCATGAGTCCTTTGGAATTCTCTTGGATCGTCGTATTGATAAGAATAAGCTAGGTCTTTCAGTTAAATCATTGTTATTGCTACTACTTATACAATGTTCTCTAGTTTCTGCTCACTTCACTTTTTTTCCATCAGTAAGTCATCCCAGGTTTTTTCTAAAGTCATCTCCTCCTTCATTTTACATAGCACAATAATACTGTGGCACAATCACATAAAAAAACGTTTCCAGCCAAATTCCCCAATTGAGCAGCATTTCCTCAATTTCCCAGTTCTTTGAAATAGCTCTTATTTCATTTCAAAATGCAAAGTGGCATGTTAAGACATTTACAAGTAAAATGTTACTCTAAATTCAACAGACATTTATGAAACAGCTGGGAAAATGTTTTTCTGAACTTAACTCCAGCATATGAATATCCCTAAACACTAATCATCAGAAAGAAATCTACTAACTCTGAAGCCTACAATACATATAGTTTCCCCTCTTCTTCCAAGACAGACTTCACAGGCATCTATCATAGAAGAATGTAACAGAATTATGTGGGTATTAGTTACTGTTGCAAGGAGTTTTTCATTTAACTACAAAGCTCAAACTGGGGAGAGCTGGCCAAAGCAAGACCTCCTGGCCTAAAAGGAAACCCAAGGGGTAGCCATACTAGAGTTTCTGAGAGACAAAGCCTATGTAAAAGCATGTTGAAATTGGATTTGTGTATTTGTTCTAATTGGTTAGGGACCTGACTTCAAATAAAAAACTGAATCTGAAATTTCTTTCTTATCAGTAGTCTTTCCTACCCTTTTAAGACATGTTCAATTTCCTTTTCCATGATATTCAATGGTTTTTCTATTCTATACTTCCAAATTCTCAGAAAGTACTATTACTTAAAATCTCATGTTTTTGAATCAATTACTGATCCCTGGGCCTCTTTCATTTCTTTATAACTAACCCTATTTCCCAAAATTATGTTCAATGTTCATTGAAGTCACGAAATACCAAGCTGTGTTGGAAGATCTTGTTTACATCTTCATAGAGCTTCTGAACTACCTTAAACCTAAAGATGTTACTGCATAGTTACCTACATGGTATTTACTAAGTAAGTATATTTGTAATTTACTTAAAAGGGAGATGATCAAATTTCAAAAGAGAAGCTGTTTCTTACAGTCTCTGGGTATACAATGAAACCAAATTTGCCATTTAACTTTATTTGCCTTTCATTAACCTCCCATTCATCTGCAATTTGTGTATTTAATTTCACTCAAAAATATTTTCCAAAGGCTAATATTGATAATAACTTTTAATGTTTTAAGATGCCAGAGCTCACTTCTGCTAGTAAAAACACCCATTCTAAGTTTTACTTTACTTTCCTTAAAGAAAGATCAAGGCAATAAGCCAATTATTAGTTGTTAATATTTTGACAAACTCAGAATTAAACATGTTTATTAATTGAGACAGAATTTACAAGATGCCAAAAACATTAAGGACTAAGACTTAATTATCAGAATTTTACTCCAGTTCTAACATAGTAGCTTACTAATCTTTTCCCTAATTTCTGCTTATCTAAATATTATTTGGACAAAATGACAAAAATATAGCTAAAGAGCTGGCTAGTGTTTGTGTACTTTAGGGGGTCAGAAATAGGTATGATTACCCCTCAATGAAGGTATGAAATTCCCCAAAAGGTTTTTTTTTAAACTCAAGTTTCAAAAAGTTCAACTTCTCTAAAACAGAAATACAATTACTTCTTTGTATTATACATTTCCCATGACAGAGGGTACTAATCATCTCTCTGAAGTCTTCAAACATGATCACTTGAAAAGAGATGAATAAGGATTTCTTTCACATATAAATTGAACTAAATGAACACTCAAGTCCCCAGCAAATCTCAAATTCTATGAATGCTATCTATATAACATGTAATTGTGCTCACTTTAACATTATGCTATTAATAATAAAAATAAAATACCACAGGAAACATTCCCCTCCCCCTCCCCCCATTTTACAGGGATTATTTCCCTGATTTACCTGAGAACATATTCTAATAAAGTTAACTGTCTACACTTGGTGTCACATAGCTTATTAAGGACAGGATTGGAATTTGAACCTAGGTTGTTTTTTTTTTTTGTTTGTTTTAAATAAGTTCAAAATTCTTTCCATTTAGATAGACTACTTACTTATTCTTGTCTCTGTCCCCCTTTTAAATGCTATTTAAAAAGAATAAAAATATGTTCGAATCTGACATTTTCTATTATTCCTTAAAGTCAACTTTTGTTGACTCTAAAAAAGCTAAAAAAACGAAGTTTTCCTTCATTTTTATGAAGCTCTAATCACTGTACAGTGAAACTTGCTTAGGAGAACATCCACAAACTCAAATTTAAATATAGCTTCAGGTACTTACCAGTTATATGATTTAGCTAAGTCATTTAACATTGTTACAATCTCAATTTCTCCATTTGTTAAAAGATGAGGCTAATATCACTTACATGCCAAAGTAGTAGGAAGGATAAACCGAGATAATATTTGTAAAAAGTGCTTTGCAAAATTATTTAGGGAGATGATTAAATAGTGCCTTAGTATTCTGACTGATACCATAAAGGTTAAGAATGCATTAGAATAGAATTTTATAAACTTGGTTATTGGGGGAAAAAATAAAGGGACTATTTCACAAATTCTAAAAAATTTCTTTACAACAGAATTTTCTCTAAAGGCAATTAGTTATCAGTCTAATTTTTCCATTAGTTTATGATCTTTTAAAAATTAAGTAAAACCTCAATCTGACTTCCAAATGAACTATTCTTTTAAGAAAGAAACAAAATTAGGGAAATCAGTAGACTTCAGGAATAATCTTTTATCCTTCTGGCTTCTACAATATTAGGATCATTTAGAAATTAGATCTGAAAGGGACTTAAGTGACAATTTATCTTGAGGCCATAGATTGTGAGTTGGAAAGAAATCGAAAGTTTTTGTTTTTTTTTGCTGAGGCTATTTGGAGTTAAGTGACTTGCCCAGGGTCACACAACTAAGAAATGTTTAGTGTTTGAGACCAGATTCAGGTCCTCTTGACTTCAGGGCTGATGCTAATATCCACTGTGCCACCTAGCTGCAAGTTTTTAAATTTATTTAAAATGGTGTGCAAATTATTTTGGACAAGCAGTATCTTTGAAATGGTTTGATTTTGTGATCAAAATGTCATACACATAGATCTATCTGCTTCTGCTGCTGCTGACACAAGACTGACTCAGAAAAGTTGACTTTAACCAGATGAAAACATACTAAGTTAATTTTTCCAACTTTGCTTAGTTCTCTGTCAAATGAGTACTGGATTTTATGCTACACATATTTATGTCACTGCTCTTAATTTTTGGAGGGTTTTTTTTTTTTTTTTTTTTTTGTGAATGGCTATTCCAAGGAATTACTGCAAAAGCTGTAGCTTTAAAGAGCACACTTTAATAACCATTAAGATAATGCAGTCATAGTATTGAGATATATCCCCCCCCCCCCCTGGGGTTAAGTGACTTGCTCAGGGTCACACAGCTAGAAAGTGTTAAGTGTCTGAGATCAGATTTGAACTCAGGTCCTCCTGAATTCAGGGCTGGAGCTCTATCTACTGCCACCTAACTACCCCCGATATTGAGATATTTCAAGGCATATTGAAGCCCACTTAACAAAAATCCATGAGATTATTTAAACTCAAGCTCAAAGGAAAACTAGATTTAAAAAAAAAAAAAAAAAGCCAAAAATTGATAAGCTATTACTGGAAAATAATTGTTCCTGAGAAAATTAAACAAATACCTTCAAAGGAATTTGAAAGCTGGAACAACTTTTGATTACTTTTATAATAGACTTCTAGAAATTGGAATAATACACTTCAACAACAATACTGTATGAGGATGTATTCTGATAGAAGTGGATATCTTCAACATAGAGAAGATCTAATTCAGTTCCAATTGATAAATGAGGGATAGAATCAGCTACACCCAGAGAAGGAACACTGGGAAATGAGTGTAAATTGTTTGCATTTTTGTTTTTCTTTCCAGGTTATTTAGAAATTGGAATAATAGTGAAATGATCAATCAAAAACAGCTTCCAGGCCAGGTAATGCAAATTAATATTATCTTTTTCCCAGGGAAGCTGAGACCAATGGATTTCCCCCAAGTCAAGTCTCCAGTAGTAGAGAGCCAAAAGGTCTGCTAAGGAAGGGTAAAGGAGTTGGAGCTAGAAAAAGAAAAGCTCAAAGCTTCTGGGCCAATCAATTGGGCCAGGGAGTGGCTGCTATGTTTCTAGTCTTGGTGGGGTAGGGAAGGAAACCTGGCCACAAGCATATAGCTGCTAACTGATGCTAGTCAAATTTTCATTCAAGGTTACCCCCAAACTGCTGGCAGTAAAAATGGTAAGATCTTGGCACATTCACTAACATTCTAACATAAAACATGATTTGAAGATTTTTCATCAGAAAGTTTTTTTCAACGAGGAAATGAATAACTAATAAAGAGATATAATGAAAAATAGAATTCTGGAATCACAGAAATTCCCAAATGGAGATGAAATACTGCAACATGATCATGTATATTATTCCACAGGTCACAAAAAGTTAAGAGATGTATCTGAAAGATTTTAATGGCTTGGGAACTTGTTTGATTTTAACTGTTGAGCATCTGTGGGGGCCAGACTTGGAAAATGAACTGTTCCTCCAAGGTCACTAATTCAATTATATGAGATCAAAGAATTGAAATCCAGGTTCTCCTGGTTTTAAGGTTGATTCTTTTTACCATGTTGCCTCTCTGCCTCTCAAAATAAAAGAGTATTCAGTGATCGCTCAGAGACATCTTCAAAGAAAGATTATTTTTCAATATATAGAGCAACAATAGCTCCTATGTATTAAATTATTACCTCTATGCAAATACTTGTATTTATTAGACCTTACTTCTTTCCAGTTTCCCATTTCCCAATTCCCAATACCTACTGGACATCTCAAACTAGGATGCCCCAAGTCCTCTTAATATTGTCACCACCAAAATCCTTACCAGCTCAAGCATGAAATAATCCAACAATCTACTGGTTGTTCTCCCTTAAGTTTATCCCCATTCCAGTCCATACTCCATTCTAATATCTAGAATGCTCTCCATCTTGCTCTCGTGACTTGCCCAGCTTTCTTCAAGTCCGAACTAAAACCCCATCTTCATTGTAAAAGAAAACCTTATCTGTTTTTTTCCTCTATTTGGTAATTTTCAATTTATCCTATATAAATTTGTTTAAATAGTTATTTGTGTGTTGTCTTCCCTTGTCAAATAAAACAAATATAGCCAAGATCAGAAAGAAAGCAAAAATTTCAGGGAAAAATTTTTATACAGAGATTCTCAGATAAAGGTCTCATTTCAAATATACAAAGAACTTTGTCAAATTATCATTCTTTGCAGATGACATGATGCTACATTTAGAAAATCCTAGAGAATCAATTTAAAAACTACTAGAAACAATTAACTTTAACAAAGCTGCAAGATATAAACTCACATAAATCTCAGGCATTTTTAATGTTACCAACAAAGCTCAGCAGTAATAGATATGAGAAATCCCACTTAAAATAACTATAGACAAAATACTTGGGAGTCTGCCTAGCAAAACAACGCCAAGAATTACATGAACACAATAAGAAAACACTTTTCATACAAATAAAAGTTACATCTAAACAATTGGAAAAATATCAATTGCTCACAGACAGGCCAATATTGCAATAAAAATGACAATTCTATCCAAATCTACTTATTCAGTGCCATATCAAACTGCCAAAAAATTACCTTTTGGAGAAAAAATTCACAAAATTCAACAAAAAATGTCAAGGGACTGAATTGGGGGAAGGGGGGAAAGAGAGGCAAAGTAAGGTGGCCTGGACACAATAGACCTAAAACTATAAGTGGCAGTCATCAAAACCATTTGGTACTGACTAAGAAATGAGTGAATCAGAAGAATACTATAGGGACACAAGACCCAATAGTCAATATCTAATATCTATCTATCAAATTTGTTTATAACAAGTGATAGCAGGCTGATTTCAGAAAAGCCTGGAAAGACCTATGTGCACTGATGATGAGTAAAGTGAGCAGAACCAGAACACCATATACAGTAACAAGATGATTAAGTGATGATCAACTGGGATGAACTTCCAAAAAAATTTGGGATGGAAAATACCAATCACATTAGGAGAACTATGGAGACTGAATGTGGATCAAAGCATAGTATTTTTTGGTTTTCTTCTTTATTGGGGTTTTGTTTTGTTTTGTTTTATCCTTTTGGTCTGGTTTTTCTTGAAAAAAAAAAAAAGAGAGAAATATAGAAATATGCTTAAATGTATAGCAAATATTTAATCAATATCAGATTGCTTGCTCTTGGGGAGAAATAAGGAATGGAGAAAAAAACTGAATATAAATTTTTACAAAAATGAATGTTGAAAAATCTTATATTAGTATTTTATAGTATTGTAAAAAAAAATTAAACTTATATTTAGCATCTTACAATACTAAACTCTAGCTCTATAGTATTTTATAAAAATCCCTTAAAAAAAAAAAAAAAAACTCCCTCCCCTTTTCTAATTGAGAGAAAATGAAAAGGAAGGAATTAAACCCTGTGATCTTCCTCCCAAAGTCAGAAAAGTGTAAGGTAAAAAAGAGTCATCTCTTTGAACCTGATTTAAATCACAATCTCTGAGCACTACAAATACTGTCTTGTTATAGTCCTGACAAGTAATTATCCAGGATCTGCTTCATTGCTTCCTATGAAAGGAGCAACCCCAAGTCCTCTCAAATTATCATTCTGTCTCAAGTTTCATAACTTTGTTCCTGATTCGGTCCTCTGGAGCAATATGATCCTCATAGCTCTGCAAGGTAGATGCTATTATCCCCATTTTATAGCCTTTGATAGATAACCTTTGAGTCTCCTTATTTGTAAAATAAGGATAATAACAGCATTTACACCTCACAGAGGAGAAATTGGCTCAAATAGTATAACAAAGTTTAGAAATGGAAACATTCATATCATCCAGCAATTTTACTGGGCAGGGGTAACTGAGGGATTTCCTTTCCAGGTCCAAATCATATGGCATACACAATAGGTTACTGTAAATTTTGATTGCAAAAGCAATATAAATTTCAAAGAACCTTGTATAATGATACAGTAGCATGATACAGTAGAAAGAAAACCCAACTTGAAATCAGAAGATTTAGGTTTGTTTGATGGCTCTGACACCAATTGTGAGATTTGAACAAGTCACCCTACCCCAATTCTTAGTCTATTTTGAAGCTATTATTTGTACTATACCTCTTCTAATAGGGCTATTGTGAATAAAGAGCTTTACAAATCAATAAACTGTTTCTTTATTCTTTAACATATTCTTTAAAATATGTTAAAAGTGATCCTGTTACTTTCATAAGTTTCCAATCCTAAAGATGCACTGAGTAACATAGTAACTAATTTTAATTACAACATTTCAAGTGTTACTGGCATATGCTGCCTAACATCTCTAACTGGTTCCATGGGGGAAAAAATTGGTATTAGATAAAAAAAAATACATAACACAGTAAACATAGGAACAAGACTCAAAAATGGAAAGATCAAGTGTTGTTAACAAAAGTTATTTTTTAGAGGAGGTATGAATTACTACGAACTGTGTTATGACAGATATGCCTGCTCAAGTGTCAAGAAATGGTGATTATGTCACAGAAAGAAAAAACTTCCTTAAAGCCAAAACCTTACTGGCTCCCAGAATTCAGGTTCATAATTAGTACCATAATACAGCTACATAAGAAACTAAATATAAAACAGGCAGACTAGGTTAGGATTTTACCAGCTACTTAAAATTCTCTTTCTTTGAGGAAATGCATTAGAGTAGACAAAGTCTAAGATATGGAGTCAGAGGAACTGGGTTCAAATATATATAGTCAGGGAAGGGTTGAGGCAAAGAGGTTACTTTACTTCTCTTAAGACCTCAGTTTCCTCACTTGTAAAATCAAGGTAGTTAAGATTATATGACCTCTGTCACATCCCTTTCAGGCCACCAAATTTTAACTTGTGAACTGCCTCCATACTTCATGTCAATTCATTATCAATTCCCAAACAAGTTGAACAGAGAAGAGCATTTAAAACTGAGACAATTATGTGGAAATAAGATTTTTCCCTAAGTAAGATTTGAATAGGCAAAGTGGACTTTCATAGTTGGATGACAATGGAAGGAATAAAACAGCCAAATCCAAACCATCTTAAGAGTTTTTACTTTGCCATAACACTCTATTACAGGTTGTACCTAATCAACCATACTGCAAATATCACAAATCACAAAAAGAAGCCTGGATGAAACAAACCAATTAAAAACAAAAATCCATAATTATAACTTTTTAAAAACTAGTCTTACTAATGATGTGTACGAGTTCAACATGATGGACCATTAGCTCAACTGTATATTTTAGAAAACCCTTCAAAAGTACTAAGCATGGTTAGTTGATATTTATAAATATTTGCTTTCTGGGGAATCATGGCGCTATGAAAAGAATAATGAATTTAAAGTAAGAGAATTTGAATTCAAATGTTAACTTTCATGCATATCAGATGTATGACCTCAAATTATGCACAAAATAGGGCTATAAGAATTATTTAAGAGGGAAAGGTAAAATAATACAATTTTTAAATGATATAATACAAACTTGTATGGCTTATATAATACAACTAAGTGAATATAAATCTAATCTATTTTTTCTGAAAACAATAAGGAACTGTGGGGAAAAGCCCCTTTCCCAATATCCCTAGAGTCAGGATTTTAACTTAGTTATTTTCTCTCTCTCTCTCTCTCTCTCTCTCTCTCTCTCTCTCTCTCTCTCTCTCTCTCTCTCTCTCTCTCTCTCTCTCTCTCTCTCTCTCTCACACACACACACACACACACACACACACACACACACACACACACACACACACACACACACACACACAACTAAGAGCATATATTTTAGAAAAGTGGTATAGAGTGCTTATGCCAAGAGCATTCTTTTTGTAAATGAAATCCCTGGATCCAGTTCAAAAATAAAAATGTGTGTGCATGTATGTGTATACATCTCTAATCACAATTCCTCCAATTTCTGGGGGGGAGGGGGCATTTTATACCACAGGATTAGCTAGGTAATGTAGTGGATAGAACACAAGGCCTAAAATCAGAAAGATTTCTCTTCCTGAGATCAAATCTGGCCTCAGACATTAGTTGTATGACCATGGGCAAGTCATTTAACACCCTGTTTGTCTCAGTTTCCTCATCTGTCAAATGAAGAAGGAAATGACAAATTTCTTTGTCTTTGCAAAGAAAAACCTCAAAAGGAGTCACAGAGTTGGACATGACTGAAATGACTAAATATCTTATCACTAATTCAGGGTCACATTTTGTACCTATCTAGCAAAAATGGGAAGCTAGAGGATTTGTACCCAATGTGTTAAGATTCAAGTTTTAATGACTCTAAACCCAGTATACCATGGTTATACCATGCTATACTGACTCTTATGTTTACCCATATTATGGTAGCATTTATCTCTTTCCTTAGATTTTAACTTCCCTTGATAGGAAATTTTTTGTGCTTCTGTGCCCAAGTGCCCAGTACATAGTAAGCACTTTATAAGTGCTTGTTAATTGATTGCTCTCCAAGATTTGTTTGCTACTCACCAATCTATACTACCTCATATGAGGTTCATGCAATGTAAAGCTGGAATTCAGGTCAATTTAGCAAATGCATTAAATACCTACCACAGTATGAGAGCAAGCATGGTATACTGCCTTTAGAGTCATTAAAATCTAGATGTAGTATATGTTTGAGGAAGAGAAGGAAGGCCAATTTGGATAGAGGGAGGCAAAAGAAGGCTGTTGGCAGGTTCAGAAGGGCTTTAAAATTAAAAAGAAGAATTTATTTGATGTTAGGGGAAATGAGCATTGAAATGGATTGAGTTGAAAAACTGACTTGACATTTCAAGCTTTGTCTCTGACATTAGTTTTGTATGATTCTGAGGCAAGTCTCAAGCTCCAGTCTAGACAGCTCTCTAAGACTAGAAATTGCAAGGAAGAAAAAAATCTTGTAGTTTCCTCATCAAGGAAGAGTTCCCTGTATCAATAAAAATCACAAGTCCAAATCTTATTCCTTATATTGCATTGCTATTACTTGAACCTTCCTCAAAGTGTAAAAGCTTATTATACTACCCCCAGAGCAGACACACTGCTTGGCAAACAATAATACAGAATCTCAGGGAAAAGAACTTAGGATACTAGCCTTGTCTGGCTAGAATCTTAATAAAAATGTCCTATATCATCCCTGACAACTCTCACCTAGCCTTTACTTGAAGACTTCTAGTGAGAAGGAACATGATCTTTCTGTTTTTGGATAATTGCTGTTTTGGTTTGTTAGCCAAAACCTAAATCTCTACTGTATATACTTAGTTAATGTTTACTAAACTGGGCGAGAAATAATTTTGAGATTTGAATATAAGAATATTTTTAAAAATTCTAAATGTTATTTATTTTTGTGGCTTCCTTTAAAATTAAATTTTGAAACATGAAATAATTAAAACCAATGGCTGGGACAACTATGTTCTCTTATCATAGATGTGGCTAAAATTAAACATGTTTTAACAGCAAGTTTAATAACTGCAAATAAATTTCACAAAATAGTCTAGTAATTTTTCATTAAGTCCAAAGTCCAGAAATAATTAAACAAAATGTAAAATTCTTCAAAGTGAAGTGACATTATTTCAGTAGTCTCATTTGCAGCTTACTTGTATATATAATATCATTAAGAACATGGCAGAACTTCAATTCTCTCCTTCATTCTCATAAGCGTATAGTTTTAACTATATAGAAAAAGTTCACTCTTATCTTTACTGTATCTCTGTAAAAAAACTAGACTGGTATCTCCATTTTTTTTTTTTTTTTACATATGAGAAAATAAAGAGATTCACATAAACTGACTTATCCAAAGTTACACATTATCAATGTGGGAGGAGTCAACACATAGCATATCACTTCTCCAATGGAAAGACCAAGAACAAATTACCTCCTAAATAAATACTTTTTTATTTAGGATATTAGGGGGAAAATGCCTTCTTAGAAGGGGAAAATTTTAATTTAAATTAACCCCAATATAGTAGTAGATGTCTCAGAACCTGTCACTGTCCACTGGATAAGACCAATAAAAACGATACTTTGGAAAGCACCTGCAATTTAGAACTTGGCCTTATGGAAAACAAAGAACATTGATTTACCAGAAATCAACATTATTCTCATTCTGCCACTAACTAGCCATGTGATCTTAGCCAAGTCTATCCAAGCCTCAGTTTCCTCATTTGTAAAATATAGAGGTGTTTTAGCTAAAATTCATTAAGATCCCTTTTCTTGTTCTAAAATTATCAGTTTTAGTTGGTCTTATTTCCTAGGTATCCCTTCTCCAGCAAACTTCCAATACAAACAAACTTCTAATAAGCTTTAACAGCAAGTTAAATTCCAATCAACATTTAGAATCCTTGCAAAATATAAATACCCCTAAAGGGGTGCCTATCAATCAGAAAATGGCTGAATGAATTAATAGTATATGAATGCAATGTAATAGCATTATTATGCTGATAAGAAATGATCATAGAGGTACATTCAGAGAAATATGGAAATTTTTCTTTGAATTGATAGAAATTGCAAAATAGTATTACAAATACAATAGTATTGCAAAATTTTGCAATAGACCAATTTTCTGCGGTCATAAAGCTAAAAGATGCAAAGAATACAAAAATCTCACTGTGTTCATTGTTTAAAATCTATTTTAAGAATCCCAACATGTGAAAATCTCTGTCCCAATAAGTGATTTCCTAAGCACTTGTTCAAAAACTCCATATAAAATTCCTTAAAAGACAATGGAAAATAATATCCATCATGGTTAAAAATAATGTGCATTCACTAAAAGACTATCTTTATGGAGAATGTCCAATATATAAATCAAATCAAAGAATTCCCTATAGATTGAAATCTTGCAGATACTCCCACTTTAATGACATTGTGCCAGTTGCATCCAGTTTTAGAATTTTAAAAGCCTCCCAAATAGATTCGTAATCACTTAAAAGTTTGGCTTAAGTTATTTACATCAGAAAAATCAAATGATATAGAAAATCTATCATCTAGATTTATAATAAGCAACTAGACAAATAACTCAAGAGTGGTATTTACTTTGCAAAACAGAGTCTGGAGATACAAATGGAAAATTGCTTTCTATGCTATCTAATGAGAGGGAGCCACTACACATTAAATTTCAAATGAACTTCAAAACAAATGTAAAGGTCCAGGTCTTTAAGGTATAGTTAGTAGCTAAGTATGAAATAATATTTTCTAATTTGTCTAATCATTTCTACTAATACCAATTTTCTTTTGTTGGACTAGAGTCAAGGATCTCCCCTCACCCCCACCCCCTCGCTTTTCAGTTGCTGTTTTTGCTGAAAAGATGAGGGGGGTAGTTTTGCACTGAGAAATATATCATTCCTGTATAATAGTTGAAGGGAAGGGGGGCGGAGAGGAGGGAGATAGAAGTTGATACTCAGTAGGGCTCTCAGGTTTACCATGAGTAGCAACTAATAAGCAATTTTGGAAGTAGTGGTCAAGATGGAGGAAACTTTCTTCAAAGATTGCTTCACTGAATCATGACATAACTGACCAGTCTGGTGTAGCATTGGTTCTTGGTAGCACAGCTATTCTCTGGGCAGGCAGAAGACTGCAGACTGGATTTTCTTACATAATTCAAGAGTCTCATATAGAGGTCTATCTTTTCAAATTTTTTGAGGCCTATCTTTTTAATATTAACATTTTGTTGGATTTGCTATTATGAAAGATGCAGAATCTCTCTAAAAAATTAAATATGAATATCATGCAAGCAAGAGAATCTAAGGACTTCTTGCCTAGATGAATGCTACTCCCACATACTTACCACTGAAGCAAAACTCAAGTTCACTTCACAATGGATTGAATAATGGTCAACAAATTTATCCAATGAGAAATTATTAAGCGATTTCTCCAACCACAAACTATTAAAAAAAAAAAAAAAAAATCAGCCAGGCTCTCCAGCAAAGCCAAAGCTAGTCCCAAGCCATGCAGACCACAAACTTGATGCAGCCTCATAAGATTCAGTGGCTTGAGGCAAATAATAAAGAATTCCCAAAAAAACCAAAGAATGGGAACCTTAAGTAAAACCTCTAGCCACAGAGATAACAGCCAATCAATCTATACTAAAATTTCTTTAAGGAGTTAAACTTGGCTCAGGTTAAGAGCTCCAAATCCTTAGGAACTAAATAAAGCCAGAAAGATTTTAAGTAACAATAATTAGTACAAATCATTAAGGCCTCAAAAAGATTTAAATCTGTAAAAACTGCAATTAAAGAGGGAAAACTGAATTTTCCACAAGAGGCATATCTAAAAGAAATTAAGCAAGAGATAAAATCTAAACTAAAAACTCAGATTTAGAAGTGGAAAAGGAAACTAATCCAGCTAATCCTGAAAACTAGAACAAAATAGAAAACCAATCCATGAAACTTTAATAATTAGAACAAATTCAATTTCATTAACATTATCTGGAGCTCCTACGTCAAATAAAAATACTTTTAAGCATCCAGAAAGCAGTAGTTCCAACATCAAGAACTAGTCGGGATTGTCAAAGGCCTAATAACTACTACTTAAAAATACAATATCTCAAAAATAGGTAAAAGTTATAGCCCTGCAAAAATGGGTAATTGAACCATTAATAGGATTATATACTTTCTAAAATTTTTCAAGAAAAGTCCAGAGTCAAATGGGAACCTAGAAAAGTAAATTTATTTGAGGAATTGTAATGATGATGTATTCCACAAGGTGCTAACATTTTAATGGAGGAAACAAAATAAATATACCACTAAAACCTTTAGAGAGTAGTAAAGGGAGTTAAATAAGAAAAACAGATTCTACTGGTTGGTTCTATTCTATGGGTTTGAAGAGGGAGAGGGACAAGAAACAAAAGGTAAGAGACATTAGAAAAGGAGATGGGACTTGCTATTTCTTTAAATAGGTAGCATGAGAAAATTATGCAAAAATAGGGGGAAAGGAAGGGAAATTTGACTTCAACTGAACATTCTTATTGGTAATGGACAAAGAGGATCAAATACACAGTTTGATGTAGAAATGTTAAATTCAACAGAGGAAAAAAGGAGGAAATAAGGGAAAGTGACTATCCTGAAAGAGAATACTAAGAAAGGTATAGTCAAAACAAAGACCAAAAGAAACTTCCTGATGCTGAAGGGGAAAAGGAAAAGAGAGAGGTACAGAGAGGGGAGAAAAAAAAAGCAAGGAACTACAAACTTAACTTAAAGGTGACTCAAGCTGTCTCTTCCAACAACTGAGTAATGTACAAACAGTGGTAGAAGAATGTAATGCAGTATTACCGTGCCATAAGAAATGTCAAGAGATAATTTTAGGAAATCCTGGATAAAATGAAGCAGAAACAGAACTCTTTAAAGACAACAACATTGCAAAGAAAAACATTTTTGAAAGAATGAAGCATCCTGTGTATGTACGTCCCTTGCTATTATTCACTCAACTGCCACCTGATGCAGTAAATTATCACTTCACTGGTTTTTCAGCTTTAAGTCTTTCCCTACTTCAGTCCATCTTCTACTCAATTGCCAGAGTGATCTTAAAAAGCACAAGTCTGACCATGTCACCATTCTACTCAATAAACTCCACTAATTCCCTATTTTCCACAGCATCGAATATAATGAAACCTGTTTGGCCTTTAAATTCCTTCATAATGTGACACTCCCCCCCCCTTATTCCACCTACTCTCAAACATACCCTACAATTCAAAAACCCTGGCCTTTCCTTTCAACAATAAGGTACTCAAACAAGATCCTTCATTCCTACCTTTCAGAGAGTTCTTATTCTTTACAACCACCCCTTCCACTTACCTGGAAAAAAAAAATAGAATAACCTCCATGCCATTCCTCAAATTCTCCATTCTCCTAAGCTCTAAATATTCTCCCTCCCATCTTCTTTAAGACTCAGCTCAATTCCTACCTTCATCAAAAGGCCTTTTTCCTAGTTCCTGCTCCTGCATGGCTCCACTGATAGCTTAAGATTACTTTGTATTTACTCTACATAATTTTAACCATACATCTTGTGCTCTCATGGTCACCTCCATTAGAATGAATGTGTACTCCTGGAAGATAGGAATCCAGCTTTTCCCATTCTTCCCTTTCTGGGTACTTAATACATATTAAGTATTAGGCCATATATTAAGATATATAATTAACATATAATAGATGGTTCCTAAGCACCAGCTTTAGATAAGTCTTCCAGAAAACTCTGATGAAGCCTCACTGACATAAGGGATAGAGAAGGCCACCATGTAGGTTTTGCTTGGTTTTACTTGTTATAAAAGAGTTGGTTTTTTTAAAAACTCTTTTCTCTCAATTTCTATTTGCATTTCTGAGAGGTTATAGAGAGATATATAAAAAGAAAGACCACTACCAATTTTAATTGAACAAAAGTCAAAAGGAAGTAGCTCAAGGGAGAAAAGATTTTGAAATGAACATGGGTCAGTATGAAATAGATTTAAGTTTCATATAGAATCCTTTTTTCTTCATTGTGTATGGAAATGCCTTATTTAAGTGGAAGAATTTTTAATTAAAAAAAAAAATCAATGGAAATAATGGGCAAAAATAGCCTACAAAACATCACTGAAGATCTCCAAAGTAGAAATAAAGAATATTTCTACTTTGGGGTTTGGAATAAAGAATATTAATTTCAAAACTGTGTTTACCTTTTTTCCTTGAAATGCTTTTTTGAATTAAATTAAATCCATTTGAATTAAAAATCTAATAAAAAGCTTATAATTTTCCCCAAAGACACACAGAATATTCAATCAAAATCATGATTTTTCAGATTACTCTCTCAAGAGGAAGGACCTAGATGATAAAACTTCAGAGACAGCTTGGTAAAAATACATTTGTGTCCTGGAACCCAAATCTTCCTCCAGGAAAGCAAAAATCCTTAATCAACACTCTTCTGATATAACATAAATCTTTGCATGTGGATAACTTTATACTTTTCTATTTACTTTTACCTATCACAAACCTCATTTGACCTAAGCTTCTAGCTTACCTCATAAAAAATTAGCCCTATAAATAATAAAAATTTTAGATAAGTTTATTCAATACCAAGTAATGGCACACAGAAAAAAAATAAAATTTAAATCAAATGGGTACATTAAAAGAGGGAAAAGACAGTTTTTGCTGTGGCTAACAATGACCTAATCAAAACATCACAATCCTTACTGCTTGGGAAGAACAGATATATTAGAGAAGCTCTATAATAACCTAAAAATTAAGGCTGAAGGAATATTAAGAAATGCATTTATTTATAATACAATATCAGTTTTACTTTTCTTGTCTAAATTGAGTAATAAATTTAAAAACTATGGTATACATAGGATTTTAAGAGTTCAAACTTCAAAAATTGAATAGTTCAGTTGGCAAAAAATTCAACACAAGTTTTGCAAATAAAAATACAAATCAAATCACCAATAAATATTGTTCTTGTAGAATCTGGGATATACCATTAAACTTAAGCATTATTTAGCAACACATAAATTATCTAAATACATTATTAAAACCACATCTCAATTCTAATTCAAGTCCATAGAGATTTCCTAATGTCTTTAAATAGATCCTTTTGAGCAATATCAACTTTATTCCTAAGATTGGAGTTCTCATTTTATGCATAAATCCTTCCCCATCCACTACCTACTTGATATTAAAGCACTGACAAAAAAAAAAAAAAAAATGTAACTAAAGACTTTTTTAGTTGTGATCACCATTTTCCTATTATTGCTTATGAAACCAGTAAATAACAATGAAAGATATAGAATTTGTTCCATATTCCACTTTTTTTTTTTGACCTTTCTTTTAAATATAGCCACCTGGTTAATTGCCACTGATTGTAGTGTAGTCAAGTATTGAATTTAAAAATTATAACTTCCTGCAAATATACACAGCTAATTTTGGTTTTAAAGATTTAAATTTTTTTTCACATGAAATTGCAAATCTATTATGTGCAACCCTGCTTTTCCTTTTAAACATGTAGCTTTCTTCCCCCCCCCCCCCCCCCCCCCGGCCATGGATACAATTATGTGCTTGTGTCCATGCTAGATATATTTCTATTTATCAGTTCTTTGGATGCTATCTGCATCCAGATTTTATAAGGACTTTATTTCTTGGGTTCTTCTTTATTGTTTAAAAAAATCATTTATTACCAAATATAGGCCAATAGAGTAACTTTAGAAATACACTTAAGTGGATTTAAATATCCCAAATGTTAATATTAAATACCAACTTAATCAGTACTTGTAAAAAGTGCCACCCAATAGCACATTCACTCAAATAAGAAATATGAAGGAGTTACATGTTGGGAACAGAGGAAATACATGAATTACAAACAGTTTATCATTCCAACAGTTCATTTGTAGAATACCAACAAATGCAGAAAAAGCTCTTGTCAAAAGGCAGCACTCCTTAGGTTACTAAAAAAAAGTAGAGGAATAAAATGAATGTTAATAAGATAAATATTTATGGGATTGGTTTGTTAGATTGTATTCAAGTGATTTCTTTAGTATTAGGCACTCCAAATAAAGAAATCCCACAGCTAATACAGATTAGCCCCTTACTGTTCCTTAATTTGAAATTGATTAGGGTAGAAAGATTAAATTACTGGCCCAGGATCATATAGCCAGTATGTCTAATTTGAATACAGGTCTCTTCCACATCTGTTTTATTCACTATCCTCAGTAGAATTTTGAACTGTCTAACCCAAACCCCTAAACTATCATTTAAAGGAGAAATACTAGAAAATTTTCCAAGAACATCAGAGATAAAGCAAAGATATCTATCTAAAGCAAACTATTATTTCACATAATACTAGATCTATAGCAATAAGACAGAAGAATAAAGAAAATAATCATAGGCAAAAAAACCCCAATTACCAATTATTTCCTATTTAGATCATATCAAGTTAAGAGAATTCACAGTGATTCAATAAAAAATAACTATATATATTTTTAAAAACAAGATTTAAATGTGCCCATAGAATCATCAGCATATAAAACAAACACAAAATTCGAAAGGGAAAAGAAAAAGAAATTCCTTTAAAAATAACTACAAAATGCATAAAATACATTGGAATTAATGTACCAAAAAAATCCTTATCTCCATTAACTACAAAACTGTTAACAATACTCAAGAAAAATTCAATTGCTTATTTTGCCAATATATATATTTTAAATGACTAACTTTAAAGTTAATATGCTACCAAATAATTAAAGAAATACTTTACAGAAAAAAAATTTTTTAAATGAAGTGTCTAAACAATCAGAAAAGATAGGTTTTTTCAAAAAAAAAAAAATCAATGCAGCTAGAATAAGTGAAGTTGTGCTGAGAAAATTATAGCAAATATTCAAATTAATTCAAAAGCATTGATTTTTTCAAGCATGAAAATGCTTGAAGATAAAAATATTTCAAAACATTAAAAGATCCTACTCTCAATGGGCCTACATTCTATTAGACGAAGGAAAAGAAGGAAAGGATAGGAGAGGACACAACATAAATTTTAATAAATAAATACAAAACATAAGCCAAATATTTGAGGAAGTACTTATGTGCCAGGTGCTGTACTAAGTGCTGTGACATAAACAAAAGTGCAATTCCTGCCCTCGTGAATCTACACAGTATATGTATGGTGTTCATGTACAAGGAAAAATGGCTGGATCTTGAGCAATAACCAAAAAAAGGGAATGCTTTCCAAAAATAATACAAAGGATTAGAGAAATGGGAAATGAGATGATGTATGTAAGGAATAGTAAAGTCAATATAAAATATCTACAAAAATTAAACCAGGAAAGGGGACTGTGTGGGGAGGCATTCAATAGTAACTGGGGAAATCAGGAGCAGCCTATACAAGGGACAGAGGAAGAGATATGATGGACTATGGTGGTCAGTTGGCTGGCAAATAAGAATACATGGCAAGAGCAATGTAAAAATCAATGTAAAAAGATAGCTTGGAGCCAGATTGTGAAAGGCTTGAAATGCCAGAGATAAGGGTTTGTATTTTATCCTAGATGCAATCAGAGAGGCACTGAAATGTTTTAATCATGAGTATTAATTTAGTCAGACCTGTCTTTTAAGAAAGGCAATCAAGAGCACTAGCCCTGAAGTCAGGAAGATCTGAGTTCAAATTTGACCTCAGACACTTTTAACACTTTCTAGCTGTGTGACTGACCCTGGGCAAGTTCACATAATCCCAATTGCCTCAGCAAAAAAGAAAAAAAGAAAAATCAATCTAGCAGTTGTATAGAGATTAATGATTCAGAAAAGCCCAGAAGTGATAGCTTAGTAACTTAGTAGCTTAGTAACTAAAGGGGAGATTAACATAAGAGATGTTTGTAGAAGTAAAAATGACAAGGAAAAAATGGTTGGACATTCAGAATGAAAGAGTGAAGAGCAGAGAATGATTATGGTTTTAAGCCTGGGTATCTGGAAGGATTGTAGCATTCTTAACATGACAAAGGGAAGGAGATGTTGAGAATGGAGAAATTAGGAGTGTGAGAGGGGATGTAAAATTTTGTAAAATTGAAGCCTATGGGGGGGGGCAGCTAAGACATGCTCAACAGAGGGTTTATGACAAGAGAATGATGCTCAGGAAAGTGATGAGAGCTTGATATGTGATACTAAACAGAATCCAAGCATCACCAACTTACAGACCTGATGCAAACAGGCAGTGAATTATCAACAATCATGTAAATGACCCAAATCACTAATAAAGTAGACTTGAATTGGATCTGTGATTACTTTGGTACAGGAAAAATCTCAGATGAGCAAATTTGCTCAATCTATGCAAGTTAACACCTTCCTCGCAACCAAAGAATCTTAAAAGAACTGCTTACAGCACACACCAAGACAAAGTGACTTGACCAGGGTCACAGCTACTATTATTATAATAATGTAAGGACTTGAATCCAGATCTTCCCAACTTGGGAGACCAGGTCTATATACACTACCAAAAATAAACAAGTAAATAAATAAATAAAGGTTTGGGAGTTTCATCAGTTATACAAACAAAAGTGACATTGAAGGGATGGTTAGAAAGACATGTGGTAGGGGCAGTTAGGTGGCGAAATGGATAGAGCACCAGCCTTGAATTCAGGAGGACCTCAGACACTTAACACTTCCTAGCTGTGTGACCCTGGGCAAGTCACTTAATCCCAGCCTCAGGAAAAAAAACAAAAACAAAAAGACATGTGGTTAGAATACCACTCCTTTGGTGGACCTGAGTTCAAATTTGGCCTCAAACACTCAACACTTTCTAGCTGTGTGACCCTGGGCAAGTCACTTAATCCCAATTGCTTGGGGGGGGGGAGGGAAATAGGAGACATGTCTTAAAGCTACTGAAGAAGCTATTAAATGATTCTAGGAAGTCTTTTTTTTTTTTTTTTTTTTGGTGGTACCATTTCCTTCTCTAGCTCATTTGACAGATGAGGTTAAGTGACTTGCTTAAGGTAACACAGCTAGAAAGTATGTGAGATATGAACTTCCAAAGATGAGTCTTCCTTACTACTGGCCCAGCACTCTATTTCACCACTTAGTTGCCCCTGTGAACTGGTTCACAGTTCAATATTCTAGAAGTCAACAGGAAACCATACTATATTATATATAATATAATTATATCCTATTATAATACTATATATATAAGAACATCACACTATTCAAGATTTATCCCATTGCAGATCAAAGACAGAAGGAAAAGTACTATATACAAAGTATGTATGTAAAACAGCAGTTTTTACTTAGTAGCAAAAAAATGGAAACAAAAGAAGAATCCATGAACTGAGGAATTGTTAAACTGTGGCATTTGAAGACAGGTAGGTGGCACAGTATAAAGAGCAATGGACAAGAAATTAGGAAGATCCAAGTTCAAGTTCTGTTTCAGGCATTATATGTACAATCACTTAACCTCTTAAATGAAGTGCCTAGTTATCTGTAATCCCAAATAATCATAATCATAGTACCTACCTATTAGTCTGTGAGGATCAAAGGAAAAAATATTTGTAAAGTACTTCACAAACATTAAAATACTAGGTAAATAGTGTTAAATAATAACACTATTTACCTAGCACTTTAATGTTTGTGAAGTACTTATTTATTTATTATTATTTGTTATTATTTAATAGAATATTACCATTCTTTCAAGTAAGTATTTTGAAGTCCCAGAAACAGCAGGAAAGAAAGAAGGTAGCATGAGAAGATGAGAGAGAGGGATCAGAAGACCTAGATTCAAATCCCTTCTCTATTTAAGTGCCCTAGTACAAATCACTTAAACTTGATGGGCTTCAATAGTTTCATCAATAAAAGAGATTTAAAAAAAGAGGTAAAACTGGAAGGACTCTGAGGCCCTTCCATTTTTTTTTTGTTGGCCCTTCTATTTTTAATTTATTACCCCATGATAGGAAGTAAATTATAAAAGGATTATATCTAATTCAAAGTCACCCATTTTAATAGATGGGGTTGTTGGCTAAAATTTTCTATTCTGCACAAATCCAACAAAGGTATGATTTCACTTTATTTAGCAGGTATTCCCTTTAATCATTTTGAGATTTAAAAAAATTTGAATTTTTTATATGCCGTTTTCTTTAAAACAAGAATGCCTATTAAAAAACTTGCATAAAAGTATGCCAATCAACCAACATCCATTACCCATAGTTAGAATTAAACTACGCATACATCTCCTAGTAAATAAACCTGTAAGGAATCTTAAAAGTGACTTTTCTAAATATTACCCACAAAAAACGAAGAGATCAAACAAAAGTTTCTATAAGTAACAGGTTCACAGGATACTTAACATAGTTAGGGCTGAAAAACACCTAAAGTAAGAATAAATAGCCAATTCAACTCAAAAATCAATTCAAAAATAACCATACCATTTTTAAGTTCCTTAACTGTACAAGTCCCATCTGAGAAGTCCAAAGTTCTATTTACCAATCATTTATTAAGCACCTACAATGTATTGTACTTTGTTAGGCACTTAGCATTTCAATCAAAAAGAACAATAAAAACTACATTCAATGGCTGATATTAAATATTATGTTATATAAATTATTATATACCATATACTATTATACATATTATACTACATACTAATGTATATGTACTATTAAATAATACAGAAATAAGAAAAAAATCTCATAAGAAAAATTAAATTCAAATAAATTTATAAGCTGTACCAGGTAACATTTGGTTGTGGCCTTGCTAAGAGGTAACTAAAAGGACAAAAGAGTAAAGTTAATGTTTTTACCTCAAATAATTCATTCGACAGAAAATTCTCAAGAAGTGAGAAAATTAAGTGTTCTCTTTCCCCAAAGGAAAACTGAAAAATAAAAGTATCACACATTCTGTGTTCATAGGGTAGGTGTTCTTTGCCTCAGGAGAAGCTAAATCATGAAGAATTTATTTTACACGTACATAAAATCCTAGTTTAAGACTTAATTACGATGAAATTTCTTGAAGATTTATATATAAAAGTTTTCCTTTAAAATATTATAATGAAGTATTGACAACCTCTACTAATGCTAAAATTTTCAAATTACAATTTTGTATACAGAGATAAAGAATGGAGGTTATCGCTTAGGGAGCATTGTCACCAAACTAAATTGAAAGCATAAGTGAACATATTTATTTGGAAATCTTTTTAAAAATTATTGCCTGGCAGTCTATGGGAAAGACATTTACGGTTTGAATTTAAGTTTAAAGCATATGAATCAGAATAAAGTAACATATTTTAATGACACATGAATTTTCATAAGATTAAGTGTTACAAAAGCAGTATCAAAATTCAAATGATTCATTATTTGGTGTAATCCAAATACATAGACGTTTTCTAAAAGCCTACTTGAAAAGAGGATAGGTAGAAAGAAGTCATGGTAATAAATGTTCATTGTAAGACAATCAATCTACCTAAATCAGTCTCTCACATGCAAGTTTTTCAAATCATAGGTTCAGATAGAAGAAAATAGAAATTTTCATAAAATTCTATTCAGTTAAGCATTTCCTCAAAATTGGGTGTTTTACAGTGAACATTCTTTTAAAATTAAGTAATCCAAAAAGCTTGTAATAACAGGGAAAAAAATTATGTTGGTTTTTTTTAATGACTTTGGGGGGAATCAACTAGTGGAGGAGCTCAATTCTTCAAGGGACCCATAAGCTTGCTTGGGGGAATAACAACTTTTCACTAAATAAAATGTAACATTTACTTAAAAAAAAAAAAAAAAAATCAACCACACTATTCTCAAAAAGGGCCTATAGATTTCACCAGAATGTCAAAAGAGTCCAAATGACACAAAAAGATTAAAAATTGTAGTTCTTAAAGGCTCTTTGCAAATCATATCTTTTAACATGTAAAATAGGCACAGAGGATTTTTTCACTTAGTAACACTTTTAAAATACTTTTTAAATATTTAAAAGCCCATAAATATGGAGAGAAAATAATCTAAGTACAATTTTATACATATTTTGAATACTACACTACCCAAGTTTTAATATATACATATACACACATATATACATGTGTATACACGCAATTATTTGCCTAGGTCTGAGGACTACCATCTAGATAAAGTGCACATGCAACAGAATCTTTCAAGAATTGATTAAATTTATTAAAAGGCCAAAGGATATTGTTTAGTGCAACTTTACAACCAACAGAAGTGTTCCTCCAGAGTGCTCGACTATCAATATGTACTGAACAATGGATTCTCTGAACTAGTACTCTTTATGTGATAACCAAAGCAATAGAATAACTTTGAAAAGCACAAAAAGAAATCCTAAATATTAAAAATTCTTCATGGAATTAGATTATTATTTTAAAAGTTAGTTACTTTACTCAAGGTAACTACTACTGCTAATTTGGTTTCATGCAAAATCTTCTACAATGGATGCTACACCAAGTCCAATTTGAACATGCAAATATTTGAAAAGTTATTGGCTCATAAAGTAATATTATTCTATTTTTGTTTGTAAAACTTAAGTGTTCTAATTACACTCACTAATCCCTTATCAAAATTCATCAACCTCGTTTAGCAATTAAGAGTACTCAAAAAAACCTATTCTACACAGGCCTG
The DNA here is from genome assembly GCF_048593235.1 of Sminthopsis crassicaudata. Classification (NCBI taxonomy): domain Eukaryota; kingdom Metazoa; phylum Chordata; class Mammalia; order Dasyuromorphia; family Dasyuridae; genus Sminthopsis; species Sminthopsis crassicaudata. Next base: position 146,899,674 of record NC_133622.1, read on the forward strand.
AGGGAAATAGTAAGGTCCAGAATAAAGTAACAACAACAGGAAAAATACTGAATTTGTAGTACCTAAATGAAAACTTTGGCTCAGAGACATATTATGAGACATCTTTTTAACCTCCCTGGACCCCAGTTTTCCCATATATAAAAATGAATTCTATTTAATTTGCATATACGTGTGTATTAAAAAACAAAGCAACTGTAATGTTAGTTACAGGCTGGGTAAGGGCTTTTCTTCAATCACAAGAAAACCAGTATGTTCAATGACAAAGTATTTTTCACGACAGAAATTTATGGCCCCTATAGAACACAACCCTGGGGTGGAGACTAGGAAAGTATTCCTCAACACGGAGAAAACTTGATACCTGGAAAGGAAAAAAGTTCTGAAGGAATTATTAAGATTTTAAATTATTTACTATAAGACTGATAGTTCAATTATCACTGAAGTGCTTTAGTGTCTCTGTTATATGGATTTAAAACTGCCACGTAGGGGCTTTAAGAGGTTTCAGCCAATAGGGCAGATGGCAAGCTCCACATTGTGACACAAGTTTCAATCTCCCTTTGGGGGGATAGGGGGAGAATGCAGTACATTTCCTACCCTAGATCAGTTTTCTCACAATCTAAAATGAGGCCTGATTGAAATAGATTTGGGAGGAGAGGGAGAGACTAAGATTGAGAAGGAACCGGCAAGAAATAAAAGACCCAATATTATAATAAGTTCCGCCCTCCCCAGCCCAAAAGGGCAAATTTCTCAATCCATCTGGACTCGGAGGAATCTAAGATTCCGTCCTCCTCACTCCTCCCAAGGCATGCGCAATGCGCAGAACGGGGGCCAAGGATGAATGAATGGAGGGCAGTCGAAATCCTGAAGCTTAAGCCGGCCCCGGCGGCACGTCAAGTAGGCCCAGTAAAGGCATCGACTGCCCCCCCCCTTCTCCATAGTTTCTCTGTGACAGCCCGGGCTTTAACGCTGGGGGGCAAAGATAATGTGTTACTGGGAGTCCCAGCTCTCACATTCTCCTTTCCCCCAAAAAGCTACTTTCGCGAAACGCGATTAGGAGCCGCTCCCCCTTCTGGCCCCCCCCCCCCCCCCAGTCCTTGGCCCCACGCGCCGCCAACCCCGGCCAGCGGCTCTCGCGCGCTCCCCGAGCCCTGGCGCCCGCCCCTTCTCCCGGCGGCCGGCGCGGTCCAGGCCATCCGCGCGTGCCGCCGCCCTCCCCACCAACCCCCGACACCTCGCGGATACCCAGCGCAAGCCCCGACAGCAGCTGGTGACCGGCTTCCCCGAAGCCTTGCCACCAACCTCCCCCTTCATCTCGACCCCCGTCACAAGCGAGCTTCATGCGCTCGCCCCTAGCCCGCCAACCCCGATTAGAGACCCGATCTCACCGCCGCCCCCCAGCTAGGGCCCCCAAGCCCCGCGTCCCACAACTTCCCCACCCGGGCCTTAGCCGTACCCCTCCCCCCCTCCGCCCATCCGGGCACCTCGCGCTCCCACCACCGCGGCCTCCCCGCCGCCCCTCCCCCACCTCTCCTCTCGTCTCGCCAGCCCCCACTAGAATGTGTGCGCTACACGCCGCCGCCGCCGCCGCCACCTCCCGGCGCCCCCAGCCGCCGCCGCCGCCACCAGGGGGTCAGCACCCGACAGAGGGGGAGGGGGTGGCGAGGATTTGCGTGCGCGCTGGGAGCGCCGTCCCGCGGAGTCTCCCGGGCCCCAGGGGAACCGGGCGCGGGGACCCGGTAGGGGGTGGGGGGGGGCCGAAGGCAACACTCACCGGTTCCACAGTCGCCATCTTAGATCGATCTGATCAGACAACCGCTCCTGAAGGGGGGGTGAGAGTAAAAAAATGAAATTCAAACCGGATTGGCCGGTCCCCCCCACGTGACGAACGTGTCCGTTTGGCCCGGGCAGCGCCTGCGCAAGGTGGCGGGTGCGTGGGTAACCGAGGGCTTCTGGGAAGTGGAGTCTTTTTTTTTTTTTTTTTTCCTCTCCCTTCCCTCCCCTCCCCTCCTCTCCAGTGAGGAGGAAGGCTGGGAAGAGAAGGGCTGATCACGTGGCTACGGAAACGGTGCGGCGCTGCGCTGCGGGCGGGTGAGTGGGGTTAGGAAGGTGAGGCAGGGGTGGGGCTCGGTCCGGCTGCGAAAATGAGACTGCTGCGGGAGGGGGTTTCCTCCGTCTTGCGTTCTTCCTCTGCCTCACAGCTGCCCGTGCGCCACCGGCCCCCGGCTCCCCCGGCTTCCCATCGTCCCCGTGGGCTCAGCTCACAGGAAGAAACCTCATTGGCTGGGCGCCTCTGCAAGGCTCCCTGGGGCCGCCTTCACTTGGAGTCGTTCGTTCCTCCCGCCACCCTGGTCCTCACTGCCGCCTTCATTCTCTTTTTTTATTTATTAGTGAACTGAAAGAAGCAGCGGGGACGTGCGGCCGGCGCGGCGCGGGGCGGGCGCGACTAGCGCCGGCGCCTCCCGGCCATGCCTGCGCGGGGGCGGGGACGACCTGCCCTGAGCGGGCTCTAGCAGCGGGGGCGGCAGTCGGGCTTCGGAGGCCCGTAGCTCGGTGCTCGCAGTCCGGCCGCGTCAGGCGCCTGAGGTCAGTCCCCCCCCCCGGAGCAGCACCCGGCGGCCCTGGTCACCCAGCGCCGGACTGACGGCCCGGGGTGGCGGGGCCTGGCTAACAATGACCCCGGACCTTGACTCACGCTCCTTCGGCGAGTGACTGCCTTGCAGGGACCTCCGCTTTTTCACCGCCTGTGGCCCAAAGATGACTTACCTCACAAGGGCGCGCGGCGGCCCGGCCGGTCCCAGCGGGTCCCAGGCTGTGAGGAGCCCCCGGCCGGAGAAATGCCGCTTCCGAGGAAGCAGCCGCGGCCTCTCGAGGAAGCGCCGGGGTCCTCGCCCCTGCTGCTTTGTCAAACTACCTGTTGGATTTTTTTTCCCTCTTTTTGTTGACTATGTAATCATGAATTTCCCTAATAATTAAAAAAAAAAAAAAGAGGTTTCAACGCCTAATCTCCCTCTCCCCCCAGGTAAGTTCACCTTCAGCAAAAGGTTACTTTCAGTGAAATAGATTGTGAGATTTTAAAGAATGTTAGCAACTTGAAATATGCCCACAACCCCAGGTTAATCTCTCATCCTTCATCCCCTCCCCTGGCTGGTAACTTTCGGTACCTATAATTTTCCAGGTTGGTGCTATTGCACATGGTCTGTTTATTAATAAAACAGGCACAGAAAAAGAAATCTAATGTGCTATCAAGAGGGCCTTTTGAGGAACAACCCTCCTCACCACTATTTCCCATGATTTTAAGAATATAGTCTCAGAAAATTATAAACTATAGTATATACCTGTCTGCTGTTACTGAAGCTGATGTCCAAGGCTGTGTCATATTACCTATTGTTGAGTGCATAATGGAAGTTGAATTGGCTTACACATAATTGGGGCTTTCCATGAGCCCCAAAGTCATAATCTTTTAATATATAGATTGACCTTGAGTGTCAGAGATAATATATCGAGCTTCCACTTTGTATAGATATATTTCACAAAGGTTGTGAGAAAATAAAAAGATTATTGTTGGTATGAGATACAATTCTTGTTTAAAATGTTCAAAGCAGTAACTTGATTTTAACTGATGCTTTCTTTTTGATAGTATCAAACTATCTTCTTGCAAAACACATAAGGCTATTTTTCATAATACCAGACTTTATTATAGGAACCAGAGGAAGAGTCTGAAGCAAAAATGGAAATTTTCTACTGCCCGAAAAATTTAACTCAGTTCATGTAATAAAGCTTTTTACAAAGACTTTGGTGTTAATCATATCCTTTATTGAATCCAGATCCTCTTTCCATTGGGGAAGGGGCGGGGCTCGGCTCACATTTCTTGACAAAAAGATCAGTTTCTAGTCACTACACCATCTTCCTGGTATTTATGTCTATAGCAAGCTCTTTACAACTGGATTTATTGAATTTGAGTGTTTTCTTGAATGTATTTTTAGTTTTGTATTTAGTATATTAAAAGTAATTTCAGTGTATTATAAAGTTTGTCAAAAAGCAGTTGATACCTGTTCCTTTTGTTCCCATTGTAGCATCTTATCTCAGAAAGATTGGCTATTAAATACATATGTTGATTTATCAATTCTTTTTTGATAACCTCCAGACAAAACCAAGGTCATAAAAGGTTATATTCCTAGTTACCTTGACTTAACTGTTTACAGTTTGATGGACTGTATCTGCTACTGTGTTGCTCTTTAAACATACTGCTTATTTTAGAAGTAATTTCCAAAAATTTCCTAAGGGAATATCTTGCATTTCTTACTAAATCTCATTTCCTCAGTTACTCAGATAACTGAGTCCTCTTATATAATAGTTGTGAACAATTTCAGAAACATAAAAGAGCAGTTAGAATGTTGAAGCTGAAAGGAACCTACGATCATTTGCCTAGCTCAGTTTCCTAAATTATTTCAAGCATCTTAAAATTCATCTAGAAGGAAGAGTGACCCCAGAGAGTCATCATAGCATCATCAAAAACAGGTCATGCCAAACTAAGCTCATTTCCTATTTTTAAATCAAGTTTATTAAGCTATTAAAATGGTAGCTATAGTTTATGTAGGTTTTAACAAAGGATTTGGCCTGCTATTCTTATGGAAAAGATGGAGAGAGATGTAACCATATGACAAAATGAAGAATTTATAGATGGTTAATAGCTGAACCCAAGGAGTCAGCATTAATGGCTTTATGTCATTTTAGGAGGAAATCTTCAGTGTTATCCCCCAAGAATTTCATCAGCAGGTTGGCATATTTGTCAAACAAATGGCTGACCCAGAGATGGTAGGAATAGTTAATTGGGACTGGATGTTAATCAGTATTCCAAAAAACTTGGATGGGCTAGAACACTGGGTTGAATCTTAATAAATGTGAAGTCTAATATGGGTAGAAAAAATACAAATAGAAGATATGGGGAGGAATGGCCAAGCAGTATTTCATGTGGGGACAGGGGGAGGGGAAACTAGGGGACTTATTTAACTGGAAATTCAATTAATAGGATTTAACAGTGCCATATCCCAGCCAAGAAGTGAAATCATTCTTGAGAGATGTATGACAAAAGACACATGAATAAGTAGATAATTGTCCCATTGTGTTCTGCCCTGTTAAAGTATCTGTAGAGATGGTATTTCATTCTGGACATGACATTTTAGGAAGAAGGACATAGGATAAGGTCAAACATAAGAGCTGGGAGATAGATGAAGATGAATTAGTCTTATTTTACAAATGAAGATCAGAGAGAAATTACTTTCCCAATATCACAGGGAATAATAAATAACCAGCAGAGCTAAGAGTTTAACCCAGGATCTCTTGACAGTCTTTTTTCACCTTTTATCACTTTATCTGCATTAAACTGTTGAGGGATTGGAAAAGGGGCAGCTTAAGATAGTAAAGGCCATTTGAAAAATATTTTCTTGGAAAAGAGAAGACAGTAAGGGCATGGCAATTACCTAAGTATTTGAAAGCCTGTCATATAGATGGTTTAAGTTTGTTCTGAGAACTGGGAGCAGCGCATGGGTATTGTAAAAAAGGTTAGGTTTTTATGCAGAAAAACTTCTGACAATGAGAGCAAAGCAAAAGTGGAAAGGACTGCTTTGGGAGATAAAAGCTCATTATTCCTGTTTTCTCCTACCTTAACCTGAGGACTGCAAACAAAATTTGAATGGCCCCCAGTCAGATATGTTCTATAAAGGATTTTTTTTTTTTTAATTCTGATATAGGTTATATTAGTGGTGACTAAGATTTAAAGACCTTTCCAGTGGCTTTGAATTCAACACTTAACAAATGACACATGAATTATCCTAAGCAGTGACAAGAAACAAAATGTTAACTTCACTTGAAAATCTATTCATTTAGAGACAGTCCATTTGAGAGTTATAGGGAGATATATACTCATTGGCTCTCTAGCCCAGTTCACACACCAAAGAAACTCAACATTAATTAAATAAAAATAGAATGATGTGGGAGAGAACACTTAGCAACTAGAGGTCTCAGAAGAGGCTTTTGCACAACAAATACCAGACGTGAGGAGGAATGATATTCTAACTTGTCCAAAGGTTTAAGAACAGACCTGGAATATAAAGTTTGGAGTAGAATTGGACAGTTTATAAAGGGAGTAACATGAAATAAGGCTGGGGGAGAGGGAGGAGAGTGAGGTTATATAGCCCAGTAGAAGAGACTAGGGTAGCACAATATTGAAGATCATAGAGCAGGAAGAAACAGATTACTTTTGCTACCTATGAAGTAAATAGGAAAGGAGGAAGACTGACTAGGAGACCAAAAAGGGGCCTGTTGTAATAATACATTAGGCAGGAGTTGAAGTCCTGAATGAGATCCATGGCCATGTTAAGTGAAAAGATGGAATGGATTCAAGGATGTGACAGAGGAATCAGAAGAGTCATGGATGACTGAAGTGATTAAAAACATTTTGATGACCTCAACAGAAATAAAAAAGTTTGGAGGAGGAAGAGTTTAAAAGAAAATTTTAAAATTAGAATTCTAAATTATTTTTGACAGTTATTTGCCCAAACACTTATGGACTTTTTTGAGATAGGCTGAAGAGAAATATCTGATTCAAAGCTTTTTAACCTAGAAAATATAATTTGAATATAAACATTTTTCTTTAATCATAATTATACTACAGTATATTCAGCAAGAAACAGAATTTCAGATTGGAAGGAATTGTGGCGACCAATCTAAACATGAAAGGAATCCCCACTAAAACATATCCAAGAAGGAAGTTATACAGCCCTTACTGGAAGATCTGCAATAATGGGCATCTTATGACCTTCAGAGACAACCCATTCTACTTTTGGACAGCTAATTGTCAGAAAATCTTTCCTAATGTCAAGTCTTTATTAGATTCTTTCCAATTTTCACCCATTCCTCCTGATTTGACACTGAAACCAAATGATAAATTTGATACCTCTGATCATTCGACAATCCTTCAGATACTTGAACAACTATCATATACCTCAAATCTTCCAGGCCAGATAATGCCCCATTTCCTTCAGCTAACCCTCATATAATAACATAAATCTTTCACTGTTATGTCTATTCTCATTTTGACATTCTCCTGCTTGATGACCAGAACTGACTAAAATATTACAGTTGATGTCTGAGTTAAGTAGAGCTAGTAGTACCTCTACTCCTGGAAGCTGTGCCTTCCTTAGTCGACTACTATATCACATAAGTTTGCAGGCCAAATTTAAAGAGAATGCCACCTATATCTTTATTCTAGTTATTAATATATACATATGTATTAAGCAGCACAAAACCAAAGCTATCCCTGGAGTACTTCACTGGATACCTTCTGCTGTACTCTTTCCATCATACAATCAGTTTTGAATTCTTCTCATTGTATTATAGTTTATTTCAAATTTCTCTTGTCCATAAGAATAATATTAGATGTTTTATCAAAAGTTTTGCTATAGATCTAGGTAAGCTGCAAATAAAATTTAAAAGCATTTCCCTTATCTAGAATGGAAATGGGATTAGTCTTCTTGATGAAGCCATCATAATCACCATTTTCTAAATATTTGATAACTATCTCTTTAATGATCATTTCGAGAATTTTCTCAGGAAATTTGATGTCAAGCTCACCAGCCAATAGATTACATATACCTTTTTGAAAAGTGGCATACTTACTCCTCCACTTTTGAAGGACTTTTTCCATTTTTCATCTTTCATATATATCACTGGCAGTGACTGTTCACTAGTCATATCTATGGTTCATTTGGGACAGGTACTTTGAATTCATGTGCAGCTATATGCAGTTCTTACTCTCCTTATTTTGTGGATCAGCTCCCTATGTCATTTTCTATAATTTCCAGTGCAAGCATTATTCTTCCTAGCACTGAAAACAAAATAGGAATGGAATATTTCTCCTTACTCTTACATGTTAACACTTCATGCATCCCAAGCAAAAGTTCTGGTTTTAGTCTCTTTTTCCAATATAGTTTTGAAAAAAGAAAAGGAAAAAAATCAATTGTCCTTAAGCAGTTTCACTAGGTCATTCTGAGCTTCAGCATTTTTCCAGATTGTGCTACACACTCCTGTACCTATCTTTGTTTCCATCTTTTGTACATTTCTTATTTAAGTCTTAAGTTGGTTGGTGAGTTTCCTGTGCATCCACCTGTCTCTTGAGATATCCTTTTTTTTTTTTTTTTTTTCCCTGGAATTTATTTCCTTTGTGTCTTTTGAATTTCATTCTTAAGCATTTCCTATTCTACCTAGTAGTAGCATTTTGCTGCATGGAATACTATGTTTCCTCTGGATCCTTTGAAATCTGCTTTCCCAGAACTTTGGAGTTCCTGCCAGATTATGTCCAGAGTTTGTCTTCTTTAAACATAATCGGGTAAGGAGTGATCATTTCCCTTCTTGAGGGTTTCCATCAATGATTGAAGCCTTGGATTTCACTACTGGCCTTATTCTGGGTTTTTGTCATTTTCACAATAGAAGAAAGTCTTCCCTGTTTGTAATTATTCCCTTTAGTATTTCACTTGGGTGTATAACCTTTTTAGGTTAATGGATGTTGGATAGTCTTATAGGCACTCCGATGCTTTCCATTTAAATCCATTTGTATCAAAGTGGCTTTTTTTTTTCTTTTTGGCTGAGGCAATGGGGTTAGGTGACTTGCCCAGGGCCATACAAACTAAAACGTGTTAGGTGTCTGAGGTCACATTTGAACTCAGATCCTTCTGATCCTTCTGATCCTTCTGATCCTTTCAGGGCTGGTGCTCTATCCACTGCGCCACTGCGCCACCTCGAGTCTCCCAACTGGCTTTCTTAAAGTACAGGTGGGATCACATCATCTACATATTAAATCTATATTAACATAAAAATTGACATTTAAAGTTTTTCTCAACTAGGCATCTTTTTGCATTTTCAAGCTTATTTGACTTTCTTCCCTGATAGTCTGAAATCCAGCCACACTGTATATATTTTCTGCACAGGATTCTCCCTCTCTTTTCCCCTACTTTTACTCGGGCTGGTTTCCCTCTCCACCCTTCCACTCTTTAGGATTCTGGGACTGGAAGCCTGCTTCTACAAAAAAACTTTCCTGTTCATGGACTTTCTTCGCATACCGCCCCCTCGTGGCTTGCTGGGCTAGTCGTTGACCTCTTCGATTGAGCTACCGCAAATACTGTTTGGCCCAAAATAAACATCTAATAACTGCTTGCTGACTGACTAACATCAAGAAGAAAAACTCGTTTGGGTTTGTCTTTTTAAATTGAGAACAAAATATTTCGTGTAATCTCTCGACTACGGTGGCCGGTCTCCAGAAAGATTGAAAGTGAAAGTGCGCAGGCGCAAGACAGCAGTAGCAGTACGCTCGCGTGCAGGGCTTAAAGTCGTAAAGGACTTCTTTACGTACGCCCAGGCTGTGAACAGAGCCGTAAAGCACGTTTCTGCACGCCGGCTGAGGAAGCGGTGGGCTGACGAGCGGGAGAGCGTGGTAGTCGGATCTCAGCTCAGACTAGGCCTGGCAGAGGACATAACCTAATGTGGGCAGCCTGACAGACGGACCGAGGAGGCCGCCATCGCTCGTGGACCTTCCCACTGTGAGTGACTCGACTAGATCTCCGTGTGCCTCGGCCCCGGCCGCGCTCTCGCATTTCCGCCTCTCCCGCGCTCCTTAGCCCGAATCCGACCCGCGTGTGACCATGTTTAAGAAATTTGACGAGAAAGAAAACGTGTCCAACTGCATCCAGCTGAAGACATCAGTCATCAAGGGCATCAAGAACCAGTTGCTCGATCAGTTCCCGGGCATCGAGCCGTGGCTCAACCAGATCATGCCCAAGAAGGACCCGGTCAAGATCGTGCGCTGCCATGAGCACATCGAGATTCTCACAGTCAACGGGGAATTGCTCTTCTTCCGACAGCGGGAGGGCCCCTTCTACCCGACTCTGCGGCTGCTGCACAAGTACCCCTTCATTTTGCCTCACCAGCGAGTAGATAAAGGCGCCATCAAATTCGTACTCAGCGGGGCGAACATCATGTGCCCCGGCCTGACCTCCCCGGGGGCCCAGCTGTACCCCGCGGCCGCGGACACGGTGGTGGCTATCATGGCTGAAGGCAAGCAGCACGCCCTCTGCGTGGGAGTCATGAAGATGTCTGCGGAAGACATCGAGAGAGTCAACAAAGGGATTGGTATCGAAAATATTCATTATTTAAATGATGGCCTTTGGCACATGAAGACTTATAAGTAAGCTGCTAGGGGGATGTACTTAGTCTTAACCTTATAAGGTTCTCCTGTTCTTGCCAGTGACTCAAGTAAAAATTAATGTTCTATGTCTTTATTGAATAAATTAGATGCTTAAAAAATTAATAAATAAGATATGTTAATACGGCAGAAGAATACCTGTATTTTAATCCTTCCTGGTTGGCTAAGAAATGTTATAGAATCAAGGAGAGCTACGAAGGGCTTTGCAGATCATACAGGCCACGACTTTTTTCATATGAGAGAAGTGAGGCTCTGAAAGGTTGTGCCTTGCCTAGAATTACACAAATACAGTCTGTGGCAGTTTGATGGGGAAGCTGTGTTACTGACCCTGGGTAAATCACTTCTGTCTGCCTCCATTTCCTCATCTGAACAACAGGGATGATAAGCATAGGGTTGTCTGTGAAGATGAAATGGGATAACTTTGCAGCTTTGCCAACCTTAAAGCACTATTTTATTTCCACCCTTGGAAAGAGTGAAGATCTTACTCTCTGACTCTAAATCCAGTGTTCCTTCTATTACACCAAGCTGTTTACCTTGTAACTCATTTTTTACTGTAGAGATAAAAGTTAATGTTTCTGATGTCAAATCTGAATTTTGAATTTGATTATTACTGATAAAATATGAATTTGCTCTCTTCTCAAGTATTTTCATGTTGTCAATAGTCTTCTTGTGAAATTGACAAAAGAGATCCACCGAAATACTGGTAAAATATCTCACATACCTATATAGGTTTTTGTTAAGCAACAGTTATGGGTGTTAGCAGGGCAGTAGTGTTGAAAAAAGATATGGCTGTCTATATGACCTTTCCTTATCCTCTTGAAGCTTACATTCTAGTGAGAAGACAAGAATAGGTATTTTAGTAGCAATGAATGGAAATAAATGTTTAAATCTCATGTAATATAAGTGCTCCAAGAATGTATGAAAAGAGATCAGTATAGGGGCAGCTAGTTGTTTTAGTGGATAGAGCACAACCTTGAATTCAGGAGGACCTGAATTCAAATCTGGCCTGAGGTACTTAAAGGGTCCTGGCTGTGTGACCCTGGGCAAGTCACTTAACCCCAATTGCTGCAGCAAAAAAAAGAGATCAATATAGATTAGATTCTACTTTGAAGAAATGTACTCACAAAGGTATTGGGACTTGATTTGAACCTTGAAGAATGGATGCTATATGGATGGGGAAAGAAAGACATTCTGGAGTTCCAATAAAGGCAGGAACTTCAAAAGCAGAAATTTGGTATGCAATTTCAGAATAGAAAACTGATAAATACATACACATATATATGTGCCTATGTGTGTGTATATAAATATATATGTGAATATTATGTGGTATATATAAAGTATTATATGTAATATTTTTTTCTGCTATTAAGAATCAGCCCAGGAAATATCACTGCAGGAAAGAAATTCCAAAGGTTTGCTATTTAATTAAGACAACTCTGAGATACCACTGCACATCTCTCACATTGGCTAAGATGACAGAAAAAGATAAGGATAAATGTTGGAGGGGATATGGGAAAACTGGGACACTAAACATTGTTGATGGAGTTGTGAATGGATCCAACCATTCTGGAGAGCAGAAAACTATGTTCAAAAAGTTATCAAAGGTTTGCTATTTAAAACTTTTATTAAGGCAATCTTTCAGAATAATCTAGATTTCTGTGAAACATAAACTCAACTCATATATGGCTCTGTGATCTAAAATCTAGAGGTATTTTTTTCCCCTAGCAATGCAGATTATAATTTATCCTGAATGAGTCTTGACCATATGCTCCCATAATTTCACTGCAGAGTGCAATCTCCTATCTCCCTCTCTTATGAAAGTTTGAAGAAATTAATAGTCTGTCCAATAAATACTTGCTCAAACATGATCACCCCATCTTTATTTGGTCTTAAAATCATAGAATTAAAACTGGAAGGAGCCTTAGAAATCATCAAGTCTAGGTCCTTTTAGAAGAAACATTCTCAAAGAGACTATGTAACTTTTGTAGAACTATACAGCTGGTAATTATCTGAGGTAGGGTCTGGATCCAGTCTTCCAGATTCCCATTTACTACACCATGTTACCTTAAATCATTTTCTTGGGTCAGGGCCCATCACATCTCTTATTATCTTTTGGGTAGGTTTTAATATTATTTCTTCAGAGTGTATCATGTTCCATGACTTGCAGCCATGTCACACCAGGAGAATATTAATATTAAAAGGATAGGTTTTTGCTTCAGGGAGAAGTTTTGTGTCCTTAAAAGAACTTTGCATCTTCCCAAAGTTAATTTAACCAGTTCTCTTTACCTTAGGTTTTAGACCTAATTTAATATCTGTTTACACTATTTAAGACAGAGACTGATGAACAAATTAATAAACATAAGCTATTATATGTCTGAATGATAGATATGCTTTGTCCATCTGATTTTTCTTGTGAGAATTTTTAAGCCAAACTTTTTAAGAGCAATGGTGGTTCTCTTTCATGAGGCCATGCAGTTTTGGAAGCTTTGTACCAACTTCGAGTAGTCATCTACAAATCAGCATCTAGATAAGAGTAGGGAATGTCTGGCTCATGGGCCCTTTGAAGTCTTGAGATTTGCTAAGGCAAGTGATGATGAGCTGAAAGGTACAACAATCTCATCTGTTTGAATTCTAATTATCAACAAACTTGATAATTTTGTATAGCCCAAGAATTATGTTATAAATATCCAAAAGGCCAATGGCAAATAAAAGGTTCCCTACCTTTGACCTAGATGAATAATGACAAAACTTTCTAACAGAATTATTTCTGCTAAATCTTTCAAGGAATCTTACATAATTTTGATATATTCAAAGGATGTACCTCTTACTTGGAGAAAAGCCTTTAAGATAGAAGTTCTGAAAATAGTGGTTTTTCTTTAAAAAAAGTTTTGATAACTGAATTTCAATATAATTGGTTTACTTTATAATTTTGTGTATTTAAATACATTATCATGTATTATATATACATGTAAATATGTATATCAAAGTTCTTAGACTTTGCAAAAGAGTCCATGATACAAAAAAGATATTATGTTGTCAGTCAAGATTTATAAATTTGGTGTTTTTGAAAGATAGGATTTCAGTTTTGGATGGGGGGGGGGGGTGGCAAATGATCTAAAAGTCAAAAAGGCATAAAGGACTTTTTTGAAAAATATTTTAACAATCTACCAAGAGTTCTTAAGACATCTATTGGGTGCCAGATAGTGAATCAAGCTCTGCATGAATGAAAAGATAAAAGTAAATGTGACTTATTGCCCTCTTCCAGAAATCTTCATTGAGACTTATTCATGGCTCTCAGAAGCTCCTAAACCCCCAAACTTTGAGTTCAAAGAATTTCCATAAAGCAAACTTACTAAAAGCATATAAAGGTAAGCCTTTACCCATACTTCAATGAGAAAATATAAGGCAATCCTCAATGGACAGGTCTGGGCAGTATTGCCTGGGAGTATTTTGTAGTACTAGAACTTTATAAAATTTCCTGATCAAGGATCCTACTTTTCCTATCCCTTTCCCTAATCATCCTTTTATTGTTCTTTGCTTATGTCTTTCCCAGACAATAAAGGTGAATGAGTCCCATGGCTTGGAATCCTTCAATTTTCTTTTTTAAATAACTTTTTATTAGTCTTTTGGGTTGGTTTTTTTTTTTTACATTATCATTGTTCCTCCACCTCATAACCTTCCCTTTCCCCTTCCAGACATTTCAAATAACAAATAATGTTTTTAAAATCCCTTTCTCTGGGGAAAAAAAAAAATAGTATAAGTGTAAAATACTTTTATATTGAAAATATACTTTGAAAAAGTTTTGTTTTGTTTTTCCTTTTTGCTGAGGCAATTGGGTTTAAGTGACTTGCCCAGGGTCACACAGCTAGGAAGTATTAAGATCTGAGGCTAGATTTGAACTCAGGTCCTCCTAACTTCAGGGTTGGCACTCTCCACTGCACCACCCAGCTGCCCCTGAAAAAGTCTAAAATTGCATATAAATGTGCAAAACTTGTCGGCCTCCCATGAGGCTTGGAAATATTCTCTCATCTCTTTACTTGGGTTATGCTTGATCTTTATAATTGTGTTATATTCATTTTTGATTTGTATATATGGTTGTTCTTTACATTTACATTGTTGTAGAGTCATTGTGTACATCGTTTTCTTGACTCTGCTTATTCTACCCTGTATCAATTCAAATTGATCTTGTGTATGTATTACTCTGCGTTTAAAACATATACCATTTCTCACAGCACAGTAATATTCTGTTACATTCAGGTGCCACAATTTAGTCATTCCCCAGTCAGTAGATATCTACCTAGTTTCCAAATCTTTGTGTCACAAGAAGTGCTTCTATAAATAATTTTACATATATAAGGAGCTTTGTTCTTCTTTGGGGCATAAGCCCAGTTATAGAGTCTCTAATTCAAAAGGTATAAACATTTTAAACACTTTATTTGCATAATTGCTTTCCAAAATGGTTGTACTATTTCAGAGCTCCTCCCACAATGTATTTATTGTGCCTAAATCATCCCCCATCAGTCCCTCCAATATTATCAACCATTTTTGTCAACTTTGAAAATTTTAGAGGGCATGAGAGAAAAACTCAGGTTTCTTTTAATTTACACTTTTCTTGTTATTTTTGATTTGTAGTGTCTTTCATGCAATTGTGAATACTTTGCAATTCTTTTGAGATCTGGTTTCCTGTTCAGAACTTCTGGAAATTTGTTCCCCCACTTTTTCATATGTTTGGATATTTGCAGCATCTAACAACATAGTTTCTAAAATGTCATGCAATACTAAATAAGTTTGAGGCTTTAATTCAGTAAAACAAATAACTTTTTAAATAAACAATAATTTAAGTCTAAAATTCTTTAATACTTAAAACTTTATGGATTCATGGAAAGAAAAAAATTGCAAGGTAAATCTCAGTGCTTCAGTGATTCTCTGCTCTTCTCATTTTGGATATTATAACAATGCAGATCACTAACTATCCTATTCTATGCAACTTTTTTTCTTCCTCTCAAAAAATCTACCATAAAGACACTTAAATTTCTAGAAGCCTTCCTTATATTCCCCTGATATTGCATGGATACCAATAAAGAATTTTGGTTATTTCTTTAAAACTTTAGAAAATAAATTTGTATGTTAAATGACACTAGACCTGAAAATATTAAGATTCATTTGTTATCCTAGTTGTCTATAATGTTTTATAAATTAATATAGGTACAATTTTACTGTATTGTATTCTTCAAAATATGTACTTTTTTCTCCATAAAATTCAGATCCCAAATTACATTTTCTCATTCTCTTTATATAGATTAAGTCATTTGTGTTACACAGATCATATTTAGCTAGTTTCTATAAATTATTTTGAGTCAATACTAATTTTTGATATTCTTTAGATTTTGAGAATTACATTAGTAATTTCCCCAATTAGTCTACTACTCAGGATTTCAAAATTCTGATAGTTATAAAACTAGAACTTTAACAAAGTAGAATTGAGGTCTTTATATCTCTACAGATGACACTCATCGCCACTCTGAGAGAATTGGAATTTCTTGCTAAAATTCACAGGAATATCTTGGTATTCTAGTAGTTAAAGTAATGGTATTATATAAAATGAGTTAGAGAATTTAATCTAATTTGGTATATACAGATATTAAGAAAGAATGTTTTTACCAATTAACCAGTAAAGCACATTTTCACTAGATCATTCATGGTTAAATGTGGAAATGTATGTATTAGTGGTATCAAATTCAAATGGAAAGATGAAAGATCTCTGTAGGCTAAATATTGACTTAGTTTTTAAAAATGTAATTTTATCTGTATTTTAGTATAGTTTCACTTATTTGTTAAATATTTCCCAATTATACTTTAATTTCATTTGGGGTGCATTCTGGAATATTAATGATTGTATTTTTGATATCTCCGGTCTAGCTCACACACTTACTGGATGGGTATGGAAAGCAATACTAAGGATGATAACTAACTCATATAGCGCCCTGCTTCACTGAGATCACCAACATAACATTCCTCAACTCCCTTCTTCACATTTGAATATCATCTCATAAGTATACAATCACAAAAGGAGAAAATCTCCATTTCTCCCTTAGGCCAATCCCTTTGCTTACAACCTTGATCTTCACCTAACTAAAAGCCTAGCTTTCCCCAATTTTTCTTAATTCTAGTGCCTTCCCTCTCATAGATTTTCTGTTTAGATTCTGTTGGATAAATAGCTTGTTTGTACATATTTGTTTGCTTGTTATTTATCCCAGTAGATTGTGATTCCTTGAGGGCAGGCACTGACTTTTGCCTCTTTTTGTATCCTTACTCTTAATACAGTGCTTCAAACATAGTAGGTGCTTATTAAATGTTTACTGACTGAATACCTGCCTGCTTATTATAGGAACTTTATTTCTCTCATCATAAGATTATAAATTTAAAACTGGAAACAACCTTAGAAGTCATTCAGTACAAGCCCCTTATGTTAGAAATGAGAAAACTGAGTATCAATTTTAAATCATAATAGCTTCTATAAAGTTCCTGTAGTAAGCAGAACTATCCAATCCAAAAAGAAAGTTTTTTATATTATCTTGAACCTGACAACAAATATGAATTTTTTTTGTTCAAGGGACAGAAAAAGGATTGTACGTGACATTGTATATTGCATACTATTTGGATTTTTTTAATGTTTATATATATATATATATATATAATATATATATATATATATGCATATATGTATATATGTTAAATCTAACTCAGTTTCAACAGTTTCCTGTTGTTGTCTCCTTTTGATTAAAGGTGTACTTCCCCTGTGTATGATGTGGGTTGTGCTCCCTTTAAGAAACTAATCCTTTCAGACTGATTATTCCTTTCTGATTCCCAGCTCCTTCTAGCTGATGCATTATCAATTCAAGAAGCTAGGGCCTTTGATTCACAAATCCTGTCAAAAGCACCCTTTTGAATTCCAGTAGGAGATCTGGGCTTTCACAACCCCCACCCAGATCTGAGCTAACTTGGGACATCACCCACAGACCCCTTTGGCTAAATCTCTCATTATAAAAGAGCCAAGCTGAAGCTCTCTCTCTTTGCAGAGGTTTCTAACATGGCAGCCTTATGCCTGGCTACCAAGGATCTCTGTCCACTGGAATCCTATTTCTGGTACCCTTTTATCTCTACTTTCACCTTTTACTAACTAGACTTTAACTTTACTTCCAAACCCCTACAATAAACCTTTTTTTTTATCAATCTAGGTTTTTGGGCCTGTAAATTCCTTTACAGGGGACTCTACACTGTCACTAGACTGTATTTAACTGTATCCTTGCACCAAACCAAAAGGGGTGACCCTTTACTTAACTCTCTTCATGTACTACCCTCCCATGACACTCTACATTCCTTTCCCCAAAAAAAGAAACTCACCCTTGTAACAAATAAGTATTGATCCTATCTGAAATATATATCTCATTTTACATCCCTGGTCCACTATTTCTCTTCCAAAAGGTGTAAGGAATGCTTTTTAATTTGTATTCTGAATTCATGAGATTGGTCATTGCATTGATCATAGTTTTGAAGTTGTTTACAGTTGTTTTCCTTTACAATGTTGTAGTTGCATATATTGCAGCCTTGGTTCTTCTCCATTTACTCTGCATTGGTATGTGCAAGTCCTCCTAGATTTCTCTAAATTCTCTCTTTTTGTCATTTCATAATCACAACATTTCATTATATTCTCATACCATAATTTCTTTGATCTCTCCACAAATGACAAGTACCCACTTTGTTGCCAATTCTTTGCTACAACAAAAAGTGGTGCTATAATTATTTTTGTATTAATGTATCCTTTCCCTTCTCCTTTGATCTTTTGGGGGTACAGGCTTAGTAGGTTAGTGACTTTTGGTTAGAGTTGGAAACTATTTTTCAGAATGCCTATTTCATAGTTTTTTTATCGGTAGTGTGCCTGTAGGTTTTCAATGGAATCTCTAAACCAAACCCTTCAAAAGATAATGGCACAGTTTAAAAAAAAAAAAAAAAAAAAGTGATAAATGTTGGAGGGAACAGCCAAGATACTAATACACTGTTGATGAAGTTGTGAACTGATCCAACCATTTAGTTTAGTTTTGTTTTGTTTTTGCTGAGGCAATTGGGGTTAAGTGACTTGCTCAGGGTCACACAGGTAGGAAGTGTTAAGTGTCTGAGATCAGATTTAAACTCAGGTCTCCAGACTTCAGGGCTGGTGCTTTATTCACTGTGCCACCTAGCTGCCCGCATCCAACCATTTTGGAGAGTAATTTGGAACCATGCCCAAAGAGATATCAAACTGCATACTCTTTGATCCTGCACTGTCTCTACAGAGTCTCTATCCCAAGGAAATCATAAAACTGGCAAAAGGACCTATAAGTACAAAAATGTTTGTAGTAGTCCTTTTTATAGTGGCAAGGAATTGGAAACTGAATGGATAACCATCAGCTGGGGAATGGTTGAATAAATTATGGCATAAGAAGGTAATGGAATATTATTGTTCTATAAGAAATGATGAGCAAGCTAATTTCAGAAAAGCCTGTACTTACATGAACTGAAGCTAAGTGAAGTGAGTAGAACCAAGAGAATATTGTACAGAACTACAAGATTGTGTGATGATCAACTGGGATGTTCTTGGCTCTTTTCAACAATGAGGTAATTCAAAGCAATTCCAAAGACTTGTGATGGAAAGTGCCAATTGCATACAGAGAGAGCTATGGGGACTGAATATGGATCAAAGCATAGTATTTTCATCTTTTTGTTGTTGTTTGTTTGCTTGGGTTTTTTTCTTCCTCATGTTTCCCCCCTTCCCCTTTTTTATCTTATTTTTCTTGAATAGCATGATGTACATGGAAATATGTTTAGAAGAATTGCAAATATTTAACCTGTATTGGATTACTTTCTGGGAAGTGAGGGGAGGGAGCAAAATTTGGAATACAAGGTTTTGCAAAAGTAAATGTTGAAAACTATGTTTGCATGTATTTGGAAAAATAAAAAGCTATTATAAAAAAAATAAAAAGAAATCTTTAAGCTCTTCATCCTATTTATGGGGATACTGGGCTACAGGATAATTAACATATAGTTAATTCAGAAGACCCTAGTTTCCTATCTGCCTACCTACTAACTAAGGTTTCTCTAGTCTTTTTTTCCTTTATTTTACTTTTTTATTATGGATTTAAACATAAACACCAATAAACATTTAACATGTCAATATACAAATAATAATAAAAAAAAAAAAGGTATTATATTTTGATGGGAACTTCACAACTGTTAAAAATTTAGGTTTTTCCCCCATTCTGTAATTTGCATTTTTAAATATAATTCAAACTTAACAGTGTAGTTCCAGTACTTCCTGGCTTGTCTCTGTCCTCTTCTGTTTTATTTGGCTTATTTTTAAATGATTTTGTTGAGGGCGGTAGCCCCTTTGGTATTCTTTGTTTGATCTCCAACTTCTTTTGGGACTTGGACCTTTGATGCAAGATCTGGTCAAACTAGTTTGGGCTATCTGAGATGGCCAGGGTTTTACAGCCCCCCATTCTAATTTGCTCAGATAGACCAAATGGCATCAGGAAATTCCTTTTGGGAAGAGACTTCTGTCTGTCCCCAAAAGATAACAAGAGAATCCTTATCTTAATTTACATCACTCTCAGGAACCTCCCTACATCACTGCATAAAAAGAGAGAACGGGAATCTTCTCTTTGCAAATGGCCTTGTACCATGCAGCCATTTTGCCCACAGGCTCCGGTGTTTCCATTCTAATCAATAAAGACTATGTTTCCATACAGCATTAAGTAGCAAATTCCTTTGCTGCCGAACCCGCCATTGGTTACTTTGGGGAAGGAAAGAGAGAGAGAAAACGAATTGACCCATCTCGGTTTACTCATCATTTACTACTCATCAATTTGACATTTTTATTCTTTTTTTTTTAAAGTATATTTATCACTACTATTCCTAACTCTTCTCTTCCCTCCCCCAAAGAAGAAAAAAGAAAAGCTTTTCTTTGTAACAAGCATTCTGAAACTCAAAAATGTTAAATGACTTGCCTCTTACCGAGCAAGATTTGAAGCATGAGATAAATCCAGTTCTCTTCACTGTTCCTCGCTTAGAACATACTTAGAAGCCTACTAAAGTTTCCCTAGTCTTGGTAATAAATTTTGCTTGACCCTTCTGGGTCACCTAGCACCTGTTCCATATCTCTCCTGTCTTTTTCAGCAAACTTCTGGGAGGAAAAATTGTCCATCTCTAATGCCTCCAATTATTCTCTACTCACTTCCTACTCATTTCCTTGTAGCAAACTTCTATCTCCACAACTCTTTTAAAACTATTCTCAAAAAAGATCATCAGTAACCTAGTTGCCAGATAAAATGGCCTTGTTCCAGTTGTTAACTGCCTTAATCTACTCTCTGTAGCATTTAGCACTTGTTTACACCTGCTTCTGGAGAATCTTCCCTGGGCGTTAGACACACAATATTGTCCCAGTTTCTTCCAAACGCTTGAACTGCTGCACCTCATCTTATTCCAAGGTTTTTTAACGTGAGTCTTCTACAAGATTTAAATCTTTGCTGTCTTCTCTTTCTTGCTTCTTTGAAATTCTCATTTACTTCCATATTTTCAACTACCACTTTTATGCAAATAATTCCCATTCCATTTCTTAAGGTCTTATTTCTGTTCTAAATTGCAAATATCTTTTAACTGCATGTAGGACATTTCTACCTGCTAGTACAAATAGCACCTCAAATTAAAACTTAGAGCAGTGATGTCACACTCAAATAAAAATAGGGGCCTCTAAACTGTACATAAATTGAAGGCCACACATTGACTTAGTCCTAAAATGCAATGTTATTTCTGCTTAGGTACTATAGTTTTATTTCTTTTGTTAAATATTTGCCAATTACATTTTAATCTGAAGTGTTACTGACTGACACCTCTGATCTGGTGCACATATCCAATGGATAACTATAGAAGGTGATAATTAGGATAATTATCAATTTAGAGTAGCCTGCTCCTTCAATGACATCATTAACACAAGTTTCCTTAATTTCCTTTCTTAACACTTTCCCCAAGGCCTCCACCCTTGTCCCTATCTGCTTTCTCTTTAATTGCTGATAATAATTCTTCCATTTCATCTCATAATTCCATAAAATTAAATCAGAAAAGAAAAGGTAGCCTTCCTTTTCACTAAGGCTACCCTTCCCCCACTCCCACTCCCTCCATCTCCCCATCACCTTGGGACTTTGGTCATTACCTAACTAAAGAAAAAAAAAAAATTCCCAGCACCTCTTAATTCTGGGGCCTTCTCTTTCTTATTCATTTCCTATGTATTCTGTTTATTTCTTGTTTGTACATATTTGCATGCTTGTTGTCTTCCCCATTAGATTGAGGTTTTGCAAGGGTGAATGTTGAAAACTATCTTTGCATGTATTTTGAAAATAAAAAGCTATTATTTAATGAGTTCTCTTAAAGGCAAGGATTTCATTTACTTTTTTTTTTTTTTTAATCCCAAAAGTGCTTAGCACATAGTGTCTGGCATAGAGTGGGCAATAAATAAATGCTTATTGGCTAAGTGAACCAGTTTATTTTTTCCCCAAACCTTGACCCTTTCTCACTTCATCTATCAATGGAAGGACAGAGAGAAAGAAAGAAAAAGAGACAGAGAGAAGAAAAACTCTCTGACCCCTCTCAAGTTACCAGAGAAGAACTAAGGGTTTGGGTAGGGGGAGAGTGGCCAGAACAGAAGGAAAGAAAGAAGGGTGTCACAAAGCCTAGATTCAAATCCTATCACTGATGCTTATTCTTAGTTTTAATTTTCTCCATTAAAAAAGTTAAACTAGATGGCCTTTGAAGTTCTTTCCATTCTGGGACTATAATCCTATGATCCTTTCCAGCTCTAACTTGTCTGATCCTATGAAAAGTATGTGGAAGAAGGATCATGTTTGCTTTTCTTGGTCATAAAGCTCAGGAGGAGCTTGAAAATTGAAAATTGAAAATTGAAATTGAAGAGTGGCCTGCTTCGGGACCAAGGGATTACCTTCCTAGTCAGATATAGCTCCCACATTAAAAAGACATGCTATGGGGCAGCTTTACATTTGGGGACAAAGTGTCAGCTGCCCAGTATCGGCTTTTTGGTGTGCTAATCTCTCGCAGATTCTCTGATCTGCTTCTGGTTCTCTTACCTGTCTTGGCCCTTCAAATATAGTGCCTTGAAAAAGGGTAGGGACACCAAGAACTAACACAACATGACTTGAATTACTCCTGCTCACCTAACTCAAATTTTGCTTCCCTAACCATAGGCAAAGATTAAATCTTCCCCTCCAATTTGGAGATTTTCTTAATTGCTAGCATAAATTGTTTTGTCTAGGACAGATAGCTTGGATAACACAGTGCCAGACCACCAAGTTAGGTAGTCAGAGATTTTGGCAATAGGACAACCATTGTTCTCAGGCTTCTATTAATCCAGTCAAATTAGTTGCAAAGTTCGATTCAGGACCTGAGGCTACAATTTTCTGGTTTAGGCAATGCTTAGAGGCAGAAGCCCTGGCCCCTGCTAGCATACTATTCACTAAATTTTTTCACAGACTGAATGGAGAATCTCTCAGAGGTTTGGTTCCAATACAACTTTTTTATGGACCCACAATCTCTGGGATTCTCTGTTGGCCCGAAAAAAATTGCATTTGTGCATTCATGCTTAGTGGAGGTACTTTCTATCTCATAGAATTATGTGAAAGATATGAAAAGGTTTCTCCAGGAATTGAAGGAGATTTTTTTACATCCTTCCATAGAAGTGAACTTGCTAACTTTCCCAAGTCTCTTCCAGAATATTTTGGCTTTACTTTAGAGTTTTCACAAAAATGAGATCTCTTATCTGACAAAGCAATAGACATCTTACCATATGGTCCCATCTATAAAAGCAAAGGTCCAGGGGTTAAAATTATATCTCACAGAATTGAAAAAAAAGGGCAAAGATAATAAGGGAAGGATACAAGAAGAGGAATCACTAGAATTTTCAGCGCAATGGTATTCAGGACAAAGTAGAGGAAGAAAAGGGGTCAGTAATGGTCTAAGGAATGACTTTGGACTAGCCTTATCTAGCTCTTCCAGCTCTCAATTTTTTCTCCTAATTGTTAAATGGGATGGCCCTGGTCATTGTGCCTTATAGATCAGGGCAACTTGCTAAGTAATGCAAGCAATGAACCCTCAATTTTATATGGGCTTAGAAGGATGGGTTCAGGTTCAACTAATTAGCTCCCCCTCTCTAACATCACAAGAACATAGATGTGGAATGTTGGCAATGAACAACTGGAGAGAACAAACACAGGCTTACTAAAGTTTACCTCAACTGACACTAATATTAGGAGATGTATTCAGAAGTCAAGGACAAAAGTAGGTCTCAGCCCCTCCAAAAAACTAAAGCCCCCACCTTTTTTTTTTTTTTTTTAAACCAACACACTAACAAATTCATTCATTTCAGCCAGGAAAAGGGAAGATTATGGAGTATTCTTTCACATTTTAACTGCCCAAACGTTTCATTCTAGTTTGGATATGGTACTGTCTTGCCTCTGAGCTGGGTTTTCTCTAGCTGTTATCTGGGATTTTTCTAGAAATTTATGTTCATCATGACTGAAAAAGTCATTGTATGTTTCTTTATAGCCCCATTTGGGGTTTTCTTGGCCAAAGTGCTGTAGTGGTCCACCTCATTAAAAATGAGGAAACCAAGACAGTATTAAATGACTTGTCCAGGGTTGTGCATGTAGTATATGTCTGAGGATGAATTTGAACTCAAGAATGTAATGTTCTCTAGTGGGTTTCCTTGAGGTTCTCTGGGAGCAGCCTTCGTTTCAGTTCAGTAATCACCACAAGTACAGCCAGGTGTTAAAGTCCAAATCCTGTATTATCTCTTTCAAAGTCTTGTCTCCTTTCCTAGGACTGGGTTAGCTTTCTTAGAAGCCTCTCTCTCTCCTTGGTTCTGAGAGCTTGAGCTACTGTCTCCTTCTATGCCCTCTGAATCTCTCCGAATCTGCAAAGATTTGTACTTCAGCCTCCAGTCACCACAAAGGTGGCTGATGGAATGAATCTGTCTCAGCCTCTGAGACGCTTGTCTTTTCTGGCCCTGAGAGCTTCTTGCTTAATATGTTCTACACTGAGTATAAACCAATCATTATATCACTAGGAAACCATTATTTATTGTAGAATTAAATCAATGCTAAACTAGATTTAACCACTTTCTCCTCAATTCCATTTAGTATCTTGTTTCAAGTTCTGGCCCATAACATCTCCTGCTTTCTTTTGTTTTTAGAATACAGGGGGGTCATGCTCTCCCTGACTTCTCAAGGAGGTGAGAACCCCAAAAAGAGAGGTGATCATGCCCTCCCTGACATCTCAGAAAGGGAAATGAAAACACCAAAGGAAATGGGAAATCAAATCAGATTAGTGGGTTTCTGAAGGGTCTCTTGAAACAGGCATACATAAATCCATCAATATGGGAGGTATTACACATTATTACATAAATTACATAAGCACACAGTAACACAGGCTAGTAGTGATATGACAAATAACATGCATCATATCTGTAAGTCCTAGAAACAGTCCAAAAGGAATTTATTGTCCAATGATTCATGTGCCAGGAATCCAATAATTACAGCAAGTTTTGAAGTTCTGCAACAGTCTTATGAACAATTTTTCATCTTAGGGAACCCAATGATTCCTGCAGATTTTGAAGTTCTGTAACAGTCTCATTATCAGCCATGCTCTTTCAATGTTAGATGTTTCTAGGTCTTCTCCTTTGTTTTGAGGTTTTTCACTGTTTTCTGTCTCTCTCTGATGGATAAGGCGGATACAGCTCGTTGGCACCCATCCGGTTCTTTCTCCATCTGTAGAGATACAAACAAACCCTCTCCCCCAAGCAGTTAACCTATCTGGTCCCTTCCATTCACCACTTTCTGGATCTTTCCACATTACCTGGAGATTACCTAAGATAGAGGAGCTGCTCGAACTGGACACTGCCCTTCTGTTGGGTTATAAAATCTGTCTGTCAGAGCCAGTGTATTTTTATCAAAAATTAAAAAATTAATGGTATAGAGAGCTAAATTTAGAAGTTCTCTAGGGTTACCAGTGGCTCCCCCTTTCTTTTGTTTTTGGAGGAGTGTTAGGTTCTTACTAAGTGCTAAGTCAGTATTAACAATTCTTTAGTTCCGGCCTTTCCTGGTAGTTTGACTTGTGAATTCATAAGGAAGAGCTTGCGTGCTTGGGAGGAGCAAGCTCATTGGTTGAAGTGGTTCTTCCCAGAAGCCCTTGCATTATCCCACGCCCATTCTCTGGGAGGATAAAAGAGGACAGCACTCCAGAAAGAGCATTAGTCTCTGTGCTACATCAGGCTTGATGCAGCTCTCTGCAGGAAGGAAAGTCACTTCTCTGGACGACAGTTAACGGCAACTGTCTGGAGACAACGGTTCTCTACGGGAAGAAGAATCTGTCCGAGAGATTTGAGTTGACACAGCAGATCTCTTCCCAGAGAGTCATCGGCAGCGTCTGGAGACAACAGCACGCTACAATTGGCGCCCAACGTGGGGCCAGGACTTTTCCTTATCCTGACAAGGACTTATTCTGAGCCCTTCAGAGGAGCTAGACTGGACCATAGCAATTTAGCACCCGAACAGGACGCTACAGAGGAGTGTCTTAATGTCTCTGTTTCTCCTCTCTGCTATTGCCTGTCCTTGAGGAGTAAAGGGTATGCCATTGGTGTGTAAAATCTTATACTGGGCACAAAAGTGTGCAAAATGTTTTGAAGTATATGCAGGTTCATCATCTTTTTTTTACTGCTTGTGGCACACCCATAATTGCAAATGCTTGTATAAGAAATTCAGTGACCACTCAGGCTGTCTCTTTTGCTGCTGATATTGCAAAAGTGAATCATGAAAAGGTATCTACTACAACGTGAATAAAAGACAGATGACCAAAAGATTTATAATGGGTCACATCCATTTGCCAGATTTCAGTGGGTCTCAAACCATGAGGGTTCTTCCCTGGAGGGAGCATAGGAGCATGGAATGGAAGGCAAGGAATATTTACTATGCTCCTAGCTTCCTATTTAATTATCCCAAATTGTAAACATAAAGCTCAAGCAGCCTGATGATATTTAGAATGAGATTCTTAGGCTGCCTGAAATAAAGGAGTACTGGCTAACATAGTTAAAAGGCTATCTGCCTTTAAATTTCCATCAAAAGTAGAACCTGAAAGTCTACTATGTGAGTAGACATGCAAGATATAAATTTTACCTACATGCTTTCTCACTTGCTCTTGAAGTTCCTTAAAGAGCTGATATATATTTGAAGCTACAATTTTTATTTGGGCTGTGGCAATTCTTTGTACCACACCTACTGAATAGGCCAAATCAGATATCAAATTTATATCTCCTGAATAATAAGTAAGAGCTAGAATGATTGCATACAATTCATTCTGCTGAGTGGACTGAAAAGGAGTTCTGACTACTCTCATCATAGTTAAATCATAAGAGTATACAGCATAAATAATATGTTTGGATGCATCTATAAAGATAGTTGGTCTTTTAAGAAGAACCTTAGAAACCTTTTCTTCAAAAATCCATTGCCAATTATGTAATAGCCAGGTTATCTTTAATGGAGACCTGTGTGTAAAATGTGAAGCTATGGCCAGTAAAATTTGCCACTCTGGGATGGTTTCACAGCATATATTAATTGTGCATTAGGGGGCAGCTAGGTGGCACAGTGGATAGAGCACCAGCCTTGAATTCAGGAGGACTGGAGTTCAAATTTGGTCTCAGACACTTAACACTTCCTAGCTGTGTGACCCTGGGCAAGTCACTTAACCCCAGCCTCAGGGGGGAGAAAAAATGTTAAAAAAATAATAATAAAATTGTGCATTGGTATAAAATGTGTATATTTTGTCAGATCTTATCCCAGATAATTGTACTGCTTGCTTAATAGCCTTTAATAAAATTCACCTACCCTATCACACTATCTCCTTGATGAAGGACTGCTGTGGGTGCCTCTTTTAATAGCAAAAACTGATATTTCCAAGGGTTTTTGAATGACTCTTTCAACCACATTGGATAAAGCCAGTTCAACTTGTTTCAAAGCCTCTTGAGCTTCTTTTGTAAGCTGGCATGGTGAGTGTCTCCCCTTAAAATGTCATACAAAGGTTGCAATTGATTGGTAGTTAAGCCTAACTGGATGCATCCATTGGATATCTATTAATTTTTGGAAATCATTTAAGGTGTTCAACTTCTCTGTTCTTAAAGAAAGCTTTTGTACTGTAAGCACCTTATGATATACTTTATATCCTAAATATTGAAAAGGAGCATGCCTTTGAATTTTTTCTGTAGCTAATGCAATTTGTAGTTTTTTAGTGTTTCTATGGTCTTTTGTAAACATGCTTCTAACATTTGTTCCTCAGGTGCATACCCCAAAATAATATCCATATAATGTAACAGTATTGCTTTTGGAAATGCTTTTCTTACTGGAGTAAGAGCAGTAGCAACATACATTTGGCATATAGTAGAGCTATTTTTCATTCCCTGTGGCAAAACTGTCCATTTATATCTTTTATTAGGCTTAACTAAATTAATGTTGGGCACTAAAAAAGCAACTCTTTTCATATCCTCCTTATCTAGAGGGATAGAATAGAAACAATCCTTAATGTCTATAACCCAAAGAGGCCATTCTCTAGGCAATTGGGTAGGAGATGGAAGTCCAGACTGAAGAGTTCCCATAGTTTCCATCTGTTCATTTACTCTTCTTAAATCAGTCAACATCCTCCATTTTCCAGATTTCTTTTTTTACAACAAATACAGGGGAATTCCAAGGACTTAGAGAAGGATGTAAGTGTCATTGGTCAAGTTGCTTTTGCATTATATCTACTAAGGCCTGAATTTTATCGCTTGTTAAGAGCTGCTGTTCTACCCACACTGGTGTATCAGTTTTCCACTGAATAGGAACAGGGGAGAGTGTAGGCAGGCCTTTAACAGCAGCCCTACCTAAAAAGCCTAAGTACTCAATTGTAATCCTATCTTATGTAAAATGTCTCTTCCCCACAGACTGATGGGGATTTTTTTCAACTATAAAAGGAGTAAAAATTCCTGTTTCATTTTCAAATGGCCATCTCATAGGGGTAGCACTAACTTCTGCTGCTATTGATCCTCCTACACCAGACATGTAGGTGTCTGCCTTAATCTTTGGCCAGTGATTGGGCCAGCTGGCACGTATAATGATTATATGATCTGCACCCATGTCTATCAATCCTTCTAATGGTATGCTATTTATATAGATAGTGAGCATAGGTTGATCAGTTGTCACAGCTGCAATCCAGAATATTCTTGGATGCTGTTGCTTGTAGTCAGAATCTGGGCAACTACCGTGTTTCCCCGATAATAAGACCTATCCTGAAAATAAGACACCCACATACTCTTTAATATTCCGCTAAAATAAGCCCTCCCCCGAAAATAAGCCCTATCGAACTTACTATGAAAACGGTCATCATGGTGATCCCCTGCGCTATATGCTGCGTAGCGGTACCTTCAGTAAGCAGCGCCGCCCTCCCCTCCCGGGTGAAACGCACGTCGCGCTCCGAGCTGCATCCAATCAGAGCTGCAGCAGTGAGCGCGTCATCCTCTTCTTCCCTGGTGATTTGCTTGCTGGCGCTACTGAGAGCAGCGCCGCGGAGTAGAGCTGAGACAGGACCATCTAAAAACTCGGTAAGTTCAGTAAGCGATGGAGAATAAAATAAGCACTCAGGGGGCATGATGGAGGCTAAAAGGGGCATGATGGAGGCTAAAATGGGCATGATGGAGGATAAAAAGGGCATGATGGAGGCTAAAATGGGCATGATGGAGGATAAAAGGGGCATGATGGAGGATAAAATAAGCCCTCCCCTGAAAATAAGCCCTCTGGTGTTTTTTAGTCCCAAAAAAATAATAAGACAGTGTCTTATTATCGGGGAAACACGGTATCTTCAGATTGCCTATTAAGAGTATGTAATAGTAAACCTAATGCTACTATTTCTCCTGGTTGATAAGTCACACATTGTCTACCTGTATTAGTGACTGGGATATTAGCTACACATTCTCTAGTTTCCCACATCAGTGTATGAATGAACACTGTTTTGTAAGCACTCTCAGGAGGTGAAATGGTCAAGTCTACTATGCCTGGAGGCAAAGGATCCATAGTCCAGACAGGAACAGATTTCACTTCTCCAGGAGGTATCTCAGTAGTCCCTACTGCATACAACTCTATTTTCCCCAATTGCAATCCCTTTTTCCCCCTCTGATTGTTTCTTGGCTGATAGATCATGTAATCCCTTTCTGCCATCTGATTGCCTTTTGGCTGATTGATCATATCTTAATATTGAATTTCTAAAGACTTTCTGGGTGTAACCTCATCATGCCCCATTTAGGGCCCTGAAGCTTGGCTCTGCCTCTCATTTCCCTGGGTCAGTCTACATTCTGAGGCCCAGTGGAAACCTCGATTGCATTTTGGACATAGGGTTTTGGGTCTTATTCTCTCACCCTGTCCTCTCATTCTCTTTCTATATCTACACTGAGCTCTCAGATGTTTGATTTATCCACACAGAAAGCATCGGTGAGTTTCTTTAGAAATCTCTTGCCAAGAGGGACCCTGTCTTCCCCCTTCTTCATAGTCTGGGTATAATAAGCACTTACACCCACTGTGGCACAGCATCTTATGATCTCCTTTAAAGGAGCTTCTTTGTGTAGTCCCCATATAATTCTGCAAACCTCATTAGTATTTTCCTTAGCCAGTTGTCTGACCACTATTTTTGTAGCTCCATTTTCTCCAATAGTTCTTGTGACAGCTGACTTCTCCAATAGTTCTTGTGACAGCTGTCTGCAGACATCCCACAAAATCAGCAAAAGGTTCATTGGGGCCTTGCTCTATTTTTGTGAAGGCTTCCCCTCGATCTTTCCCTGGGAGGGAACTCTAAGCTTTTATAGCAGCAGTAGGAATTTGCTCATATGCTGATATGGCGTGATTAGTCTACGTTGAATTGTCTGTATATTGACCTTTATATGCTAGTTGGTCAAAGGTAATTTGTATGTTAATTCCAGTTTGCCTATTTCCTTGGGCTTGTATCCTGCATAATTCACTATACTCTGAAAGCCACAAAAAGCTTTTTCCAGGTTCTAAACATATTGTTGCTATGGATTTCCAATCACTAGGGATTAAGATTTCATAAGTCAAACTCTCTAGTAACATCTTAACAAAAGATGATGTAGCCCCATAAAGAGTGCAACCCTTTAAATTATGGTGTATGAATGTTATGGAATATTATTGCTCTGTAAGAAATGACCAGCAGGATGAAAACAGAGAGGTTTGGAGAGACTCACATGAATTGATGCTGAGTGAAAAGAGCAGAACCAGAAGATCACTATACACTTCAACAACAATACTGTATGAAGATATATTTTGATGGAATATCTTCAACATAAAGAAGATCCAACTCACTTCCAGTTGATCAATGATGGACAGAAACAACTACACCCAGAGAAGGAATACTGGGAATTGAATGTAAACTGTTAGCACTATTGTCTTTCTACCCAGGTTACTTATACCTTCGGAATCCAATTCTTAACGTGCAACAAGAAAATTGGATTTACACACATATATTGTATCTAGGTTATACTGTAACACATTTAATATGTATGGGATTGCCTGTCATCTAGGGGAGGGCGTAGAGGGAGGGAGGGGAAAATTTGGAAAAATGAATACAAGGGATAATATTATTAAAAAAAATACTCATGCATATATACTGTCAAAAAATTTTATAATTATAAAATTAATAAAAAAAAGAAAATAATTCATCTTACTATACAAGGATAAATATACCATATAATAGAAGAAAAAAAAAGAGTGCAACCCTTTTTTAAATCCTTGATTTTTTCCAAATCAAAAGGAATGTATCTTCTCCTGGCTTGACCTGAAGAGTCAAGCTCTTCAATAACAGGGTATGCATTTATTTTTAAATCAGATATATCCTGTCCTTTTTTAGCCTTAACCAAGGCCTTTTGTAATCTTGTCATAGGCTGCTTCATAGATGGTACTGATTGTGTTACTGCTTCTTCCCTTCCTCCTCCTTCTCCCTCCATCCAAGAAGTGTTAATTGAGGGAGAGAGGTCAGAGGATGGGGAATGACCTAATTTCTCCTGCTGTGAAGCACCACACTCAGAATTGTACTTAACTCCACTCTTATCTAATTTTTCATCCTTTTCAGTAGTTTGTCTGGATCCTCCCTTTCCTACTCTTTGTTCTTTTTCCTTTTTCTATAACTTATGTAATTTCCTAAAGCCAGTTGTATTAAATTATATATATAAAGTGTTTCTTTGGAAATTGAGTCAGGTCTATTATCATTGTAGTATTCACATAGTTGCTCTCCTACTAATTTCCACTAGTCTGGATTGAATTATTTTTTAAGATTACAAAGAGAGAAGAGCCAAGGAAAGAAGGATTAAAAACATTAAAAGTATTCTAAAGAGGACAAGGAATCAGCCAAGAAGACTAGGGAAGATTTGAGAGGTACAATAAACAAAGACATGTTTTTGAAAGTGTGGTGTCTCTGAGGCCAAGGAAGAAAAGTATTCGAGACAATAATGGTCATAGAACAATATCTACCTCACATAGGCCAACCTATAAGCATTTATTAAGTGCCTATTATGTGTGAGACATTGTGCTAAGTATGGAGATATATGGAAAAGCATAAGATAATTCCTGACCTTGAGGACTTCACAGTCTAATAGAGGAGACAATAAGCAAATATATGCAAACAAGCTATATGAAGAATAAATAAGAAAAAAATCAACAGAAGGAAGGTATTCGAATTAAGAGGGATTAAGAAAGACTTCCTTTTGAAGGTGAGATGTTGGCTGGTATTTACTAGGAAGCTAGGAGGTAGAGATGAAGAAGATTTCAGGCATGGAAGAAAGCCAAGGAAAATGTCCAAAGTTCAGAGATGATGTTCATGGAACAAGAAAGAGATCAGTTATTACTGGATTGAAGGGCACATGGGGGTGAATGGGCAAGGTAAAGTTTTAAAAAAATTGGAAAGGCAGAGAGAGGCTATGTAACTGAGGACTTTTAATGCCAAACAGAGGATTTTTGTATTTGATCTTGGAAATGAAAGGAAGTCAATATTTATTGAGTGTATGTGGGTGTATGTGTGGGTGTATATGCATGGTTGGGAAAATCAATTTGGTTGCTGAATGGAAGACAGACTGAAATGGAGAAAGATTTGTGGTAGATAGACCAACTAGCAGACTATTATAGTCATCCAGGCATGAACTGATGAAGGTACAAAGGTGAGAACAGTGTCAGGGGAGAGAAAGAAGTATAATAGAGAGAAGTTGCAAAGCTGAAATTGACAGACTTTGACGGAAGGTTGGATATGAGAGGGAACTGAAATATGGTGAGAAATTGAAGCTGACCGAGGTGGCAAGCCTTGGGGCCTGGAAGGATGGTCGGCCTTAATAGTCACAAAGAAATTTGGAAGGGGGAGTTTGGAGAAGAAAAAGAGAGTGTGTAGTTTTAGATATATAGAGTTTAAGATGTCCATCGGACTGATGTTTGAAAGGCTGCAAATAGGTTAGGGCTAGATAGGCCGATGTGAAAATCATCAACATACAAATGGATTAAATCCATGGGAATTAACGAGATGACCAAATAAATAAATAGAGAGGGGGAAAAACATAATCTGAGGCTGAAGTAAATGAATTTGTGTTCAGATAGGTAGGAAGAGAATAAGAGAATGATGTCCCACAAACTTAAGAGGAAAATATTGGAAAGTGATAATAGTGTCAGAGGTTACAGAGAGACCAAGGAGAATGAGGATTGAGAAAAGTCCATTGGATTTGCCAACTAAAAGGTCATAGATAATTTTGGAAAGAGCTCCAGTGGGATGATGAGAGTGGAAGCTGGCCTCTTAGTGGGTAAGAAGAGAAAAGGAGGAAAGTGTAGAGTTTTAAGGAGACTGACCACAAATGGCTGAATAGATAAAGAATAACAGTGAGGTGGAAGAATCAAGTGAGGGTGTGTTCAAGATGAGGAAGATATGATAGTGGGGAAGGAGTAAGTGGACACAGAGAGACTGAACATAAGCAAAAGAGTGAGGATAACAAAAGGGAAAATCTTTTGGAGAAGACAGGGTGGGATCACTTGTGTTGGTAAGAGTTTGCTTTGAAGCCAGAGAGAGGACTGTGGGAACTGAATGTGGATCACAATATAACTTTCTCACTCTTTTTGTTGCTGTTCACTTGTATTTTGTTTTCTTACTCACTTTTTTTTATCTGATTTCTCTTATGCAGCAAGATAATTATATAAATATGTTTATACATATTAGAGTTAACATATTTCAACATGTTTAACCTATATTGAATTGCTTAATCTAGGGGAGAGGGTGGGAGAAAGGAGGAGAAAATCTGAAACACAAGTTCTATGCAAGGGTCAATGTTGTCAAATTAGCCATGCATATGTTTTGAAAATAAAAAGCTTTAGGAAAATAAATAAATAAAGATAAATAGAAACTTTTTTTAGGTGAAAAAAAAAAAAAAAGCTATGAGGGGAAAACATCTTCACCTAAATTGATTTAAAAAAAAAGTTTACTTTGGCAAAAAGTTGAGTCTTTTCATGTGAAGCAAGGGTGGAGGAGGGGATCCCTGTAGCAGGAGGAATCTGAGTGATATGAACAAGTGGGGAGGAGGTCTTGAAGAATGGCCTCAATTTTTTCCTGTAAAATATGAAGCAAGGTTCTCAGATGAGATGATGGGAGAAAAGGGAGCTAAGTTTGGAGAGATTAAAAGGTTTGGAAAAGCTGCTGGGAAAGTGGGTAAGTTGATGAAGGAGTTGTAGAAGGATTACCTAGCAGCAGTGACAGTTGTATAACATAAATTTATATAGGACCCAATGATTTTCTCTACCATCAGCAGCACATGAATAGGAGTAAAGGTAGTAGATGGTGGGAGTAATCCAAAGATGAAGCTTGGCAAGGCACAATCAGTAATATAAAAGGTCCAGAGATGTGAAAGAAGACTACATGATGAACTGGTTCACCAAGTGAAGATGAGGAAAAGAGGAAAGTAGCTTAGTGCAGAAGTGATGGCATGCAAGAGAATGCCTGCTTAGAAATTTTAAAGAAAAAAGCAAAACAAACAAAAACAAAAACAAAAAAACCCTTAAAGATATTATGTTGAATGACGTTAGGTTTCTTATTGAAATAATACTATAGCAATTATGAAGTCTAGAGATACAGTTGAGTGCTTGAAGAGAGAAAAAAATATTTGAAACAACAGCTATTATAAAAGTAGGACTAGTGTGCAATAGTAAGAGCCTACATGAGACTGGGTATCACACAATTTGGATGAAGTGAGATAAGCTTGATTTTGTTATTTTCTCCAGGAAAACCCAATAGATTCTGGTATGGAAAAATTACCTCATGAAAACTACCCAAGAATAACAGAATAGAGAAGAAGTAAGAGACTCAAAGATGGTAGCTAGCAAAATATTAAAGTGGTAAACAGCGGGGGTTTGGCACACCAGTGAAGCCAGAGAGAACAGGAATGGATCAAGAAGAAGTCATGATATGAGTATATTTCATATTGGTTTAGAAAATTAATATAGTGTGAAAGAAAAATAATGAGAGGTGGTAGTCAAACACTTTCTACTAGAGAGTTTTTCATTTATATGTAGCAGTCTGTTTATGTCCCCATGTTCCTTTCGATTATTCTCCCTGTGTAATGTTCACCTTGGTTATTCAAAGGCAGTGGTGTTCTACACTTTTTTCCATAGGACAACAGAGGTAAAATGTTAGTATTGAAAAGATGGGCCTTTGCTTTCATGGGTATTAGGATCATGAAAGAAACTTTACAACTTACTGGAAACAATCCAGCTCACAATCCTTTTCTATTCAACTCTGGGACTAGCTTAATGTTCATCTGTACTGTGTGTCCCCAATAAAGATCCTGTTAGATAAACTTTTCATCAAGATTTTTAACTTTTTTGCATCACAAACTCCTCTGACAGTGTGGTAAGGCCCATGGAATCTTTCTTAAAAATTTTTTTCAATTTAGTATTTTATTTTCCCCCAGTTCACATAAAAACAATTTTTAACATTGTTTTTTTAAAACTGGAATTTCTCTCTTTTCTTCCCTTCACAGTGAGATAATTTATCTCATTCTATTTTCCCTTTACCTTGATCCTACTATATTCCTCTCTTATCTCTTAATTTTATTTTTTTAGATATCATCCTTTCATATTCAACTCACAACTGTGTCCTCTGTTTATATATACTCCTAAATGTCCTAATGAGAAAGTTCTTATGAGTTACAAGTATTATTTTCCCATGTAGCCTTAAAAAATTAAGCAAAGTTTAAACTTTAAAGTTTAGCCTTATTAACAATTTGTCTTTCCTATTTACTCTTTTATGCAAAGTTAAATTAAATTAATAAAAAATTAAAAATTAAAAAAAAATAAAAAAATAAATTAAATTAAATTAAAGTTAAGTTCTTCAAGAATGCTTGAAAGTCCTCAATTTCATTGCATGTCCATTTTTTTCTTCTGAGCAATAATTTTAACTCAGATTTAGCTGGGTAGATGATTCTTGATTATAATCCTAGCTTCTTTGGCCTTCAGAATATCAGAATAAATTAGAAGTTGATAAACTTTGTGTTGTTCTGACTATGGTTTCGTGATACTTGAATTTTTTTTGGATGCCTGCAGTTTTTTCTCCTTGATCTGAGAAGTTTGGAATATATCTGGCAGTTTTTTTTGTGATCTCTTTCAGGAGGTAATGGATAAATTCTTGCAATTTCTATTCTATCCTATGATTCTAGAATATCAGGACAGTTTTCTTGATTGTTTCTTGATAGATAATGTCTAGGCTCTTCTTTTTTGATCACGACTTTTGGGAAGTACATTAATTTTAAAATTATTTCTTATGGACCTATTTTCCAAGTCAGTTATTTTTCTATTGAGATATTTTACACTGTCTTCTATTTTTTTTCATTTTTTAGTTTTGCTTTATTATTTCTTGGTTTCTAATAAAATGAATAGTTTCCATTTGCTCAATTTTAATTTTTGAAGGAATTTTCTTCAGTGAGCTTTTGTTCCCCTTTTCCATTTGGCTAAATATGTTTTTTAAGGTGTAATTTTTCTTCATTATTTTTTGTGCCTCCTTTACCAAGGTGTTGACTTGTTTTTCATGCTTTTCTTACAATTTCATTTTTCTTCCCAACTTTTCCTCCACCTTTCCTACTTGATTTTCATAATCCTTTTTGAGCTCTTCCATAGCCTGAGACCAATTCACATTTTTCTTAGAGGCTTTGAATGTAGGAATTATGACTTTATCTTCTAAGTGTGTTTTGATCTTGTCACCATAGTAACTTTCAATTGTAAGGATTTCTTTTCTTTTTTTAATTAATTTTTTCCCAGCCTATTTCTTAACTTTTCTTTTCTTTTTTTTTTTCCTGAGGATAGGGTTAAGTGACTTGCCCAGCGTCCAACAGCTAGGAAGTGTTAAGTGTCTGAGACCACATTTGAACTCAGGTCCTCCTGAATTCAAGGCTGCTCTATCCAAAGCTGGTGCTGCCCCTTAAAATCATCTTTTTTTTTTTTTTTTTTTTTTCCTGTATTTCTTAACTTTTAATTCTTCGTTAAAGTTTCCAGGCCAAAGAGCTCACTGTATCAGACTTCAGGGGTTTAATGCAACTATTTTTAGAGATCTTTCTAGGGACCTATAAGTTTTCTGTTCTTCCAAGGTGGTATGATCTAAGGAGAGATATGTTTATTACTCTCCTGCCTTTGCTGTTTGTAAGCAACCACACTCTTTTCTGCCCTAGAACTGCAAAGAGAGCCCCTGCTCCATTGTGGCCACAAGCTCTAGTATGTTAGTGCTCCATCTCATCCTGGGACCGACACCAAGAACTGTAACCCAAATTGAACAAATCTCCTTGTGACCAGTTGTCAGATCCTTTTACCAGCTGCTGCCACTGCTGATTCAGTGGCTCCCAAGGTCTGCTCCTGTTTTTCTGGAGCTGAATCTGTGTTGGTATGGCCTGCACTCAACTGCATTCCACTCTCACACTGGTGAAACAGACTTTTCCTGCTGACCCTCTGGAAAATTATATTCTCATCTTTTGTGGGTCTGCTGTTTCAGGAATTATTTTATATTATTTAAAGATGTTCAGAGCTCAGCTGAGTCTCTACCTTTCCTTTACCATCTTGATTCCACCCTATCTAAAGTCAACTTCATCTCTTGCTCCTTCCATCTTCTGGCATATACTAAAACATGGCTCTTTCCAGATGTCGCTGACTACTTGGCCATCCTTTCCATCATACCTACAAATCACTGGTCCTGGTGGGGGAATCTCATTGTTTCCCTTAATCACTACAGGAATCCTCTTTCTACTGCCTTCATTCAGCATCCTCTCCTCTAAATGATCAAGAAGAGAATCCTAAAGTACTTGAATACAAAGAAATATAAACAAATAAATAAATATAGAAATAAAGGAGATGAAAAGAAAACCAAAACAACTAAAAGAAGTGTACATGTTAATTCATTTGAAAGTCTTGATAAAATAAGAGATTCTTGGTTAAATGTATAATCCTCTTTTGAATTATGTATATGAAAACTGTTGCTTTATTTGATGTTAATTTTAGAATAAAATAATAAAAGTGTAATTAATAGACTAAGTTAAAAAAAAGTCTTGATAAAATAACTAAACACTGTATTGAACAATTATATAAGGTAGCAGAGCTTATTTTTTATGAGCAAAACAAAAAACCAGTCTATAACCACACAAAAGTTCTAACAACTACTGCAATATGTAATGAAGTTACCTCCTTAACTAAGAAGTTTCCTTATTATATTTTAAAGGCAGTTAGTTGGGGTTAAGTGACTTGCCTAGTGTCATAATCTAATAAGTGGTAAGTGGTAAGTGTGGGAGACCAGATTTGAACTAAAGATCGTTCTAACTTCAGGGCTGATGCTCTATTCACTGTGCCATTTAGCTGCCCAGTAATTCATGTTTTTTGAAAAATTTGAGGCCATTCATCAAGACCTCCCTCTTTTCATTTTATTTCCCATCACTCTTCTTCATTCTACTCCTCTGAGATTTGATTGATTCTGGGGTCTTGGGTTCAGGAATCTATCACTTGAATACAAAGTATGGAGTATGGCTGAGGAGCTCCAGCTTTTAAAGTTTTGGAGTGAACTCCCAGTGGTATAACCAACACCAGAATTGAATTAGCCCAGGGATAGAGTTTAACATAATTTACCTGCTATAGCTAAGTAAATTCTGGGCTAAACGTTCTAAGTGGGTCATTTCGTTCCAATCTCAAACCTAAACTACTTAGGGGACTGGTTAGGAAAGGCAGGCCCCATTGGAATTAATTATGTCTTGACCTCAAGACCTATTTTTTGCTTTTTCTTTATATCTGAAGTGTTTATTTAACACAGCCCTTGGAATATAATGCTATTTTTTTTTAATGTGTGGAATAAGTAAAATCCACTGAATTTATTAATGCCTTTCGGTGTTATACACTAGTCATTTCCCAATATAATTTCTACCACTGAACCCTCTACTATAACAAGAACAACAAAAACATAAACAAAACCATCAACAAAAGACCCCATCATATAGCATATACAACATTCTCTATCAGTGTATCTAAGATAATATGCTTAAGATGAAGAGACATCAATTACATATGCATATATATTTATTTAATGAAGATTCAGGTAAGACTTTTTGCATATGTCCATAGGTACTTTGAAATATTTAATTTAACATAACTTTTTCACTTGTACATCAAACTGAATAACATTTAAATTAGAATATGTTATGGTATGTTTATTAAATGGAGTAAGATATTGGCTTGAATATTTTTGTTTGTAAAATTAGGATTCCTTAAGAATTTTTTTCCCAAATGTGCTTAAGAAGACACATTACTATGGCAACATGGTATTATAGAAATGTTAATTGAATTGAAAATGTTTGGTGGAGATTTATCAATTCCCCCTATATATCATAAGCAAAAATATTTGCTACTGTTGTAAATCTATCACATTTGAAAGCTAAAGAAAAGATTGGGATTATAATACATACGTAAGAATCCAACACATGAAATTTATGGTTGAAACTTACATGTGCTTCTTGCCCAGGATTCTTTTGATTAATTAGTCATTCAGCTAAAACAAATAGCAAAAAAATATTTTTTTTTTTCTGACATTATCTGGAAATTCACATTTGAAAATCAAAGCATTTGAACCAAGATCAAGCTATCTTCTCAAAGTAGGTCAGGCAATTCAAATCTGCAGGTCAGACATTGGCTCTGCATGTAACATTTTGATCATTCCTCCTGTCCTTTTATAGCCGAGCCTCTTGCAATCTCTAGACTTTGAAAGTTTCTAATATTTTCAGAAAACAACAAAATGGTCAGTGATGGTTTGAAATCTGTTTTGATAGTGTCCTGATTTTGTATTTTACCTAAGATCATAGGATCATAGGTTTGAGCTGGAAGTTACCTTGGGAAGTCATCTTTTACAAGACTTTTGTTTTTACAGACAAGGAATTTGAGACCTAGAGAAATTAAATTATATGTCTAGGGTTACACAGTAAGTAGAAGAGCCAGGATTAAAACCCGGGTCCACTGATTCTAGATATATCATGCTATCAACTGTGTTATGAGAAACCTTTATTAGGACTCTGAAAAGTAACTGCTGGGCATTTAAAATCCAGGTCAGATTACTTACTTTAGACATATGTATAGTTGCCTTCTAATTATAAAGATAACTTGGCTCATGCATGGCTTGGACAGACATCTGATCTGGGATCAGGTTCACTCCTTCCAAGGAAGATTTCAATTTCCTACTATGGGAAATAGGAGGAGGACCAGTGGCTGAGATACTCAACACTTCTCACCTATTTTCAAGAGGGAGATTGGGATAAAATTGTTAACTATCCATCAAACTTTAACTAATTTGAAGAAGATACTAGCAATTATGGCAAGATTGTGAAAAATCACAGAAGATGTTACTTGAACTTGAAGGAAAAGAAAGACTCTATGAGACAGTGAAGGACTTCCAAGCATATGGGAAAGCCAGAGCTCAGAAATGGGAGATAAAGTGATTTAAAGAAGGACAACTTGCCTAGATTATAGAATAGAGGTAGGGAATCAATGTCCAATGAAGCTGGAAAGCCAAGTTGTGCAGGGATTTAAAAGTCAAACACAGGTTTGCCAGCACACTGATGGCTTAAAATAAAGTAGAAATTGTGATAAAATGTTGTCTATAAGAGATGAGGAAATAGTTGTTTTCAATTGATTGAATACATGGATAAGGGAGAATGAGGAGTTGAGGTAATCTCAGGATTATGAACCTGAGAGACTGGAAAGATGGTTTTTGACAAAAGTATGGAAGTTTGGAATAAGGGAGCATTTGGGGGAAAGAGAAGTTCAGTTTTATATATGTCAAATTTGAAATAATCTTATCTCTCCCAAATCTCCCATATGAAGTGTTCATTATATTTCAGTTATCTCTCTCTACATGTTCCCTTCTGTATTCTCACATGGCCACCAACTTAGTTCAGGCCCTCAGTACCTCCTACCTAGATTATTGCATCATAGTCTCCTAATTGGACTCAGTACTTCCAGTATCTCCCTCTCCAATTCTTGTTCCAAAATCATTTGGAATAAGTAATGTGTACCACATGTGCTTGATTTCTATTTTTGAAATGTGAAAAGAAATTAAAGGTTCTCAAATTGGGTGGACTCCTTGTGGAAATTTTTATAGGATGCAGACTAGAGTTGCATAGGATGACTTAACATTGCCAACAGACCAACAAATACTAAGTGAAATCTGACTTTGAAATCACTCTCCCTAGTTCTCCCAGTCATAGTTAGTCATGAA
Source organism: Sminthopsis crassicaudata (assembly GCF_048593235.1). Classification (NCBI taxonomy): domain Eukaryota; kingdom Metazoa; phylum Chordata; class Mammalia; order Dasyuromorphia; family Dasyuridae; genus Sminthopsis; species Sminthopsis crassicaudata. Next base: position 146,940,862 of record NC_133622.1, read on the forward strand.
AAGTAGAAAGATTCTTGGGATGCAAGATACCAAATTCTGCAAGTGCATATGTATCACACCAACAATTTCCCAGTCACTGTTATTTATGGAAGATAAAAAGAAGTACCAGATGACCCCTTGTCATCCTCAGGAATTAACTGTGGTATTAGAAACATACTTTTGACACTGAAAATGAGATGTCAAGGAGAATTTATGAAAAAAGAATTTGAATGAACGTTTCTGACCAGACCTCTTTGGGAAGAGGGAGTCCTGAACACATAAGTGAGAGGAGCTTTATACTTGTTAGCTTAGCATAACCCCTCCCTTCAGAGAAGGAAGTGGTCCAGTCCCTTCTAGGCTACAATCTTTTTGATACATCTGCTATAGGTTTCCCCCTAAATATGTATAAGCATGTCCCCCCTCCTTCATCACACATATACATGTACAAAAATGGAAAATTCCTCTTAAAGGTGTATTGTTTAGCATTCAATTAGCTTATTAAAAATGTGCAATAGTCAAATTACTGACCCTAACTAGTTTGAGCTGGATGGCTATTATCTTAAGCTTGTGGTTTTGTGAAAACCACAAGACTCTTTCTGATTGGCTGAATCCATCTGTGCCTTCCTAGTTATCAAATTCCTTGTTTGCTCAGCTTCTGATAGATTGAAACTTAATTGTTCTATGGAATCTTAACTTTCCTTAACATTCTGAAAACCTAGTGGTCAGTGGCACCTACTATCCTGGACTATCTTGAAGCTTGCAACATTGTGGAAAGCCAACTTTTCAGCATTTTTCACATTGGGAATACAAGGGTAACACATAAAATGATCAACAACATGATGGCACATATATTTATGTAATAATTCGTGATGGACTTAAGACTGCTTTTGGAATTCTATAAAAGGCTTATGCTAGGGGGCAGTTAGGTGGCGCAGTGGGTAGAGCACCAGCCTTGAATTCAGGAGGACCCGAGTTCAAATCTAGTCTCAGACACTTAACACTTCCTAGCTGTGTGACCCTGGGCAAGTCACTTAACCCCAGCCTCAGAAAAAGAAAAAAAAAAAAAAGGCTTATGCTATTCTTTGTACAAAAGTGCTTGGTATCAGTATAAACATATGCTTTTAGATGATCCTCTGGGAGTGATGAGAAGTTGCCCTGAGTAATGCACAACATTGGTGGATCCTAGAGCTTTCAGCATTTTCCAATGAATTTAGCATTTTCAGCATTCAGTCCAAGCAATTCCTTTTGCACTATAACTAACTACATAGTATGCACACTCTTCTGCAATGTTCCCTCTCTTCATCTTTGCTTTTGGAATTGTTAGATCCCTTCAAGGCTCAGGTAAAAGCCACATCCTACAAGAGTATGTCCTGATTTCCCTGTGGTTAGTGCCTTTCCTCAATAAACTTGAATATGTAACTTGAATATGTAACATTTAGAGCTAGCCCCAAAGTGGATTTTGTTGCCTCAAAAGAGAGGCTCCTAGTAAGATCACAGATTTAGGGCTGGAAGTTACTTTAAAGTTGTGCAAGGAGCACTGTCCTAACACCTCCTCTTAAGCAGCTTCAGCTAGGTTTTCCTTTAAAGATACTGAGACATTCCTTAAGACTCTTTGGGTCAGAAAATGTAGAAGGCTGAAATTCTGAATAGGTGTACTTGAATCAGAAAATGGAGCACTTAAGGCTAATTACCTATTCCACATGAGACAATTACTCTATTAGCATATGTTTGGATAAATGGCTCTTCTCACTGTTTGGTGCTGGGTGAATGTTTGATATTAAAATAATATTAGGCAAGAATTAGAGGAGTAGGGGACAGAGGCCAAAGTCACTTTGCAGCAGCAGCAGGAGGAGAGAAATTGGTGACTTTGGACTTGAGAATCCAGGATACATCTTTGGCGAGTCTTGTGGCAGTTTGCCTGCTTCTTTCATTTCTCCCTGACCAAGGACTTTTACTTATTCTGACTCTGGCTGATTCTAAAGCCTCCAGGGAGCTAACCTGGACTTTATAAGAAAACTCTTGATGCTTTTCAGAATTATCCCAATTAGAGAATAGTCACAAAGAGTTTGTGGATTTTTGAGAGGTTTAACTAGTGGGTCATGGAAGGTAACATAAAGAAGCTTAGCTTAGTTAAATCAAGTTAACATCTCAGTGCCTATTCTAGTTGAATATTTTTCTCTTCTATAGATAAATCTCTTTTTGCTTATTGTTGAATGACTTACAAGTGTCACATTTTTGTTTTAATATTGAACTTAAACCACTGGGACTGGCCTAGTAGCATGCTAGAGACATCTTGTACTGAATTTCAAAAGTTGATTAAACAATGAGTTAAATCAATGTATCACTCTGTAAATAACTTAAAAATCAGCAAACACCACAAATCAGGGCTTGATTTAATGTTTTGTTGATTGCATAGACTTAAGAAAATGTTAATAATGCAGGTTAAACTTAAAAGTATGTTATATGTACATTTTCTTTTTGGAAAACAGGTCATTAAATATTTATCTACACAGCCTTGGATTGGCTTGAGTCACACATAGCTCAGAAACTATCAAGTTGATCTCCCTCATTTTACAAATGAAAAAACTGAGGTCCATAAAAGTTCAGAAACTTTCCTGGGGCCATACAGGTATGTGGCTAAGGCAGAATTGGAATTCAGTTTCTTGTCAAGTTCAGTGCCTTATTCATGGCCCTACACTATTTCTTCACTAAAGATCTTTAAATTAAAACACTTGAGCTGAATGTTTGGTGGACTCTCAAGGGCAGAAGTGAAGAAGGAGAGCAACCTATGCAAGTGTTCTTAACACATTTGACAGGTGTGTTGCAGAAAAAAATTCTGTTCAGGGATTGAAGTCAAATTTTGAGGCTTAGCATGTGAGTCGGAGGTAAGGAAGTGGAAAAATAAATATAGGCAGATTTCTTGTGGCTTTTGATAGCAAGGGGAGGAGAATAATAATAGGACTGTCATTTAAGGAGATGGAGTGTTCAAGAGAAGGTTTTTTGCTGTTTAAAAATGGAGGATAAATGAGCAAATTTGGGAAGATTTGTGTAGAAATCAAAAGAAAACACCTAGTAGCTAATAAATTGAAAGTCAGCGGAGAAGGATGACTAAAAAAGCAAGCTTCAAGAGATGGAGATGGAATCAGAAGGCCAGAAGTAGAAGGATCATTCTTGATATAGAGAAAGGATAAAAATGAGGAGTGATATTGAGGAGATTTGAGGCACAGAAATGGGGAGGCGAGGAAGCTCATGGTGGATCACTTCAAATTTTCCTTTTGAAATAAGAGAGAGTAGATGGGGTATAGTGGTTTAAAAAGAAAGTTTGGAATAGACAATGTAGGGAGTCAATAAGGGAAGAACAAAAACATTTCCTTTTAGCAGTAAGGGCCCAGCCAAGATTAAATAACAAGTTTGTAGTAATCAGTATGTGTAATGTGACTTCCTAGAGGGGTGTTTAATACCACCAAAATAGGAATGGAAAAAATGAATGATTGAAGAAATCTAACATTGGCATTGAGAAAGGACTGAGAAACAATCTGGTGCAACTTGAGCCTTTTGCCTGTAGTTAGGAAGACTCATTTTCATGATTTCAAATCTGGCTTTAGATACTTACTAGCTGTGGGACTCCTGGATAAATCACTTCACTCTGCCTCAGTTTTCTCATCTGTAAAATGAGCCAGAGAAGGAAATAGAGAACTACTCTATTATCTTTGCCAACAAAACCCTAAAACGGGTCATGAAAATAGTTGAATATGACTGGAAACAACAAAATACTGAGCAAGGATAGGACAGGGACAAGAGATTCAAAGAGAGACATTATAAAACAGAATATTCCAACTTTATCAGGATTTCAGGAAGGGAAGCCAAAGAATAAATCTAATTCTTCATTCTACATGACAATGCTTCAAATACTTAGAATTTAATTCAGAATCAGAAGGCCTGAGTTTGAATCCACTCTGCAACTTTGGGCAAGTTGTTTGGGGCCTCCATTTTCTCATCTGTAATTTAAAGATATCGAATTAGACGATCTCTTTCTAAGATCTAGTTCCTGTGATTTTTTCTTGAACACAGCTGTGGCACTGTCCTCAAGTTACTCCTCTCTAGGATAAATATCCAATCAATCAGTTAATCAATAAACATTTATCAATCATCTACTATATGTCTGACATTGTGCTAAACACAGGGAATACAAAAAGAGGCAAAAAATAGTCTCTACCCTCAAAGCCCCATATTATTCTGATCATCCTTTTCTGGACATATTCAGTTCCTTTTGGACAATATGCCTCTTTTACTGGAGGCAGCTGGAGGCACAATGGATAGAGAAAAGCTTTTTAAACTATGGATCATAACTCCACATGGGGTCAAGTAGCTGAATGAGCGTCACAAAAATTTGGCAGCAGTAAAATGTATCAAATATTCTACTGATTTAATTATTTATGAAAAGTAAACAAGTACATCCATCTCACTAGCATGCGAATTTGCTTTTAATAAATGGTAAAATTATATGTATACCAAATAATTGTTCTAAAATAAAATTCTTCATGACTTATCAGTAAATATTTCTTTTGTATACATATTTTATATACCTATATATCTAGGTTGTATAAAAATTTCTAGGGTGAAAAGGGATCACAAGTGGAAAAAATTTAATAAGCCGTGGGATAGAGCACTAACCCTTGATAACTACCTAGCTATGTGACTATGTGACTCTGGATTAGTTGTCAATCATTGTCTGCTTCAGTTTTCTATTCTGCAAAATGGAGATCATAATAGCAGCTATGTCCTAGCATTGTTGTGAGGATGAGATGAGACAGTATTTGCAAAGCATTTTGCTAATCTTCATAATCTATATAAATGCTATAGCACTTTTATTAATGGAAGATAAAGTACAATGGATAAAACACTGCACTTGGAAATAGGAAAACTCCTTTTCCTGAGTTCTCATCTGGCCTCAGTTACTTGCTAGCTGTGAGCCTGGGCAAATTATTTCTATTTGTCTCACTTGTCTCAACTGTCAAATGATCTGGAAAAAGAAAAAGCAAACCACTCCTGTAACTTTGCCAAGAAAATCTCAAATGGGATCATGGAAAATCAGACATAACTGAACAATAACAAAAAAATTATATTATCTTGTTTGCTGTGTCATGCTTAGGATCCTTAAGAACAAGGCTTCTTAAACTTTTTCCCTTGTGACCCCTTTTCACCCTAGAAATTTTTAAGTAATCCCAGGAACATAGGTATATAAAATAGGTATACAAATAAAACATTTATTGATAATAAACCATAATTTTATGACCCCCACATTCAGTTGGGTTGTGAACCATAGTTTAAGAAGTTTTGCTTATCCATACCTGATTTTTTTTTCACATGAACTACATTGTCGATCCTTGCCTCTATTATCCTGTCCTTGTGGGTTCTGCTAAAGTGTTGAACTTAAAATAAGAAAACCTGAGTTCAAATCCTGCCTCATTTTTTATTATTTATATAATTTCAGGCAAGCCACTTAATTTCTCTTAGTCTTAATTTTCTCCTCTGTAAAATGGCAATGGCAAGAGCACTCAACTAACTCCAGGGTTAATAACATAAAAAAGTAAAGCCCTTGCAAAATTGTAAAGCATTCTGTAAATGCTGGTTATTATTTTTGGAAGATCTTTATGAACTTTTACTTTATTATATAGCCTATGATTCTAGATTATCATAATCTTTCTGAATCCTATCTCCATTGTCTAATATATTAGCTATCCCTCTCAGCTTTGCATCATCTATCTAGTTGCTATAATCAACTTTATCCATGGCATTGATAAGATATTCAAGAATCCATGGCCAACAGCACATCCCTAGTTACTTTTACAATTTTTGTCTGGAAGGGATAAGAGAGATCAGCTAGACCAACTTCCTCATTTTATAGTTGAGAAACTAAGGAGGCTTGCCAAAAGCTGTGAGCTTTGACATTGAAGTACTGAGCCAGAATTAAAAAAACTGTCTTTTCCTTTTACTACTCTGCTTCTCCTTCCCCCAACCCTCAAGCAGTCTTGACTACAGACTTTTTGGTAATGTACTTCAGCTCCTATGATCAATATGATCATCTCTTCAACTTTTCTTCAAATATATGAGAAGTTTAACCTTGTATGACTTGTTGACCAATAATATAATAAAACAACATTTATTAAGCATCTCCTATATGCTAAGTACTACATAGGGAACTGGGGCTACAAATGCAAGTGAGGTTTCTAAGAAATTTACATTCTACTGAGATTACAACATACTCATAAATAAGTAAATAAAGCATTTATGTCAAATGAACACCAAGTGTTTTCTGCAAAAGGTAGAATAGTTTCTGACAATTGGAATAATCAAGAAAGACTTCCTGAAGAAGGGAACACTTATTTTGATGCTAACAGTTCCAAAAGACAGGGCTAAAAAGGGAGAACATTCTAGCCATGGGGAACAGCTTGGACAAAGGCATGGTGATGAAAGATGAAATGTGCCATGGGAAATTGTATGTGGGCCAATTTGGCTAGAGTGTGTAATGAGAAGGAGCAATCTTCTTCTGGAAGAATACAGGTCAAAGCAAAATTGTGAAGGACTTTGAAGGCCAAACAAAAGAGTTGATATTTTATTTTATAGGCAAGGGGAAGACACTGAAGCTTCTTGAGTCAAGTCATATGGTCAGTGGTTTGATGAAGTCATATTAGCTCTTAGTGACTGCTTTTCTTTCTAAATGCTCTAAGGTAAAGTAGGTATCCCTAAATGGTCAGTCTTGAAGCTAGTGTCCAAACACTTCACTACTGACATGTGTTCTTTGCCACAATTCATTAGAAGATCCAGTTAGAAGGTCAACCTCACTAATAATTCACCTCCTTTATGGTCCCCAGGCAACTTGTACTTTCATTACACAGACACATATATCACAGATAGTGATTATAATACATGATGAAATCAAGAAATACATTTTGGATTGATATGTTTTTCTGATTCCAAGACCCTTTCTGAAAGGGCAGCATAAAACAAAGAGGAATACTTATAATCTGAACCAACAAATGGGAGATTATAATAATATAATCAATATAATAATAATATATGCTAACCTCTAATGTAACCAGAATATTCACCATCCCACTAACAGGAAAGAACAAATTATCTCTGAAAAGAACTAATTTTAGACATGGTTGGAATGTACATTTTTGCACTTTGATCTTTTTCCTGTTTTATGGGATCCCAGACTAGGATATAGTTGGAAATAATTCTTTTGGAAATCAAATGATATAGCAGAAAAGGCCCTGGATTTATGGTCAAAGGATCTGTATTTGAATCATGGTTTTGTCAGCAATTGAACCATGTCTTCTTTAAGGCTAAGTTGATTTTGTCAAACAACAATAGGAGTTAGAATGACATTCACCCATCAATTGGGGAATGGCTGAACTAGGTGTAGCATATGATTGTAATGGAATATTATTGTGCTATTAGAAATGACAAGCAGGATGATTTCAGAAAAACCTAGAAAAACTTAATAAACTAATACAAAATGAAGTGAATAGAAATATAAGAACACTGCACAGTAACAGCAATACTATATGATGAAAAATTGTAAATGACTTAGCCACTCAGCAATATAATGATCCAAGACAATCACAAAAGATTACAATGAAAAATGCTATCTACTTCCACAAAAAGAACTGATGTTATCTGAATAAACTAAAAAATATCGTTTTTCTTTCCTTCCTTCTCTTTTTTCTCTCTTCTTTTTCCTTCCTTAAAAATACACATACACACACACACACACACACACACACACACACACACACACACACAAAACCACAACTAACTTTATAGCCACAAGGACTCTTTTCTTTTCCCCTATAGTTGAGTCAAACTAGACTGATCACCAAACATACTTTTTATTTTCCTGACTCTGTTATTTCAGCTTCAGATTAGATTGTGAAGAAGTTGAGTTTAGATGTAATTTGGTAGTAATGCATAGCGAGAGAGGCAGTGTGCAACACTGAGTATAAAGTTCAGAATTCTTCTCCCAAAAAATTCTGAGAACTACTGTCCCAACCAATGGACAAACTAATTGTAAGGAATTCCCTAATCAAGGGAACTCTTGAGTCTCCTCCCCATCCAAGGGACAAGCTTCATACCAAAGAAAAAGGCTGGGAGTTCCATGATGATTAGAAAAGTCCTTTAGATTATGCCCAAAAAGTTATCAAACTGTGCATACCCTTAGTATGTATGGGAATGCCTGACATCTAGGGGAGGGGGTGGAAGGAAGGAGGGGAAAATTCGGAACAGGAGGGAGTACAAGGGATAAAGTTGTAAAAAATTACCTATGCATATGTACTGTCAAAAATGTTATAATTACAAAATTAATAAAAAAAAAAGTCCTTTAGTAAAAATCTGGGTTATTTATATAGGGGCTGTCTGGGGTGGCAGCCAGATGATTTAATGTTTTTGTATACCTGCCATTGTTAGGTCCAGATCTCCCCAACCAAAGGAAGCTACCCACAACCAAGGGGCAATTTTGCAGTCTGAGGCAGTGACCACACTATTCAGTGGATCCTGCAAAGACCCTGAAAAAAATCTCACGATATTATAGAAATCAGACAAAGGGAGGAGGAACTTATAGAGCATCATGCCTACATTAATATGGTTCAGCTAATGTTTTGATTTACTACTTGGGAACTGGGCTTGATTCCCAGGACCTGGGCATCTGGCCAGGACTGGTAGTTATATGTCGAGACACTCAAGGCCATGTACTGATCAGTTTGAGTAAGTTCTCAAACACCCACAAGGTTATAGCTGGATGCTCTTTGTAATGGCTCACTCCTTTGTATAGTTGTCACCAATTGACATCTCACACACCCCAACAGACTGGCCCATATTCCATTCCTGAAGCCCTCATAGTGAGCTAGATGGAGTCAGGAAGACTTGGGGTCAAATCCTTCCTCTGGCATATTCAGGCTACCTTTACAAGTTAAAGAAGTATTTCGAATCTGCTTTGTTTCTTCACCTTGTTGCAATTATATTTTTAAAAAATATAGAGAAACCAAAAGGTTTGAAGAGAGGAGAGAACATGATCAGAGCTATACTGAAGGAAGCCTAATTTGGTGGTGTCCTATAGAATTAAAGAAATTAAAGAACTAGTCAATTAAGGAATAAAAGGAGATAATATTTGTAATGTACCATATAAATGCTAAATATCATTATTAAATCCCTAATGTGTGGGACAGGTGGGGCCCAAGACCCCCTTCCCAATCCAATTAACTAATTGGAGACATCATCAGGTACAAAGAGAAAACATTTATTTAACTCCTGCAGGGAGAGGCTCAGACACATCTGAGAGCTATATCATGCTCCACCATGTACTCCTGGAAACTGACCTGCTTCAGGTTTGTCTAGGATTTAAAAGGCAAAAGACTCGAGCTTTCTCATTGGATAGACTAAAAGGACTTAACCATCCTTGACCAATGGTTACCAATGTTGGGTGCCTCCCACAGGTCATGTCACTTCCTGCAACTTCCTGTATCTCAGGCTCAAAGTTCATTCCTCCAAAAAGTAAATGACCTCCCCAAGGTCTCAGTTCTAGAAACAGGGAACATGTGACTCAACATTGAGAACCACTTCATCCAATTAGTCCCATTCACTAAGTGATTAGATACTGGGAGAGACTGAATTTAGAGTGGTACTTATAGGTTAGAAATGAGGAGATAGATATGAAACATTTTAAAGGCCTTATAACTACAAGCAATTTTTAAAATGGGTTTTTAATGGGCCAGATATTAAGAAAACAAAGTTTTTGTATTGTTGATGACAAATGTGGATAGTGGATAGCTAGCCTGGCAACCAGGAACATATGTCTTCAAGTCCTGCCTTTGACATGCTGGCTGTATGATCTTGGGTATCTTGTGACTCGGTTATCTGAGTGACTACTCACCTGTTGTGCCTGATAAATCTTTAAGCCTATTAGACTAAAAAACATTCAGGACAGACAATTTCCTCAGCAGCAGGACTTAGAATAACACCTGGAACATAGTAGGTGCTTAATAAATGCTTATCAAAGAATAAAAAGACCAAGTGGGAAATGATAGATCCAACACAAAAAAACAAATATGATTGGTCTCCTTGTTGCTCCCTCTCTTCCAATTCTGGGCATTTTCTCTGACTAGAACCCTCTTCATTAGTCTCCCAGCTTTCAAGTCATGTCTAAAATACCACTTTCTACAAGATGTCTTTCCCAGTCCTAATCTTAGTGATTTCCCTCTAAAACGACTCCAAATTTGACTCCAAACTTGCTTACAGTTTTCTCCACTTGGGAGTGGCTTCTTTTAGACTCAAGGACTCTCTCCCCTAGCTTTCGCTATATCCCCAGGACTAGGATTTCTGCCTAAACAGAGAAGGTGCTTAAAGTTGTCTTCCCCCATTAGATTGTGAGCTTCACTTGAGCTGGGATTTTTTTTTCCCTTTGGCTTTTCTTAATATCACCAGCGCTTGGCACACAGTAGCAGCTTAATTAATGTGCATGCTCTCTCATTAGTGAGAGGTCCTGGAGAACGGGCCTTCTTTGTCCTTTGTCTTTTTCGGGATCCCCCGGCGCTGGGCATAGAGTAAGCGCTTGAAGACGCTAGGAGACCAGCCAGGTTGCTGCCCTTCTTCCCTCTCTCTCCCCCTCCCCCCAACATTTCCAAGAAAGAACCACACAAACACGTGCTTACGTGAGCCCGGCTGCTGGTGGGCAGCTCTTCCGGGGCGGGACAGATCCCTAGGCAGGTAGCCGAGGGCGGCCCGGGGTTCGCTGAGAAGGGGAGGGGGATACACGCAAGCCTGGTATGGGCGGGGCCTATAGGAGCTCGGACTCCTCCTCTTTCTCCGCTTCTACCCCTTGGGCCGCCAGAGCCTCCGACTCGGGCTCCATCCGCCGCTCACCGGCTTCTCCTCCCTCCTTCGATTCGAGCTCCTCCTTGTTCGCTATCCCTTTCCTACTTCCTCCGTCTCAGGCTCGGCTCCGCCCCTCCCCTCCCCTCCCCTTGCCGGTTTTTTTCTTCCCCTCCCTTCTCTGCTCGCCAGAAACTGCGGCTCGAGCTCCGCCCAGTCCCTCCCTGCTGGGCTCCTCCTTCTTTCTCCACCCCCTTCTACATTCTCCGCTCAGACAGAGGCTCCGGCTCCGCCCCACCCCTCGCCGGGCTCCTCCTCCGGCTCGACTGAGGCTCCAGCTCTGGCTCCACCTCGCCCCGCCCCGCCCCCCCCGCCGACCCCTCCTCCTCCTCCCTCCTCGAGCTCGGTAGAGGCTCGGCTCCGCGGCGGCCGGGGCGGCAGCGCGGAGCTCGTGTAGCCCTAGTGGGAGCAGCATGGCGGCCGTGGAAAGCCGGGTGTGCGAGACGGCGGGCTGCAGCAGCGAGGCTAAGCTGCAGTGCCCCACCTGTATCAAGCTGGGCATCCAGGGCTCCTACTTCTGTTCTCAGGTCAGCTCCGCGCGCGCCGGCCCCGGCCTCGCAGCCCCGCGCGCGAGCTCCCGGGTTCCGGCCCCAGAGAGGGCGGGCGGGCGGGCGGCCCAGGACCCTGGCCCGAGGAGGCGAGGGCAGGGAAGAGAGGGGCGTGTGGTAGGGAGCGCGCGCGTGTCACGGACGAGGGGGGCGTGCGCGCGCCGCAGCCTCAGACCATGTGGAATGGGGCCTTCTTTCCCCCCACTCCGCTGGGAAGGGGTTCGCGGAGCCGGGTCCTCTGGCGCCCCCGCCACCGCTTCGAGTCACGTGGCCGCCGGCTCCTGGGCAGGCGAGGGGCTGGAGCTTGAGCAGACGGGCCTGCTTGGGGTTCCTGGAGGGAGGGAAGGAGGAAGAAAGGGAAGCGAAGCAACCTTTCGCTATGGTAGCGGGGCTAACCTGACCGCTTGGGTCGAACGGGCGGGGGCGGGGCGGCACTCGGTCCCTGCTCCGGTTAAAGTTAGCGACGGGCCGCAGGCCGGGCGACCGGGAAGTGCGAATAGAAATTCCTGCCCCAGCTTTCTCCTCCAAGGCGAGAGCTCCAGACTCACCTTTCCCTCCCTTCCCCGACCCTCCGCGCACAGACCCACATACCACCGCTCGTACTTAGACACACACACATTTTACTGACAGGCATACTGAGTCGGCCAGGGGCTGGCAGATCCTGACAAAAAACCCAGCACTCTTTTCTTTTAAGGATTTGAACCTGGATCAACTTTTTAAAAAATGAGGTGGGGAGCACGGTGTGTAGCCTTGTCTTTAATGCAAAAGCTATGAATTTCAATGCAAGATCAATGTAAGAAAGAAGTGATTGAGTCACCTTGCTTTGTCATGAGTTTCCTGTAGCTTCTCTGACCGAGCATGGGCTGGTCAGGGGTTATATAATGGGTGCTGGTATATTTTAGTAAGTTGTGCCTCTGTGGAGATTCCAACACCCAGGGGTGTCATTCTGCCCGACTCCTTGCACTCGTGCGCCTGTTTTTTTCTGTCTAAGAATTCTGCACACTTTTTTTGAACTGGTCGAGTGATTTCACGAGCTCGGGGAATGCCTTGTGAGGAAATGCCGTCTACCTAATGCAGATAGAATACTGTTCAAGCTGGGAGGCTCGTGGTTAAATGTCCTTTGTTATACAATTAATGTCAGAGGAAAGACTTGAACCTAGCGCTTTTTGACTTCGAGGTTGGTTCTCAGCTGCCACACTATTTTTTTATTCTTGTGACCCAAAATCTTGACAGAATTTCTAACTTCCAATTTTGATTACAATTGAAGTTTAGCCAGGAGATAAGCTTCTGTCCTTATCAGCAATTAAACTGTAGAGTTGTGCCACTTAGGGTTCCCAAGATAGACATGCATAGTAATAGTAGAAAGTTCTGACAAAAAGTGATCCACTGGAGAAGGAAATGGCAAACCAGACACAGTATATTTGCCAGGAAAACCCCAGGTAGTCTCAGGGCCTGCTATGCTATGGTCCATGGGATCACCAGGAGTCAGACAGCTGAGCCACCAGGAAGCTCTAAAGGATTGGATCTGGAGCTTGGCAAATCTCGGTTTAATGCCAGAGCCTGACACTTGGCAGCTAGGACCATGAGCAACTCACTCATCCCCTTTGGGATTTCTTTTTCATATTTGTGAAATGACAGGATTTCATGATCCTTTCCAACTCTGAACCTATAAGACTCATCCACACAAACACACAACCTGGCACACTTTAAAAACATGGACGACCCCCCCCCCCCCCCAAGCTCTCTCAGGTTATATATACACGTGTGAATATATTACACAAACACACATGAATGTGGTGTACATATGTGAATAATCATAGTATAGATACTATGCATGTTGCCTGACATTCCTCAGAGCAGAATTGCCAAGGTGTATTTTCTAAGGTTCTTTCTAGCAGAATTTCCTAAACTTTTTCTACTCATGTCCTCTTTTTTGCCTGAGAAATTTTTATGTGGCTGTGGGTATGCGGGTACACAAAATATATACATACATATATATACATATATATATATATGTATATGTAAATCAAACATTTACTTTTAATAAGTCATAATTTTTTTATTCTCCACATTGAGTTATAACACCTCATGTGGATCATAAACCACAGTTTAGGTTAGGAAGCTGGGCCTTCCAGCTCTATGTTAGTGATTCTATGATATGAATATAACTAAGCAGTTAATAATTGAGGATTATGGAAATATATTTAAAGTGTTTGGGAAATTATTTAAATTTTTTTCTAAGATTGATTTGAAATTGGGGGGACTTTCACATTTGATTCTTTTAGTGCTTCTTTGATTCTGGTGTTGATACCAACTTCTAAATCATTTAGAGTCCACTGGTTAATAAGCGTTTATTGAATTAAGTTGAAACTATCCTTGTTTTCTGGTTTTTCTTCTCTCTGGTGGTCTGCACACAGCAACCAATTGAATCATCTTAAAGCTTAGAGAGCTCAGGAGTATCACTGCCCTCTTAAGTCTTTTGGTGTTTCCCTACTGCCACTGGATTAAAAAGTCTAAACATGTCTGTTATGCTTTTATTTATTCTCTTCCCTAAGACCCTCTTCCTCTCATAAAATCAGAACCCATTTATTTAGGTGTGATCATAGCTCTTGAATTGAAAGGGACTTTAGAGATCATTTAGTGCAGTTCTCAAAAGTGTAGTATGGGATGTTTGATGTTTTCTGGTTTTTTTTTTTTTTTTGTTTTGTTTTGTTTTGTTTTTTTGGTTTGTTTCATTAAAGCTTTTGATTTTTAAAATACATACATAGATAATTTTCAACATTTGCCCTTGCAAAATCTTGTGTTCCAAAATTTTTTCCCTACCTTACCCCACCCCTTTCCCTAAATGGCAAATATTTCAATATATATTAAATATGTGCACTTCTTCTATACATATTTACACAATTATCATACTGCACAAGAAAAATCAAATCAAAAAGGGGGGAAAATGAGAAAGAAAACAAAATGTAAGCAAACAATAAAAAAGTGAAAATACTATTGTGATCCACACTCAGTCCCCACAGTCCTCTCTCTGGGTGCAGATAACTTTCTCCATCACAAGTCTATTGGAACTTCCCTGAATCACCTTGCTGTTGAAAAGAGCGATATCCATAAGAATTGATCATCTTATAATCTTACTGTTAATGTGTACAATGTTTTCCTGATTGTACTCATTTCACTTAGCATAAATTCATGTAAGTCTCTCCAGTTCTCTCTGAAATCATCCTGCTGAACGTTTCTTATAGAACAATAATATTCTAAAACATTCATATACTATAGCTTATTCAGCCATTCTCTAATCGATGGGCATCCGTTCAGTTTCCAGTTCTTTGCCACTACAAAAAGGGCTGCTACAAACATTTTTGCACACAAAAATCTTTTTTCCTTTTTGATGATCTTTTTTAGGATACAGGCCCAGTAAAGACACTGCTGGATTACAGTTTGATACCCTTTTGGATATAGATCCAAATTGCTGAACGGAATGATTGGATTATTCACAACTCCATCAACAATGTATTCATGTCCCAGTTTTCCCACATATCCTCCAACATTCAGCATTATCTTTTCCTGTCATTTTAGCCAGTCTGAGAAGTGTGTAGTGAAACCTCAGTTGTCTTAATTTGCATTTCTTTGATGAATAATAATTTAGAGTATTTTTTCATATGACTAGAAATGGTTTTAATTTCTTCATCTGAAAATTGCCTCTTCATATCCTTTGACCATTTATCAATTGGAGAATGGCTTGAATTCTTATAAATTTGAGTCAGGTCTCTCTGTTTTAGAAATGAGGCCTTTATCAGAAATATTGCATATAAAAACATTTTCCCCAGCTTTCTGCTTCCCTCCTGATTTTGGCTGCATTGGTTTTGTTTGTACTAAAGCTTTTTAACTTAATATAATCAAAATTATCCATTTTGCATTCCCTAATGTACTCTAGTTCTTTGACTACAAATTCCTTCCTACAGATCTGAGAGGTAAACTATCCTTTGTTCCAATAATTTGCTTATAGTATCACTTTCCATTTCTAAATCATGAGCCTATTTTGATCTTATCTTGGCATAGGGTATTAGTTGTGGGACAATGCCTAGTTTCAGCATACTAATTTCTTTCTTTCTTTCTTTTTTTAAAAAAATTAATAGTTTTTATTTACCAGATATTTGCATGGGTAATTTTATAACATTGACAATTGCCAAACCATTTGTTCCAATTTCTCCCCTCCTTCCCCCTCTCCCCCCAGATGGCAGGTCGACCAGTACATGTTAAATATGTTAGAGTATAAATTAAATACAATATATCAGCATACTAATTTCTAATTTTTCCAACAATTTTTATCAAATAGTGAATTCTTATCCCAGAAGCTGGGATCTTTGGGTTTGTCAAACACTAGATTACTATAGTTATGGATTATTTATTGTGTCTTGTGAACATATCCTATTCCACTAATCAACTACTCTATTTCCTAGCCAGTACAAATGGTTTTGATGACCACTGCTTTATAATATAGTTTTAGGTCTAGTACAGCTAGGCCACTTTAATTTGCATTTTTCTTTTTCATTAATTTCCTTGAAATCTTGACTTTTTGTTTGTCCAGGTGAATTTTGTTATTATTTTTTCTAATTCTATAAAATAATTTCTTGGGAATTGGGCATGGTTTTGAATATAAGTAGATTAATTTAGGTAGTGTTGTCATTTTTATTATATTAGCTTGGCTACCCACAAGCACTTGATATTTTTTCAGTTGATTAAATCTGACTTTGTTTTGTAATTTGTTTTGAAAATGTTTCGTAATTGTGTTCATATAGTTCCTGATTTTGCCTTGGCAGGTAGACTTCCAAATACTTTATATTATCTAGGTATGGGAATTTCTAAGACCTAGGTATTCTTGAGATTAAGCTTTTCATAATATTCAGATAGTTTTTAATATGGTAACTTGGTAGAACTGATGACTTACCTAAGGTCATATTGAATAGTAAAGAGCACAGCCAAGATTAGAAGCCAGAGTTTGTGAATCAAAATCCAGCATTATATCCATTAAAGTACTCTGTATACAGAGCTTTCTTTAAGATGCCTCTTTTGATGATCCTAGATCAGTAGTCCTCAAACTTTTTAAATAGAGGGCCAGTTCACAGTCCCTCAGACTGTTGGAGGGCTGTACTATAGTAAAAACAAAAACTCACACTCTGTTTCCACCCCTCAGCCCATTTGCCGCATAAACATCCTCAGCGGGCCGCCCGAGGGCCAAAATTTGAGAACCCCTGTCCTAGATGATATGCAGTTATTTCTCACACCTCCCCTCTCTCCCCCTTCTCCTTTCTCCAATAGTACTTAATACAGTATCACTGTACTTATCTGGAATTCAACTATAGGGTAACCTCACTTATACTGAGTATAAATATATACCAGAAGCTAAGTGAAAAATTTCTTTGGATAGCCCAGAATAGATATTTCTCCCCTCTCCTTATCCTATCACTAGAGTGAGAATCTGGAGATAGGAGGAAGGCAAATTAAATGGGTAGTGGGATTCTTTAGTATGTTTTTAGAATGTCTTACAAAGTTAGTCTCTAAATCTGGTGAATTTCTCTTTGGCTGTGAATGAATGGGGATGGAAGTAGTTTATGCTGTTAAAATTGTTCTGAAAAAAATTTAACACCTTCAGGTCTAGGCCAGTTGTTTGTGTGAGTTGTTGTTGTTGGTTTTTTTTTTAAACATTATTCTGTAGTGCATTTAGATATTTTCATTGCCAGGGGGGCAGAGTAACTTCTATTTAGCTGAAACACTCAAGCCCAACTTTTAGGGGAAAGAAGATAGGAACATTCTGACAGTTCTGAATTTTTATTTATTAATGAGGCTTAACAAAAATTGTATCTATGATTTCATCAGTTTCAGGAACTTCTTTCTCTACCGATGTAGGTTGGTACCCTCTTTGCAATTTATTGTCATGAGCTGCCTGGTGAAATCAGTTATCAAACATTTATTAATCAACTACTAGGTATCAGACACTAGTTAAGCACTGAGGATTCAAAGAAAGGCAAAATATTGTTCTTACACTTTGAGGAATTCATAATCTACTGAAGGAGACAACATGCATAAAACTGTCCAAATGGCTATATGCAAGACAAATTGGAGATGATCAACAGCAAGACATTAGATTAGCATTAAAGGAGTAAGGAAAAGAGACTTAAGAAAGTGGGAATTTAGTTGAGGTTTGAAGAAAGAGATGAAGAGAGAGGGTGTTCCAGACATGAGGGACGGCTATTGAAAATAGCTGGAGCAAGGTACTAGATCACAGAGTAAATGGGGGTCTTAAGATACAAGAAAACTGAAAAGTCAAGAAGGGACAATATTAAACCAAAGGGAAGATTTTGTAAAAGTTGTTTCCTAGAGGTATTAGGGACCCATTAGATTAATTAAGTTGGTGTTGAAGAGCAATAATGTGATCTGACTTGGATTTTAGGAAGACTAGTTTGATAGTACAGTGAACGATAGATTAGAAAGGGAGAGTAAGAAGATCAATATCAGCAGCCTATTGCAATGATCCAGTTATGAGGTGATGGGGGCCTGCCACCAAGGTGTGAGAAAAGACAGGCCTTATTTAAGTGGTAGTGAGGTGTAAGAATCTTGAAGAGTAACTGGGAGTTTGGTGTACCTTCATCTAGCTAGCATATAACTGATAGGAGACTTGAACCCAAGTCTTCCTGATTCAGAGCAACTCTTATCCATACTGCTTCTCAGCGAGGAATTCTTGATAACAAATAGCACACCCCTTTATGATTCATTTAAATGCTAATAAGAATGCATTATTATTTTTTCTTAAACTTTAAAAAAATTTATTTATTTATTTACAAAGCATATGCATAGGTAATTTTTTCCAACACTGATCCTTGCAAAACCTTTTGTTCCAAATTTTCCCCACCTTCCCTCTCCCCCCTCCCCTAGTAGCTGGCAGATAGTCCAATACATGTTAAATATGTTGAAATACATGTTAAATCTAATATATGTATACATATTTATACGGTTATCTTGCTGCATAAGAAAAATAAGATCAAGAAGGAAGGTAAAAAAAAGCAGAGAGAAAACAAAATGCAAGCAAATAACAGAAAGAGTGAGAATGCTATGTTTGGTCTACACTCTGTTCCCATGATTCGCTCTCTGGTTGTAGATGGTGCTCTTCATCATTGAACAAGTGGAATTGGTTTGAATCCTCTCATTATTGAAGAGAGCTATGTCCATCAGAGTTGATCCTCATGTAGTCTTGTTGTTGCCGCCATGTATAATGATCTCCTGGTTCTGCTCATTTCACTCAGCATCAGTTCATGTAGGCCTTTCCAAGCCTCTCTGAAATCATCCTGCTGGTCGTTTCTTAGTATTCCATAGCATTATTGAGAATTCAGTTTCAGCCTCATATTCTTTTTTTAGAATTTTTTCCCACAGTATATGAGTAATTTTTTTATATAATATTATCCCTTGTATTCATTTTTCCAAATTATCTCCTCCCTCCCTCTACTCCCTCCCCCCGATGACAGGCAATCCCATACATTTTACATGTGTTACAATATAACCTAGATACAATATATGTGTGTAAATACCATTTTCTTGTTGCACATTAAGTATTAGATTCCGAAGGTATAAGTAACCTGGCTAGATAGACAGTAGTGCTACCAATTTACATTCACTTCCCAGTGTTCCTTCTCTGTAGTTGTTTCTGTCCATCATTGATCAACTGGAAGTGAGTTGGATCTTCTTTATGTTGAAAATATCCACTTCCATTAGAATACATCTTCATACAACATTGAAGTGTACAGTGATCTTATGGTTCTATTCATTTCACTCAGCATCAGTTCATGTAAGTCTCTGCAAGCCTCTCTGTATTCCTTCTGCTGCTCATTTCTTACAGAGCAATAATATTCCATAACCTTCATATACCATAATTTACCCAACCATTCTCCAATTGATGGACATCCATTCATCTTCCAGTTTCTAGCTACTATGAAAAGAGCTGCCACAAACATTTTGGCACATACAGGTCCCTTTCCGCTCTTTAGTATTTCTTTGGGATATAAGCCCAATAGCAGCATGCTGGGTCAAAGGGTATGCACAGTTTGATAACTTTTTGGGCATAGTTCCAAATTGCTCTCCAGAATGTCAGCCTCATATTCTTACAGATGAATAGTATTTATTATTCAGAAAGTTTTATTTTAGAATGGAATGTAAAGTAAATAAAAACAAAAAAAACTCACTCCTTTCTTATGAATCCTGTCTCTTTTCTCCTTTCTGGTTCTCCTGCATAATAAGGAGAACTATTCTTGTTCATCTTAGTAGATAGGGTCTCAGGCTATACAATTACTAATCTTTTTTATTCTCTCTCTCTTTTTTTTTTTTCTATAAAACCTGCTCTGTGTGTAAGAAGAATCATGCTATACTCCACTAAGCTAGACATTTCCCTCTAAGGTATTAATTTGGTAATACCACTTAAACCCTTCTCAGAACAACTTTTATTGAAAAGTTGTTTCCTTATTGTAAGTAATAAATGCATTCATACAGATCCTTGTTGTAAGTAATAAATGCATTCACATAGATCTCTCGTTCTTGGATAGGGGCAGGAGAAGATTGACAGCATTTAATAAGTACCTACCACAACAGCATATAGGTACTAGAGATACAGAAAGGTGTGAGAGATAGGGCTTGTTATTAAGTTTAGCAGAATGTATACATAATAACAAGTCAGGGTACACATATAATAGTAATAGTGTATATTTGTATATTTATGGTTTACAAAGTGCTTGCTTCTGTCCCCTGGTGTATACAATGCCATTATTATTGTTGTTATTATTCCCATTTTACAGATGAAGAGATTGAGGTCAAGTTAGGCAGGCACAAATGAGTTATCCTTTTTTGAGTTATACCTACTTTTGTGGTAAATTAAACACAAGATTTTGAATTTGTTGTTCAATTACTTTCATTGTGTTCAATTCTTTGTGACTCTACTTAGGGTTTTCTTGGCAAAGATACTGAAATGATTTGCCATTTCCTTTTCCAGCTTATTTTACAGATGAGAAAATTGAGCCAAACAGGGTTAAGTGACCTGCCAAAGGTCACATAGCTAGTAAGAGTCTGAGGCTGGATTTGAACTCAGGTATTCCTGATTCCAGGCCTGGCTCTATCCACTCCACCAGATGAGATTTGTAGGTGGCCTTGTTTGTCCTCATTCTCAAAGGGGACTGTGACATCAGGGGGGAGTGGTGCCTTGACATGCAAGTAAATCCGATTTAAGTGAGGGAGGGCTGGGCAAGTTCACCTGCTCTTTCTCCTCCAGAGCAATCCAGGTCCAGTGGTAAGGTATAGATGAGGAAAACTTTTATATATATATGTACGTATGTGTTAATGGAGAGAAGGGAAGAAGATATTTGCGTTGGAAGGATTGATATGTTCTAAGGCATGGAGATGGGAAACAACATGTATGTATTTCATCTGTGTAGGGAGATTCCCCATAGAGCAACAGCTATTTTGTAGAATAGCAATTCATGTGACTAATAAAATGCCTGGATTTGATAACAATGAGGCAAAGATCAGTAAAAAAAAAAAAAAAAAAAAAAAAAAAAAAAAAAAAACCAAAACTGTACCTGTTAGTGAATAGTTGATATATTTATATTTGATGTAATAGGCGGTGGTAGTGAACTGTTATTTCTTTAGGTAGGGAGAGGACATGGGGGGAAAAGAAAGATAACATGGAAGGAGATAAAGATTGGAACAGAAAGAGACTAATTAGAGACAAAAATGGCAAGATCCTAAAATCAGGCAGTGGCTAGTAAGAGAGATTTCCTTGGAGGACTTGAAAAGTCCAGGGGAGAATTAGAAGGAAGGAGAGAAGTGAATACAAGAAAATTAAACAAGGAAAAAAAAAAAAGCCTGATATCCTTATCAAAATTTCAGTATAAGAAGAGATGTTAGAGGACATCTAATCCAACCTGCCTCTTGAGGAAATCTTGGCTCATAATGTTCCTGATTGTGGATGGGACATCCAGCTTGAAGACTTTCCTCCTGAGGCAGCCTCTGCCATCTTGGACTAGTTTTCATTATTAAGTAAGTTTTTTTCTTGATATCAAAGGCTAAATTTGCCTATCTGTTATTATATAGGATCATAAAATCTTAGGTCTTATAATAATCCTAGATTGAAAACTAGAAGGGTCATCCATATTGGTATCAAAACTCAAATAGAAATGATTCCTTCTAGTTGCATATTGATCAGAACATCGCAAATGTATTAGGTTAATTTTGTTAAACATTCCAATTACATTTTAATCTGGTTGGAGTTGGAGACTATTAGTTTGAAAACCTCTGATTTAATCCAAGTGACATCATTTTTCAGATGAGGTAACTCATGTGGTGTGTAAAGTTTTTTTTTTTTTTTTAGAAAGATGAAGTGATCTAAGGGTCACACAGATAGTAAGTTCAAGAGCAAGTATTCAAACTTGATCTCCCCTATCCCAGGCCTACCACTATTCCTGCTAAATCATGCTGTTCTCTTGAACCAATTAAAAAAATTCTAACATCTCCTTGCACAGCCTTTCCAGTACTTGAAGGCAGTGATTTCTACCCTAAAAATGTTTCCAAGCCATTTACCTACCTTTGATTTCTATACCAGATCTTTCTAGAGCATGTCACATCCCTTTAGAGTACTTGTTATCCTTCTTTGAAATGTATGCCCATTCCTTGCTCATTCTACAAAAACTTAATAAGGTAGAAATCTATAATGAATGGAGAAAATAGTGAAGTAACTTGCTGGAAAATGATGGAACTAGATTTTTGCACTGAAAAGAGCTCACTTGAACAAAAGGTTAGTGTTAATTGGTTTTGTTTCTCTTACCTCAAAGATTTGGTTGAAAATTTTCTCGAAAAACCTAATGATGTTATTAAGCTGGTCTTATGATATTGGGACACTTCCTCCTCCTCTCAATGCTCACCACTTTATAAAGAGGCAACTTAGGGGCATAGTGAAGTTAGGGTTGAACTTGGAATCAGGAAAACCTGAATTCAAATTCTGCCCCCATCTGTGTGGACCTCTATTAGCCTTATTTTTTCTTATCTACAAAATGGACATGATAATTCCTACTTAACAGGACCAAATGAGATAATGTGTAAAATACTTTGCAAACCTTAAAAACTATATATATATTGCTATTATAAAAGTATTCCTTTGTCATCAGATATAATGAAATAACACATTCCTTAAAATCGATAAGTATAATAAATAAAAATCATAAATATTTACCAAAAGGTATTTCCCTTTGAATTGAACCTTTAGACAGGGATTTATGGCATTTCCATTTAGTCTGGCTGAATTCTATGAAGATAATTTACCCTTATCTCAGAAATGATGAGAATAAGTCCTTATTTTGCTGCTTGGATCCTGGAAACCAGAATTCAGTGCTATAAGATGAAGAAGGAATTTGCCTTTTGGATGAGATAATGAGATCTGGAACTCCAGCAGTGATTCTAGAACATTTGCATACTGCAAAAGACATGAAACATTATCCAGTCTGTCCAACTGATGGGTTATTGGCGTTACATTAGTTCTGCAAGAACTTTTAGGGGTTTTAATGAGCTGATTTAACATAATCAAGTTTTTGATATTGAGATATCTTCTAGGCTATTGAAAAGATGGCAGAAGAGAAATAATGAAGGGCAATGAGAACTTATTTTATGCCTATTATATGTGTATATATTCCATTATATATATTCTATAGAAGAATTTTCAAAAAGTGTAAAATCTTTTAATAAGTAACAATGATAAAAAACTTTTTCCTTTGAATACAAGATAGCCTTTATTTAGTTTCAAATCAGCCATCATTTATTTAGAGTCTGCTGTGTTAAGTGCTGGACATACAAAGAAAGGCAAAATACAGCTTCTTTTCTCAAGGAGCTCACAGTCTTAATTGGAGAGACAACACAATCATACACAAAAAAAGATATTAATCTTAAACATTTATTAAGGGCCTTATATGTGTTAGACACTGACTGCTGAGGATACCAAAACAAAGGATTTTGAAGAAATACATAACAAAGGGATGAAGAATTTTTGAAGTCAAACAGATGATTTTGTATAAGAAGCCAATAAAGTTTATTCACTATGAGAAAGTGGCATAGTCAGATCTGTGCTTTAGGAAGATCAGTAAGATTAGTGACATATAAAGCCTGTCACCTTTTCTAAGAATTTGGTTTGCTACATAAGCATCGCTTTGATTGTGAAATGAATTCTACTTTCTCACAGAGTTCAATGGAATTCCCCTTAATTTTAGAAGTCTAAACCTTCCTTGAGATTGTCAGCATATTTGGGTAGCCCTGAACAAATAGTTTTTTCACAGTGAACTTCCACTGTCTGAATAACAGTAATGGTAGGAAGTAGTAAGGTATAGATAGGGCATTTACCCCAACTAGGACTTGACCTTCTTCATCTACAGTGGTCAAGTGTTGATCCTCTTTCTTCTTTGATATTTTTTGCTTTTCAGTAGCCACTTCAAAAAACCTTTCCAGACCAAAAGAAGTTAAAATAATCTCCTCTTTTTGAATTTCTATAGCAAAAACTATTTAAAAATTCTAACCCCTCATTGTGTAGATGAGAAAATTGATACTTATAGAATTTAAATGACTTATCTATAGTTATACCAGGGGAAGATGAGAGAGCTAAGATTCAAAGAATGCAGGTTTTTTGATGACAAATTTTGTATTTTTCACACTGGATCCTTTTGCAAGGCATAGTGGGCCAAGTGGAACAAGAAATAGGCTTTTTTGGGAACTAAAAATTTTAAGTTTTTTTTTTTTTTATCACTATTTTAATGTTAACCAAAAATATAACCAAATCTCCAAATTTAAATAATGATTCTTTTAACCTTTTACCTTTTAGCCAATATTTATTGGCTGTCTGGAACACATGGTACCTATACTGTAGTTTTACACCAATTACATTTCTTTCTTAGTATTTATTTAAATTTAGGAGGCACCTCATGGTTTTGGAACCTGTTTTAACCTTAGAAATTCTCTGTGCTCACCTTCATATCAATTAAACTTAAATATAAAATTGTTTTCATTTTTCTGTCCCTACTCCAACCTATTCTTTCATAATTCATTCAGAAATCACCTTCTTTGTAAAGATAATTTACCCTTTTCTCTTGACTAAATATTTTACTAGATAAAGTTGCATTAGTTAAGGATTACTTATTGGGGCATCTAGATGGTTATATAAATAGAGCCCTGGACCTGGAGTCAGGAATACCAGAATTAAAATTCTACTGTAAACACAAAATAACATATGACCCTGGGCTAATCACTTAACCCTGTTTGTCTCAGTTTTCTCATCTGTAAAATAAGCTGGAAAAGGAAGTGGCAAATCATTTCACTGTCTTTGACGAGAAAACCTCAAATGGGATCACTAAGAGTCAGACATGATTGAACAACAACAATAATGGAACGTGGAACCATATTTTATTTTATGGTTTTTTTTTTTTTTTTTTTATTGAAGCTAAAACTTATGCATGGATAATTTTTCAACATTAATCCTTACAAAACCTTGTTGAACCAATTAACCCTCCCCTTCCCTTTGCTCTGTCCCCTCCCTTAAATGGCATGTTAAACATGTGCAATTCTTCTATACATATTTCCACAAATGTCATGCTGCACAAGAAAGATCAAAAAGGAAAAAAAATGAGAAAGAAAACAAAATGCAGGCAAACAATAACAATATATGGAACTATATTTTATAGAAGCACAAAAAAAAGATTCTTTTTCTTTTAATTAAGAGCAAAAATATATATATTCCCCTTGCTATGTTGACTGAATTATATGAAGGAAAAATTCAAGTGCCTAGTTGAAAACTAGGTTTTTAGGAAAAAAATTTTCCAAGTCACAAACATAAAGTTTGTCTCTCTTTACAGAAAATGTTTTCTTACATCCAGTCTACAAGCATTTATTAAGTGCCAATTGTGTGCTAAGGAAGTTGACTATAAAGTGAATTTATGTGTATTAAATTATATTTTCCCCATTGATGTCCATTTAAAAGTTAGAAATGTGTTCTCAAAGAAAAAAATGTTGATTTTCATGTCAACTAGTGGTCAAGTTTCAAAAATTCATCACTTCACATTTTTATGGTTTATTTCAGTAATATTTTTATAGATAGATTGTAAATTCCTTTATGTGATAGTATAGATAGTTCTTATGGGTTTCAGTGATTTAAAAAGTATTCCCAAATATTCGAAAATATTTTTAAAAACAAAGGTTCTGACAAAGGTCTCATTTCCAAAATATATAGAGAACTGACCCTAATTTATAAGAAACCGAACCATTCTCCAATTGATAAATGGTCAAAGGATATGAACAGACAATTCTCAGAGGAAGAAATTGAAACTATATCCACTCACATGAAAGAGTGTTCCAAATCACTACTGATCAGAGAAATGCAAATTAAGACAACTCTGAGATACCACTACACACCTGTCAGATTGGCTAAGATTACAGGAACAAATAATGATGAATGTTGGAGGGGATGTGGAGAAACTGGGACACTAATACATTGCTGGTGGAGTTGCGAAAGAATCCAGCCATTCTGGAGAGTAATCTGGAATTATGCCCAAAAAGTTATCAAACTGTGCATACCCTTTGACCCAGCAGCGCTACTACTGGGATTATATCCCAAAGAAATACTAAAGAGCGGAAAGAGACATATATGTGCCAAAATGTTTGTGGCAGCTCTTTTTGTTGTAGCTAGAAACTGGAAGATGAATGGATGTCCATCAGTTGGAGAATGGTTGGGTAAATTATGGTATATGAAGGTTATGGAATATTATTGCTCTGTAAGAAATGACCAGCAGGAGGAATACAGAGAGGCCTGGAGAGACTTAAATCAACTGATGCTGAGTGAAATGAGCAGAACCAGAAGATCGCTGTACACTTCAGCAACAATGCTGTATGAGGATGTATTCTGATGGAAGTGGAAATCTTCAACATAAAGAAAAACCAACTCACTTCCAGTTGATCAATGATGGACAGAAACAACTACACCCAGAGAAGGAACACTGGGAAGTGAATGTAAATTGTTAGCACTAATATCTGTCTGCCCAGGTTGCATGTACCTTCGGAATCTAATGTTTATTGTGCAACAAGAAAATGATATTCACACACATGTATTGTATCTAGACTATATTGTAACACATGTAAAATGTATGGGATTGCCTGTCATCGGGGGGAGGGAACAGAGGGAGGGGGGGATAATTTGGAAAAATGAATACAAGGGATAATATTATAAAAATATATATATATAATAAAAATTATTAAATAAAAAAAAAAAAAAAGTATTCCCAAATATTCCTTTTCCCCTATCATGTACCTATCCATTTGTTGCCTTATGGGTGATACTCATTTTCCATTCTCCAGAATTTTGAGTGTTCATATCTAACAGTCATCCAACTCTATTGAAAGAATATTGCTGTTATTAAAC
The DNA here is from genome assembly GCF_048593235.1 of Sminthopsis crassicaudata. Taxonomy (NCBI): domain Eukaryota; kingdom Metazoa; phylum Chordata; class Mammalia; order Dasyuromorphia; family Dasyuridae; genus Sminthopsis; species Sminthopsis crassicaudata. The sequence goes on from NC_133622.1 coordinate 146,967,808, forward strand.
TAGACCTTTCTTTTTCTTTTTTTTTTTAATTTAATTTTATTTTTACAAATACATGTAAAGAGAGTTTTCAACATACATTTTCAGAAAACGTTAGTGTTCTAAATTTTTCTCTCTTCCTCTGTTACCTTCCCCTCCCCAAAGTAGCAAGTAATCTGATATAGGTTAAATATAGGCAATCCTTTTAAACATATTTCCTGTATTTGTCATGTTGGATATTAAAAAAAAATTAGACAAAAGAAAAAAATCATCATGAGAAAAAAAAAAGCAAACAAAAAGGAGAAGTAGTACTCTGCTTCCATTCAAATTGTTTCCATAGTTCTCTCTCTGTATGTGATTGGCATTTTTCATCCCAAATCTATTGGAATTGCCTTGAATCACTAAATTGTTGAGAAAGAGCCAAGTCCATCACAATTGATAATCACATAATCTTTTTTGTTATTGTGTGTGTACAATGTTCTCCTGGTTCTGCAAACTTCACTTGGCATCATCTAGATTTTTCTGAAATCAGCCTGCTTATCATTTCTTACAGAAAAATAATATTCCACCTTCAACAACAATACTATATGATGATCAATTCTGATGGACATGGCCATCTTCAACAATGAGATGAATCAAATCAGTTCCAATAGAGCAGTAATGAACTGAACCAGCTACACCAGAGAAAGAAATCTGGGAGATGACAATGAATCTCTACATAGAATTCCCAATCCCTCTATTTTTGTCCGCCTGCACTTTTGATTTCCTTCACAGGCTAATTGTACATTATTTCATAGTCCGATTCTTTTTGTACGGCAAAATAACTGTTTGGACATGTATACATATATTGTATTTAATTTATACTTTAACATATTTAACATGTATTGGTCAACCTGCCATCTGGGGGAGGGGGGAAGGAGGGGAAAGATTGGAACAAAAGGTTTGGCAATTGTCAATGCTATAAAATTACCCATGCATATATATTGTAAATAAAAAGCTACAATTAAAAATAAAAGAAAAAAGAAGAATAATATTCCATTACATTCTTATACTCTAACCTATTCAACCATTCCCCAATTGGTGGGCGTTTGCTCAGTTTCTTGTTGCCACAAAAAGGACAGCTACAAACATTTTTTGCACATGTGGGTCCTTTTCCCCTCTTTCATGATCTCTTTCGGATAGCGCCCCTTTTGTGTATGTGCAAAATTTTATAGCTCTCTCAGCAGAGCTGAACAAACTTTCTTATTTTCATTTAATACCTTCATTGAGGATACACTCCCATTTGTGTCTATATTATCATAAAACCATCATACAAATGAGGAAATAGGCATATAGATGAGTGATCTTTGGGTCACTTTTTTTGGTAGGTTTTTTTTCCATTATGCCTTTAATATTTTCTTCATTTATCTTGAGTTTTCCCTCAAGACAGTTATGTGGTCTGAAGCACAGATTTTATAAATTGTTGGTCTAGTCTAGCTATTGTTTTCTTTAGCACCATTAGACTGCCTCTTCAAAAACATCTGAAACTGATAAAAATGTAGATATGGTATCTCTACTGCCCTTTGATGGTGAAAAAGTTATAGAAATTTTTGCAGATCTTTTCTATCCTTTTTTATCTTTTTAGTTTTCTTCAAATTTAGAAGCTTCAGAGCTAAGCCTAAAGTATTCTCAAGAGTGATGACAACTTGTATAGATGTCTCCTCACACTTTATTTAGATTGCTGTATCTTCTACTACTATGGCAGACATTATGCTAAGTGCTTTACAAATATTTCATTTGATCCTTATAATAAATCACGTTGTAATTATTTCAGCCACAAGTCATTTATTTTAATTTTTTTCATAACTTTGTATTTTGAAATTTACCAAGTTGCTATGTACACTGTATATTAGCATACATTTCTTAAGTAATTGGTCATTTCCTGGCCATTAAAATATCAATTAAGTAATAAGTATTTATTATTGCATTTTGTGCTGGACTTTGTGTAGGACATTTTATTCATGACAAAAATGTCTTCCTTAGTGGGGAAAACTACTTGCTTTCCTAAAAGTAAAGAAATGTATACTAAGTAAATATTAGGGCAATTCAGTTATTGTAGTGAGATAGTAGTAGGTAGGAGGAGCAACCAAATGTTTATGTTAGTGGGTGAACTTAGCTTTAAAAAAAACCTCCAGATTCTTTGAGTTCCAGGTGAGGAAAGAGCTACTTCCATACTTCCAAAAGTACAGACAGGTATGAAAGAACAAATAAAACATTTATTAAGTGCTTTACTATGGGCAAAGCAGTGTGCTAACTCCAGAGTTGCTGCTCTCACAAAGCTTATTTTCTAATGGGGGAGACGACACATAGAGAAAGTTTCAAAGTCAAATGAAAAAGCCCCGTGTGTGCCTTCTGTCCCATGAGCAAAGATGTTAATGCTTCTTATATACCATTTCTATTAATAAAATGATATCAGCTTCTGATATTGAAGCATTTGATAGTGCCAAGGATCTTCACTAGATGTGACTATAGCACTTGGCAGGTGTTGTTGCCCAGTCTTAGGCACTGAGCTGGAAACATTGTTATTCTCCAGGCTCATGGAGATCTTAGGAGAGAGGGTGGTCAAGGGAGGTGCTAGTGGCTTGACTTAAGTGGTATATTCTGTCTTCTGTCTCTATCTCGTGGTGCCTAGTTTCCCATCTTACCTGGCTTGTGAGCTGGATTGCCATATTTTGAGGAACTCCGAAAGCATATCATTTTGGCTCTACAGTACAGTATGGGAAGGAGAGCAATACAATAATCCTGGAAAGTCAGGTTGGCATCAGATTGTGAAGTACATTAAATGCCAGAGAATATTTGATCCCTGAGGGAGCCACCGTAGAACGCTTTAGGAAAATTACTTGAGTAGCTGTAAGGGGTCAGGAAGATTTATTGGGAAATGTGAAATAATTCGTGAAAGAAATAATAATAGTGATAAAGTCCAGAACTAGGGTAGTAGTTATATGGAAATAAAGAAAACTTTATTCCTATAAATCCAGCCTGTATGATAGTTAAAATTTTTATTGTGAACATTATACCTCTGAAGTTGGCAAATATGACAAATCAGGGCTTAATTTAGACTTGAGAAAGTAATTGAGGTATTAATGCAGATTAAATCTAAAAATATGTTGATAGTTCTTTGGCCGCCTCCTCTTCTTCCTTCCTTCCCCGACCCAATTGTTAAACATTCACCTTTTACCCTTGGAAGTGATAGTGGTTGGTAGAGTTTGAATAATGTATATGATTTAGTAACTGATTGGTTTTGTGAAGAGTCTAGGATGATTTCTAGGTTGCAAATCTGAGTGATTGGAAGGCTGATGTATATGGGACATCCTGTCTGAAATGTCCAATAGTGAGATTGGACTGAAGCTCAAGAAAGATACTAGTGCTAGATATAAAAGTATGAGAATCATCACTTAGAAGTGATAGTCGAACCCATGAGAGTTGATGAGATCACTGAAAGTATGGAGAGAGAAAAGACCCTGGACAAAATTTTGGGGTATATCTACATATAAATGACATTTGTTCTTGCAATAAAATTTCTAGATATAGAAAGGAAAAGATGAGATAATTCCTGGTCATAAGAAATTTACATTCCATTAGGGGAAAGAAAATAGGGATGCAAAAAATGTATTTTATTTATCTTTTATTTTTTCTTTTTTGTTTTGTTTTGTTTTGTTTTTTTTGCTGAGGCAATTGGAGTTAAGTGATTTGCCCAGGGTCACACAGCTAGGAAGGTCATGTTTGAACTCAGGTCCTCCTGACTTCAGGGCTGGTGCTCTATCCACTGCGCCACCTAGCTACCCCTTTTTAAAAAAAAACACTTTTTAGTTTTTGTAGTATGCTTTCTGATTTTTTTCTTTTTTCCTCTCCATTCCTTCCAACATATGAACTTCCCCTTGTAATGGAAGAAAAGCAGTTAAGAAAAAACAACCAAACAGTAAATATGTGCCATTCTGCCCCTCCTTTCTTGCTTTTCTCTCCCAGGAGGGGTATGTGTTTCATTATCTTGAACAATATATTTGAGAAACATTCTTTTTTGTTTGTTTTTAATTAAATTTTTTTTTTCAAAATTTTAGGTAAAATTAAAATATTAAAAAAGTAAACTGGAGTTTAGAGGAATATTTTTGTCTCTATCAAGACATGGTGTTTGTTATAGTTGAAAGGATGAAGCATGTTTGACTTTTGTTGGGAACGTAATTTGAATGTTGTATTGAAGAGCCATTCATTCTTCAATTTTTGTTTTTTAAGGACTTAAGGACTGACAGTGAAAGGAGGTTTGGGATGATGTCTCGTATCAATTTCAAAAACCCCTCCCTGCTAGATTTCCAATGCTGGCTTCGATGGAATTTAGTTGTAGATCGTTACTACATTAAAGAAGCTTCATGGTCCTATCACTTAATTTAATCAGACATAGTTCTATTAACATTGTAATTATAGTTATATCAATCATTTCAAAGTATTAGTCATTACATGAGATGATTTAATTCTGGAAATCTTTAATCTCATACATACCCTTTTTTCATATGTGATAAATTTTTATTTGATAATACCTTACATGTAATTGGCATGCATTATGTTGATTTTATTTAATTTTCCTGGTTGGTGTCCATTTTCTGACAATTCTATTAAAAATCTAATAATGCCTAAAGTTAGGAAAATACCATGTGGTAATAATGATCTTTAGCAGCAGTTGTTTGGACAATTCAGGATGCAGGTAAATCTCCCAAACTTTTAATCAGATCCAATGAGTCCTTCCCCCATCTTTCAAAGAAGGACCCAGTATTAGATATGAATAAGACTGGATATCTAGAGTACAGAACTTGCAAGCCTAAAAGGAGATTTTAAAATTACTTTTTGTGATATTTTGACAATATTTGACCCTGATTATTGTTGTTTTCCTTTTTTTCCCCTTTATCCTACAAAGGGACAATTAATAGCATTGCCTCTATTTTTCTTTTCTTTTCTTTTCTTTTCTTTTCTTTCTTTCTTTCTTTTTTTTTTTTTTTTTTTTTTTTCTTTTTTGGTAGTTGCTATTGGATATATTAATATCTAACCCCTCAACTTCTTTGTTTATTAGAGAGTCTTAGAGATTTAGCTACGGATTTACAGGTAATATCAGAAGTGCTGTCTGTATCCAGATCCTCAGGAATTCAAGTCATTGTCTTTGGTCTCCATCCTCTGGAATTTGATCTCTTTCCCCAACTTCCGAGCTCTAATGGGGAACTTTCATCTTTATCTTGGCCTGAAGCAGGCATATCTTCAGCCTCCAAACATTTACAAACTATAGTTTATTAACCTCCCCCCCCCCTTTTTTTTTTTAAGTTTTTCCTTTGTTTTGTCTTCCCTTATTAGAATGTAACTTTTTAAAGGCAAAGACTATCTTGTTAGCTTTTGTTTGTGTCTTTAGAATGTATATAGCACCTGACACACAGAAAGTGTTTAATAAAGATGCTTTTTCTTCAGTTCTTTCATTCACTCAGGTTCAGCATACTCTACTGCACTGTTCTGTCCATCAAGTATAATGAACGGATATTATAATAATGTTTGAGTCTTTGTGAATCCTTTTCTCTCCTCATATAGACCTGTAATTTCATTAGTGCTCAATTGTAGTTTGGGCGATTAAATGGCACAGTGGATAGAGCACTGGGATTAGAATAAGGAAGACTCATTTCAAGAAAACCCCACGCAGAGTCATGAAGATTTGAACACAACTGAAAGAGGACTGAAATCAATATAGATTGTCAACACTTTTACAATTTTTGTTTTAGATTATTTCCTGCTATACAGCAGTGTGGACTTTTATCATCAAATGAAATAATTTACTTAAATAATACTTTGTAAAACTTTTTTTAATAGTTCTTTCACATAAAGTAAAATAAAAATAAACTCATAGACTAAAGGCAGGAAAGCAAGTCACTACTATGCAGTTCAATTAAACAACTTTAAAATTTAATTAAGAAATTAAAAAAGAAAAAAAATTTAAAAAGTATCTGCTATATGTAAAGGCTGTGCTGAGTGGTAGTCATTCAAAGAGAAAGTAGACAACTGTCTCTGCCCTCAGGGAGCTTATATTTCCCCAAGAAGTGGATATAGAAATAGCTTTAGGTATTCATATAGGTAAATGCAAGATAAAGGGAAGGGGGTAGAAGAATAACTATTGAGGACACCAAGAAAAACTTCTTTATGAGGAAGGGCCTGAGCTGAACTTTAAAAGTAAGAAATTTGACGTGTGTGTGTGTGTGTGTGTGTGTGTGTGTGTGTGTGTGTGTGTGTGTGTGTGTGTGTGTGTAAAAGCACTGGAGAAAAGGGCACAAGATAGTGACTGACTAGGAGAACCCCTTACAGTTGGGTTACACACAGAAACACATACACACACATTCTTATTGCCTGCCACACACATTAGAATGTAAGCTCACCAATAAAGTGGGAAGACATTTTTACAAACAAAGGCTCTGATAAAGGTCTGATTTTTAAAATATATAGAGAATTGACGAAATCAACCATTCTCCAATTGATAAATGGTCAAAGAATATGAACAGGCAATTTTCAGATGAAGAAATTGAAACTATTTCTAGTCATATGAAAAGGTGCTCTAAATTACTATTGATCAAGAGAAATGCAAATTAAGACAACACTGAGATACCACTACATACCTCTCAGATTGGCTAAAATGACAGGAAAAGATAATGATGACTGTTGGAGGGGATGTGGGAAAACTGGGACACTGATACATCGTTGGTGGACCTGTAAATAGATCTCACCATTCTGGAGAGCAATTTGGAATTATGCTCAAAAAGTAATCAAATTATACATACCCTTTCACCCAGCAGTGTTTCTACTGGGCTTATATCCCAAAGAGATCTTAAGGGAGGGATAGGGACCTACATGTGCAAAAATGTTTGGGCAGCACTTTTTATAGTGGCAAGAAATTGGAAACCAAATGGATATCCATTAATTGGAGAATGGCTGAATAAATTATGGTGCATGAATGTTAGAGAATATTATTTTTCTATAAGAAACAATCAGCAAAATGATTTTAGAGAGGCCTGGAAAGACTTACATGAACTGATACTAAGAGAAATGAGCAGAACCAGGAGAAACATGACAACAAGACTATACGATGATGAATTTTGATGGACATTGCTCTTGTCAGCAATGAGATGATTCAAACCAGTTCCAATTATTCAGTGATGAAGAGAACCATCTATACCCAGAGAGAAGACTGGAGGAACTGAGTATGGACCACAACATAGCATTTCCACTCTTTCTGTTGTTGTTCGCTTGAATTTTGTTTTCTTTCTCGTGTTTTTTATTTCTTTCTTCTTGATTTGATTTTTCTTGTGCAGCAAGATAACTCTATAAATATGTGTGTGTGTGTGTGTGTGTGTGTGTGTGTGTGTGTGTGTGTGTGTAACTTATTTAACATGTATTGGACTACCTGCCATCTATGGCATGGGGTGAGAGAAAGGAGGGGGAAATTTGGAATGGAACATTTTGCAAGGGTCAGTGTTGTAAAAAAGAATGTAAGCTCACTATAAGTGGGATAATTTCCTTACTTGAATTCCTAGTGTATACTTAATGAAGTTGTTGGTTGGTGATTGATCTAGTTCTCAGAAGTCAGTGGAAGATAAAACATCAGTTGCAGCATTGTACATTTAGTATTGCATAGGACTGAAAGGTGACAACTGCTTTCTGTCTTCAAAGAGTAACACTGGGAATGGGTAGCACAAAAAAAGATTGGCTTAAGAGAGGTGCTCACAATCGTGTTTTGTTTTGTTTTTAATAAACTTTTAACAGAGGACTTGTGGAACAAAAGAGCTGAGGAAAAGAGGGCAGCACTTGGTAGTGATGGGTGTCAGGTGTGGTAGTGGGTACACACCTGCAATAGAAGTATATTGGCAACTCTTCAATCTGGGATTTTTTTCCTTTTTTCTTTTCCATTTTATTAATTTCTGGAAATATGTCCATTTAGTGTTCATTTCTGTTTACTTTGAAGAAGTATTACATATTAGGAATTCCTTGAATTTGGAGTCCAGAGAGTCAGCTTCAGATTCCTGGCTCTGATAATAGCATCTTCACTTCTCCATTGTTTCATCAACAGTTAAATAGAAACAATAATATCCTACCTATTTTTATGATTTTTGAAGAAAAATATTGTAAATTGCAGTGATGAAGTCAGATATCTGTGTTAGAATCTTGGGCTTGTTTGATCTTGGAGAAAACACTTAATTCTGGGCTCCATTATTTGTCTGTAAAGTGAGGGAATTGGACCAGATGGCTTAAAACGATCTCTTCAACTCTAACTTATCCAGTGAGTCCCTCGGAGCAGGTAGGGGACTCACCTGTGTCATGTAAGCATTAAGTGGCAAGGCTGGACCTGAACAGCCAGAGCTTCTGACTTCTAGGTCTCCAGTTCTCCTTCTGTTGTGTTATACCACCTAAATTGTGCCCTGAAAGAGCAATTTTCATACTTATAAGAGGAATTACATTTAAGGATTGCTTATCTACTTTTTGTCAGTTATAAATTAATAATAATTCAATTATTACATAATAATCAGTTAATAGCTAGCATTTATATGGCATCTTAAAATTTGCAAAGTGCTTTAAATATGTTACCTCGTTTCATCCTTAAGATAATCTTGAGGGGTAGGAGCTATTATCCTTGTTTTATAAATGGGGAAATTAGGGGTCGGAGGAGTTAAGTGACTTCCCTAGAGTAATACAGTGTCTGAAACTATATTTGAATCTGGATTTTTTTGACTCCCAGGTGTAGTGTTCCATCCATTGTGCTACCTAACTAATAAACCTTAATTGATTGCCATCTATATGCTTGGCACTGGGTATGATGTGAAGACAAAAGCCAAATAGACTCTGCCCCAACCATGGAAGTTACATTTTATCGCTAAAGATGCTCAGTATAATCTGAGAAAGGCATTAGCAGTCTGAGAAACATGGTCTTATGTAAATGGAGCAGTTGGTGTTTGAGTTTATTATAATAGAATTTCATTATTCTTTGCTTTAGTTTGACTATGCTGTGGGTAAAGTTTTTTCTTTCTTTCTGTCTCTGTTATCTCACTGGTGTTTGGGAACCTTTTTCTATTGATAACTTGAGAGAGCTCCAGAGTTGCAAAGGGGAGGGGGAGGCACTGAGAGAATGAGTGGTAATTTATGTGGTCACATAGCTAGCCACTGTGGGAGGGAGGATTTGAACCTATGCCCAAATCATGTCCTGCCCTCATGGAACAAGATGTTTTAAACAAACAATATTTGACCATATACTTTCAAAATTAATTCAATTAGAGCTTGATTATCCTTTTTTTAAAAGGACAAATCCTGGGGCGGAAAAGGTACTGATTGTGTGTGTGTGCGTGTATGCGTGTGTGTCTACATATATATTATTTTATGTGTTTAACAAAATAAAAAATAAAACATTATAATAATGATTATTTTCCAGAAGATCTGTGTTACTTTTAAGTTAATTACTGTTCAACTACATACACATGCTACCATATAGTAATATAGAATGTTTTTTTCACTGAAGCCCAAGTTCTTTAATGATTGGGTTTTAGAGGAAAAAGCCAAACATCTTTATAGTAATTAGTTTTACATTATTCCATTTCATTGGAAACTCGAGAAGGTGAGTACTGTCATACAGATTTTACAGGTTTTTTACAGATGAGGAGGCTGAGGCAGACAGGTAAAATACCTTGTCCAAGGGCACACAACTAGTAGGTATATGAGTCCAGATTTGGACTTTGATCTTCTTTGCTCCAGGCCCTGTGGACCAAGTTTGTGCCTATTATCAGTGAGTGAATTGTTAATGAAGATTTATCTAGAATCATACTATCACTTCTCTAATGAGAAGTCACAAATCTACATTATAATCCCATATAGTTAATGATAGGTACACAGTTATTTCCAGCATAAGGCTGAAAGAACACCAGCCCCATGGTATTTTAAAACACAGAGTAGCAACAGTTTTGGAAATTTGTCTAGACCAAAAAGTGTTGCAATAACATAGAGTGAATTAATAACAACATCTGAGAGATGATTGAGTAAAAGCCATATTTATAGCATTAGATTTATTTATATTCTTGAAATATTCAAAGGTTTCTTTTTAAACAATATATTGATATCCAATAATAAATTGTTACAGAAATTATTCCTTGTTTTGAAAATATTATGATTTTGAGGTTTATCTGTTCATAATGAATACTTGCTTTGAATTGAAATCTCTTAACTATTGTTAGAATGAACCTTAAAACTCCAGTCCTGCCTTATCTATAAAGCCTTCTCTGATTCTAACCAAACTTTAATGCCCATCTCTTTTCTTTAGTTCCAGATGTTCTCATCCAATGGTTAATTTTGTGTTAAAAGAGTTAATTTAGGGTCATAGCACACTCCCCCTGGGTCCTTGAATGCACTCCATGTTCTTTACCCCCTTCCTCCTGTTTAGACTGTAAAAGTTATTTGAGCAGTTCCAGTGTTGTAACTTGACTTTTTATTTCCATTGAGCACATAGCATATTACCTCTGTCTACAACAGATAGAGAGATAGTAAATTGACATAGCCAGTGTGCATGCATTGCTTACTGATCTGGTTTTTCTACAAGTGAGATACCCTGTTTCTCCACTGCAGGCATTCTCTCTTTATCACTCATGCCTGGAATGCTCTCCCACCTCCATTTCAACTACTGGCATCAATTATAATCCTACTTCCTAAGAAGCCTTCTCAAACCCCTCTATTAATTCCCTCTGTTAATTATTTCCTATTTATCATGTATATAACTTGCTTTGTATGTGTTTGCATGTTTTCTCCTCTATGAAATAAGACCTCCATAAGAGTGCTGTCTTTTATATCTTTTTGTTCCTAATGTCACTTTTTGTTCCTAGTGATTAGCACAATGCCTAGCATGAAGTAGTAGGTACTTAATAAATGTTTGTTGAATTTAATTATTAAGTACTTGTGTGCTAGAGCACTGTGCTAAACGTGGGGATTCAAGTAATCCAACAAATCCCAGGGATGGAGCCCATAGTTCAGGTGGAAGGGAGATGATCCAAATATAGATAGTATGGTATGGAGTTATCTAGGAAGAGTTTAATAAATGTTTAATTTTGATCATTTGTAGGTAGAATAGCCTAAATTAGAAAACTATAGAGAACAGCTTATGATTTTTGAAAATGCATTTAATTTTCTCCAAAATAATTTAGTCTGCTCTCCTTTCTTTTCAGGTCTGGTCCTAGCTTGTTTATTTACTAATACTTAACTTGGCTATATATACTAATTCATCCATGTAACTTTTTATAATCTACGTAGCCTACCATCCTTTAATTCTTGTGGTTATTTTTTTTTTCTGCATTTATTAGCTCATCTCTTTTTAAATGGTTATCTTTTTGAGGAGACTTTAGAATGTTTCAGAGACCTTTTTTTCATGCACTCCATTTTATCCTTCTGTAGGACATTTTTCCATGTCATTGGGATATATATTTTTCACAAGTCTGGTTACAGTCTGTCTTCTTTGATAATTGGTAATCAAAGGACACTTGAACAAGGTAATCCCCATTGTTGTGTCTTTTAGGTAAATTGCATGATTATTTTTATACATGGAAGACACTTAGTTGTAGAAAAGCCTTTAAACCTGTATTTTGCTCTGGGGTGTGTGTGTGTGTGTGTGTGTGTAGACTACTTTCCTCATAATTTTGTAGAGATGTGAAAATAGGCATATGAAATGGTGTTTTAATGACAAATTTCTCACATTTGGGGGGGGAGAGGAGAAACGACATTAATATTTGGAAATAAAAATTGTCCCACCTTCAGTAAGAGAGACTTAGGCAGAGATCTGAGCCAATGGCACTTCATTAAAGGGTCTATGATCCCCTCTAATGAAGTGGACCTCACATCTTCCTCATGATCTGAGTTATTTCCTCCTTCCGAGGCCCTATTTTTATGGGGCTAGATGTCCCATGATTCCAGAACCGCTGTACCAAATACAGAGTAATTCTACTGAATAAGAAAAATGTCAGCAGGATCACAAGTTGGGTGAAGTAAGGAATATCCCCATGTAAGATGGACAGGCTTCTCCTTTCTTTGTGAGGCAATTGAGGGTAAGTAATTTGCTAAGTGTTTGACAGCTAGGAAATGTTAAATGTCTGAGGCCAGATTTGAATTCAGGTCTTCCTGACTCCAGGGCTTGTGCTCTATCCATTCCACCATCTAGCTGCCCATAAAATATTTTGGGGGACATTCTGTGTAACTGTCACCTGCCAAACTGGGCTTGGTCATCTTCATAAGGCAAAACAAGGTTAGAAGGTCTTTAGCTAACTTCTTTTAGCAAGTGAACTTGGAATCTGTACCTCATAGCTCTGGGGCCTTATATACAGAACTGTGATATGATGCTATCAAATTGATTAATACTGATTGAAATAGAGTAGGGGTCTAAAATGAATTATTTCTCTAAATGGTATCCAAGAATTTCACCATTTTTTGAAGTCCTTTTTAAGAAAAGCGATACCTGACTTTTATGATTTTATTAATTCCACTATAGATTTCTTTTTGTCCTCCTTTGTTAGGGCCACTGTCAGTCTTAATTTTCCCTTAAAAGCTATTTTCAATTAGGAAGTATGGTGTGGAGTTCAAATATAATTGTTGCACTACTATTGATCATTGCTACAAAAATGCTGGCAAATCATTTCCAACAACAATAAGCAACAACATTTGACAACTTTAATTTTTGCAAACTCTCAACTACCATGTAAGGTTGGTAGGACATATATTCCTCCATTTTATGAATGATCAAACTTGTTGCTCAAGTTTGAGTGCATCACCTATCTAAAAATATCGAACTCAAATCCAACCCTGAGCTGTTGCTCTGTCTCCTGGGTCACATTGCCTATCTTAGTGACTATTTAATTTTCATCTAGTTTCTCCCCCCTATATATTCTAGGCATGATTTGGTTTAGATTTAACAGCAGTCTCTTTGGCAGACCTTTTCACACTCCTGGTTTTTGCAGGACAAGGCTAAGGATAAGACCTGCAGTTTTGTTGTTAAGGAGGGAATCTCCCTGGTTACTATGTTAATGGTCAACAAATATGAATCTGCATGTTCTCAATAAATTTTTTTTCCCCCTGAGGCTGGGGTTAAATGACTTGCCCAGGGTCACACAGCTAGGAAGTGTTAAGTGTCTGGGACCAGATTGAACTTGGGTCCTCCTGAATTCAGAGCTGGTGCTCTATCCACTGCGCCACTTAGTAGTCCCCATAATTTTTTATTCTTGAGAGAGATACCTGGAGCACTGATTTGGTCAATCACATAGCCCATGTGTATCACAAGTGGGACCTGAATCTAGCTCTACCTAGTTATGAAGTCTGAAATGCCTCTAACAGGGAGCCACAGTAATAAGAAAAACCTAAGTGTTCAGAGCAGCTTTCAGCTCTGAACTGCACATCTTGCTTGATGTCTTTTGATCTCTTCAAAAATCATACATATGATGCAATGCCATTTCACTGCTTGCTGCCTTCCTTTGATTCTTTTCACTCTTCTCTTGGACAGATCTCTTATCTTGGATGAAACACTTTCTTTTACTTCACAATCACCCTTTACAGACTATATGTTGTTTCTTTAAGCCTGGGAACTGCAAAACTCCCTACTTTGTCAGATCACTTCTGTAAGACCTAATCTTACAGGCTAAACCAAACTTTAGCCAAACTCGAGGTTAGCCCCTTGGGCAGCATAAGCCAGCTCCTCACTCATCCGGATTCCAATGTAATCAGCTTCAAATCTGTTCAGAGACCCAGAACAGATGCCAAGCCTGGCTTTTTTCTGATTTCCTTTGAAACCAAAGAAGGATGCAGAGAACAGCTTTCAAGATGACTTTGGAAGTCTAGAACAGAAAAGAGCTCGTCCAGCCTTGCCCCAACCAGTGCCTAGGCTCTTCAACAAAGCAATTGAATCTAACATTCTTGGCTAATTCTCTGGATTGCTTCCTATTTCAGTTTCTTCACAACTGCAGTTTCTTTATTTTTTTTCCTCATCTTCCAGTGCCTTAAAGCAATCTCAGAGTCTGAGGCAAAATTCATTGAAATCTCCAAACACTTAATTTGATTTTCCAGTTTGTGAATTATAACCTCATAAATATGCAGCTGGGGGACGTAGTAAATTGAGCACTAGTTTGCCTATAATAAAGAAGATGTGAGTTCAAATGTGTCCTCAAATACTTGCTAATGTCTTGACCTTGGGCAAGTGTGGTGTAACTTGTGTCTGTGATATATAACTTCTCTCTGCTTCAGTTTCCTTATCTATAAAATAGGGGCTTATAATAGATTATGAAATAATATTTGTAAAGTGTGTCTCAATGTAAACTTGTTGTTAATTAGTTGAGGAACCACACTGCCCTGCAGCCATAGCCATTGCTTTGCACTCAAGAAATTTCCTCTCTATCCATTCATCAGACATTAAACAGTAAAATATAATCTTTAGACATGTGCTTTTTTCCTTTCTGCTTCCCAGTGACAATGACTGATGACTAACAGGTAGTGATGCTAAGAATCAGTTTGGAGATTATCAATAAATAACTATTAACTTTCATGAAGTTTAAAATAGTTAAGGACCATTAACATGTTGGAGGACCAGATCAAGATCCAAAATAATCTTAACATGCTAGAATATTGGACAATATGAAATAAGATAAAGACAACATAGGCATTAGCTGTGACCTGTGTATGCTCAGATTTCAGTTTTCCTGAAGATCTGTCTTTTAGTGGACTACTCAATATGACTTAGCTTATATTGTTATTGGGTTTTAAGACCAGAATAAAAAAGGAAGCAAAGCAATTATCAAGGAAGTTAATAGTCCTGAATTCTGCCTAGATCAAATCCAGTCTAGAGCATAGTATTTTATTTTGATTGGTCATTTTAGCAAGGATATTTATGTGCTGAAAGAGCATTAGAAAGGGATGGCAAAATGCTTCAAGATTATGTCAAATGTATCAGTACTTTCTGGTTTATTTTTCAAGAAATAGCTGAGAAAGTTGTTGACAAACGTTATAAATCAAAATTCCTTTTATGTACAGTGTGATTTTTGTGGATGTAATCAAGGCAACATATTCTATATAAATAACCTTTTAGGAAAAGTTTTACGTAAATGACAATCACAACTATGGACTATGTATTAAGCTTTTCCTGTAATGCTAATGCCTTCCCTCTTCCCAGTTTATCTGTATATGTTTTGTTTGTATATAGTTGTCTGCAGGTTATCTCCCCCCAGTAGACTGGGAGCTCCTGAAGCTCACACTATATAGATCTATATCATTTTTTCCTTTCTTGTTATCCTCAGCACTTGGCACATGTGGAACATGGTAGATATTTAATACATTCTTCTTGATTTGACTCTTAGGGCCAAATCTTTTTTTTTAATAGCTTTTTATTTACAAGATATATGCATGAGTAATTTTATAGCACTGAAAATTGCCAAGCCTTTTGTTCCAATTTTTTCCCCCTCCTACCCTCCACCCCCCTCCCCCAGATGGCAGGTTGACCAATACATGTTACATATATTAAAGTATAAATTAAATACCATATATGTATACATTTCCAAATAGTTATTTTGCTGTACAAAAAGAATCAGACTTTGAAATAGTGTACAATTAGCTTGTGAAGGAAATCAAAAATGCAGGCGGACAAAAATAGGGGTATTGGGAATTCTATGTAGTGGTTCATAGTCATCTCCCAGAGTTCTTTCTCTGAGTGTAACTGGTTCAGTTCATTACTGCTCTATTGGAACTGATTTGGTTCATCTCATTGTTGAAGATGGCCATGTCCATCAGAATTGATCTTCATATAGTATTGTTGCTGAAATATATAATGATCTTCTCGTCCTCATTTCACTCAGCATCAGTTCATCTAAGTCTCTCCAGGCCTTTCTGAAATCTTCCTGTTGGTCATTTCTTACAGAACAATAATATTCCATAATTATATACCACAATTTATTCAGCCACTCTCCAATTGATGGGCATCCACTCAGTTTCCAGTTTCTGGCCACTACAAAGAGGGCTGCCACAAACATTCTTGCACATACAGGTTCCTTTCCCTTCTTTAAGATCTCTTTGGGATATAAGCCCAGTCGTAACACTGCTGGATCAAAGGGTATGCACAGTTTGATAACTTTTTGAGCATAGTTCCAAATCGCTCTCCAGAATGGCTAGATGTATTCTCACAACTCCACCAACAATGTTTTAGTGTCCCAGTTTTTCCACATCCCCTCCAACATTCAGCATTATCTTTCCCTGTCATTCTACCCAATCTGATAGGTGTATTGTAGTATCTCAGTGTTGTCCTAATTTGCATTTCTCTGATTAATGATGACTTTTGGAGGATCTTTTCATATGGCTAGAAATAGTTTCAATTTCTTCATTTGAGAATTGTCTGTTCATATCCTTTGACCATTTATCAATAGGAGAATGGCTTGATTTCTTAAAAATTAGAGTCAATTCTCTATATATTTGGAAATGAGGCTTTTATCAGAACTTTTGCCTGTAAAAAATGTTTCCCCAATTTATTGCTTTCCTTCTAATCTTATCTGCATTAGTTTTGTTTGTACAAAAACTTTTCAATTTGATATAATCAAAAATTTCTATTTTGTGATCAACAGTGATCTCTAGTTCTTCTTTGGACATAAATTCCTTCCTCTTCCACAGGTCTGAGAGATAAACTATCCTATGTTCCTCTAATTTATTTATAATCTCATTCTTTATGCCTAGATCATGAACCCATTTGACCTTTCTTGGTGTATGGTGTTTGTTAAGTGTGGGTCAGTGTAGGGCCAAATCTTATGGCATTCCCAGAGGCCTATTATTAGAATATTCAGAAATATTAAAAATATATACAATCTTTTATGCAGGAACACTCTATTTCTGTTTTTAGTAGTGTACATGGAAGGAGACTTGTAAAATATATTTTGAATCATAAGAAAAGGAATTGGACCTGTGATTGCATTGGTGTAAGGAATTCCCAATTCCCTTTACCAAAGCCTTCTCTACAATTTCTAAGACAGTTGCCTGAGGTCCTGAGGTTTGAAAATTTTGCATGATCATAGTCTCTAGGTGGCATATATTGTGTGTGAACCCATATCTCCTCTTTTCATGGTCACTATGTAGAAACTGCCTCTGCCTAATTCATAGTAGCAAAATTTGAAGTATAAACTGAAAGAATGCACCCTTTTTATCCCCAGTTCATTCAATGTAAATTGTGAAGTTGAAAAGGCAGGGAAAACTTGATTTTCTTTCAAATTCATGAAGAACTAGAAAAAGGAAGATGAGAACTGAGAACTGCATAACTTCATTTTAACCTGCTTAAAATAGTATTTTCCATTTTTGTTAACAAATCCCTCACTTACAAAATGTTTATATAGACGTAAAAGAGAAAAGTAATTGGAAAGGGGGGAAAGAAAAGAGAATTTATTATAAATTTTAAAAATCCAGATTATATAGCTTTGTTTTGCTTAAATGCACTGGCTTAAGTATGTTGTTTTTGGTTTTGCATAAATGGTTTTGTTAATTACTTTTTAATATTTTATTTCCTGGGAATAGCAGTGGTTTTGGTCATATTAAAAATCTGCCAATATTTTTTAAAGTATCTTTATCAAAGTTATAGACTCAGAACTCGAAGGGTATCTAGATGTAAGTCATTGATCTAGCTCAACCTTCCTCCATATATAGGGGCTCTCTTCCACAAATATTTCTGAGAATGACCACTTCACAAAAATAGCCAATGTATTTGCCTATTTCATTTTTTCTTTTCTTGATTTTTGTTAAATTTGAAATTGTGGTGATGATAAAAGCAAATAAGAAATTTTTGCTATAAAAACTCCATGTAGGGAATGACATTCTTAAGTTTTGTATCTTCACTTGCCCAGGAAATAATATGGCATATTGGACAGAGGCTAGCCCTTAAAATATAAAGATTTGAATTCAGATTGATGATACAAATTGACTTTGTGAAGATGGGCTAGCCGTTTGACTTCTCACTGCCCCAGGCAGCTTTTTTTTTTTTTTTTTTAACACATTAAGTTTAAGTTGTGTTGCTAATAGCTAACCACATCACTGTTTCATACAGATGATCATAGTTGTGAAACTCCAGTGCCCAAAAGAAACTTATTTCCTAGCAGAATGCATTCCATATAGTAGGTGTTTAATAAATATTTGTTGAACTGTAATAACATTAAAATATCATGCTATAATTTTTGTAATTATTTTGAAAGTATATACATAGATTTATTTTTATTTTTTGTTTTAGGCATTTTGGGCTAAGTGACTTTCCCAGGGTTACACAGCTAGATAGTGTTAAGTGTCTGAGGCCAGATTTGAACTCAGATCCTGACTTCAGGACTGGTGCTCTATACACTACATAATTTTCGACATTAACCCTTATAAAACCGTAGTGCTGTAATTTTTTCCCTCTCCCTTTATCCATCCCCTCCCCCTAATCGGCAAATAATCCAATACATATGTTTAACATGTGCGATTCCTCTCTATATATTTCCAAAAATATCATGTTGTTTCAGAAAAATCAGTTCAAAAGGGGGGGGGAATGAGAAAAAAAAAAGCAAGCAAACAAGGAAAAGTGAAAAATACTATGGTGATCCACATTCAGTTCCCAATATCTTCTTGCTGTAGATAGCTTTCTTTATCACAAGACCATTGGAACTGGTCTGAATCACCTCATTCATGCTATAATTTTCAATTTGGTTTAGCTATATCATTCACATTACATAATTTGATTCTCCAAATAATACTGTGAGTTAGAGCAAGTGATATCTTAGCTTTACAGATAAGAAAGGAAACTTGAGACCCTGAGAAATCAAGGGACTTATCCTCCCTCACACAGCTAATTAGTGAGAGAGAAAGCCAGGTCTAGTAGAGTTCTTCTTAATTGCTTTTATGATATTTTGATACAGTTAGGTTGAGTGTTAACTAAATAATGTAATGATCATCTTATAGAGTTCATCTTCCCTGTTTCTCTCTCTTGTTTTCTGTTTATTTTGCATGTCTTTATGTCTCCTATAAGAGCCAGCCTCTTCTTGAGAGATCATTTTCATTTTTTACTTTGTATGCCCAGAACTGAGCATAGTGTTGCATATATAACAGGCATGTAGCAGGTGCTTACTAATGGCACATTTGGTGACTGACTGAGTTGCCTTTCCTTTCATCTTGCTACATACAATATGAGCTACTTGTATATTATCTTGAATTCATTGAAGAATATTCAAAAATATAGTGAAATAAACTGTTAACCATTTGTTTTTCATTTTAAATGCATATTTCACAACTCATCTATTTCTCTTTGGTGTTGCTTAAAATTGTTGTTATAATTTGAAAAATTACCATACTTAAAGAAATGTGAAAAGAATGAAACAATACTGACAATTATTCAATAAATGTGATCCAGAACTCTTTGAATTGTTATTACCAGCAGTTTAAGTTTATTTTATCTGCTTTTTGATGTGAATATTTGAACATAGATAATGAATTTTTGTTTTTTCCCTAAAATTTTACCAAGAGAAGCCACAAATATTCATGGTCTTTTAGGCCATGTAAGCAGAGTTCTCTTTCCTCAAAATATCAACATATTTCTACTAAGGAAGGCACAACACTAACTTGTATAATATTTGCAATTTTAGGAGTGTTTTAAGGGAAGCTGGGCCACTCACAAGTTACTACACAAGAAAGCAAGTAAGTAAAATCACATCTCTCTTCTACTATCATAAGCATTCCATTCCAATTTCACTCCCCTAGAGTGTAAGCTCCTTGAGGACAAATGCTTTTTATTTTCTTTTTGTCTTTGTATTTCCACTGCCTACCAGAATGACTGATGTAGGTGCTTTTGTGGTAGGGTGAATTGGGTTGGATTTTCACTCCATTGGAAAAAAATCTCTTGCTTTGCTAAAAGAAATATATTTGGTATTATTTTCATATTGTTTCTGAACTAAGATTTGTAGAATTTGTTGCTCTTTATTTAAATCACTTTATATGTGCACAGTACTTTGCAATTATCATAGTTCAGTATCAAGAATTCTTAAAACTTTGTGTTATAGACCCCTTTGGTAGTCCAAGGAATCACCTCAGTGGATCCCAATAGTTGCCCAGCCACATCACACAAGTGTCTCTATGGACAAGAAAACTGTGACCATTCACATTACCAATCTAATGACCTCAATAATTCCAAAGTGATGAACATAGACAATGTCTTAAGGTACCTATATCTGTATCTATGTAATATAATGTGATGTAAAACAATTTGTGATTTCTATTGGTGACAAAATCACAGGTCTTTTAATACTATTATGGCTTTTCACCTACATTTATAATCGAAGGACATGAACTATTTCAGTGAGTTTTCAGTCCTAATTCAGAGATTTTTGTGAAAATAAAAGTGTCATTTTTTCCCCCATCCAAGTAGTTGGACATTCTTTTTTAAATACTACTGTTTGTGTATACTTATATGTACAAATGAAGATGGATTGTTTTTCTCCTCCATTTTTTTCAGTCTTGCAGCTCATTTTTAAAAACAAATATCTTTTTCTAATTCTTGTTACTTCAGAACAGAAATATAGCTAAACAAAATACTGTTTGCCAGTGTCTGTCTCATTCCTCACCTATAATCTACTACTTCTGTGTAAGAGATATGTGTCCCATGTTAAGATCAGTCTTGTGAAGTCAAGATTTCATTGTCTTGGTATTTTTAGGATTGCTCTCCTCATGTTGTGATAGTTACTTTATACATTGTTCTGCTTCTTCTGTTTATTTGGCTATGGATCAGTCTATAAGTTTTCCTAGGTTTCTCTGAATTTTGTATATTTCTTTATATGCCATGAAGCAATTTGTTCAAACATTCCTCAAGCAGTGAATATCTACTTTGGATATCCACTCAACTTTGGTATAGTGGCCACATTTGTTATTCCTCCCCTGAATCGTAATGGCCTCTATACCAAAAGTGATCATGAGCTGAGCTCAATCTTCCCCCATTCCTTTTTAACTACATCTCCTTGGAACAACTTGACGTTGCACCTCAGATTGGAAAGCTAGAATAAGTCTAGTCTATACTGATGGCTGTGGAGTCAGCTTCTCTGTAACTTGGCATCACAGTGTCCTGCGAGGATGTTAAACAATATTAACAATGAATAAGTTCAGATGAAAAAACAAATGAAATGAGACTGCCTAATGACATCTAACGCTTTTTAGTACACTTTGGCTACAAGATATATGTTATTTCAGAAGAAAAGAAAAAAAAAAAGGTAATAAAAAGTGGGGGAAGATTGAGCTCAGCTCATGATCACTTTTGGAAAAACTTCATGGCATATAAAGAAATACACAAACTAGGTGGTACAGTAGATAGATAGATAGAATGCTGGTAGTCCAGCCTCTAGCGGTGTGACTGAGCAAATCATTTAACTATTGCTTGCCTTATTTATAATATAGTAATAGGACTCACCTATCTCCCTGGGTGGTTGTGAGGATAAAATGAGGTCGTATTTGTAAAGAATTTGCAAACCACGAAAGTGTTACATGAATATCAGCTTCATCATCATCATCATTCATTTCATTCCCTTTGTGTTAGTGTTGTACGGCAGCATCTCATTCTCAGTACACTAGAAGTAACACTCCAAATTTCAAAACCACAGTCTTTTTTTCTTTTTCTTTTCTTTTCTTTTTTTTTTTTTAAACAATGCAGTTAAGCCATTGACATATTTACTCTTAAAATTCAGAGAGGGAATACCGGATGAATTTTTTTTTAAGTATTCAGAACTGTCATTAAAAATGTAAAACATTTTTTAGTTCTTTAACAATCTTCTATACTTCCAACTATTTCTCCCTCCTCACACCATCCTGTATATGGGTAGCTCATCTTAGCAGTGTCTCTAACATCAGAGGATAACAGTAAAATCTCATCTCCCTCATTTACTACTTATGTAGCCTTGGGCAAGTCATTTAACTTCTGGTCCTCAGTTTACTTATCTGTAAAATTAAAGGCATTAGACCCAGATGATCTTTGCATGCTTTTTTTTTTTTTTTTTTTAATTTTTATTTTTACAAAAATTTTATGCATAGGTAATTTTCTAGCATTGACAATTACAAAACCTTTTGTTTCAACTTTTCCCCTCCTTCCCCCCACCCCTTCCCCCAGATGGCAGGTTAACCAATACATGTTAAATATGTGAAAGTATTAAGTTAAATACAACATATGTATACATGTCCTAACAGTTATTTTGCTGTACAAAAAGAATCAGACTTTGAAACAGTGTACATCTAACCTGTGAAGGAAGTAAAAAATGTAGGCAGACAAAAATAGAGGGATTGGGAATTCTATGTAGCCGTTCATAGACAACTCCCAGAGTTCTTTCGCTGGGTATAGCTTGTTCAGTTCATTACTGCTCTATTGAAACTGATTTGGCTCATCTCATTGTTGGAGAGGGCCACGCCCATCAGAATTGATCTTCATACAGTATTGTTGTTGAAGTATATAATGATCTCCTGGTCCTGCTCATTTCATTCAGCAGCATTTCATATAAGTCTCTGCAGGCCTTTCTGAAATCATCCTGTTGGTCATTTCTTATAGAACAATAATATTCCATAACATTCATATGCCACAATTTATTCAGCCATTCTCCATTTGATGGGCATCCACTCAGTTTCCAGTTTCTGGCTACTACAAAGAGGGCTGCCACAAGCATTCTTGCATATGCAGGTTCCTTTCCCTTCTTTAAAATCTCTTTGGGATATAAGCCCTATAGTAACACTGCTGGATCAAAGAGTATGCATGGTTTGATAACTCTTTGAGCATAGTTCCTTTTTTTTTTTTTTTTTTTTTTTTTTTTTTTTTTTTTTGATTTTTTAAAAAATTTATTTTATTTTATCTTATTTTTTTAAATTTTATTTATATTTTTTTGACATTATATATGCATGAATAATTTTTTAAATAACATTATCCCTTGTATTCATTTTTCCAAATTATCCCCTCCCTCCCTCTACTCCCTCCCCTTGATGACAGGCAATCCCATATATTTTACATGTGTTACAATATAATCTAGCTACAATATATGTGTGTAGATACCATTTTCTTGTTAAGTATTAGATTCCAAAGGTATAAGTAACCTGGGTAGATAGACAGTAGTGCTAACAGTTTACATTCACTTCCCAGTGTTCCTTCTCTGGGTGTAGTTGTTTCTGTCCATCATTGATCAACTGGAAGTCAGTTGGATCTTCTTTATGTTGAAGATTTCCACTTCCATCAGAATACATCTTCATACAACATTGAAGTGTACAGTGATCTTCTGGTTCTATTCATTTCACTCAGCATCAGTTGATGTAAGTCTCTCCAAGCCTCTCTGTATTCCTCCTGCTGGTCATTTCTTACAGAGCAATAATATTCCATAACCTTCATATACCACAATTTACCCAACCATTCTCCAATTGATGGACATCCATTCATCTTCCAGTTTCTGGCCACTATGAAAAGGACTGCCACAAATATTTTGGCACATACAGGTCCCTTTCCCCTTCTCAGTATTTCTTTGGGATATAAGCCCAATAGCAGCAATGCTGGATCAAAGGGTATGCACAGTTTGATAACTTTTTGGGCATAGTTCCAAAATGTTTGAGCATAGTTCCAAATCCTTTTCATGCTTTCTAACTCCATAGCTAGAATCTTGTGTTTCCCAACAATAAAAATATTTGATAGGATGAAGTCTTTCCCTGAAGGTTGATGCTTCATTTTGTTCCATTTTAATGTCAGGAAATGATTTCAAATATTATTAAGGAAAACCCAGGCTAACTGGGCTAAATCCATACAAACTTGTTAAAAGGGAAAATCAGAGTCTAGATTTTGATTGTGTTTTGGGTCCTTTTCTTTGCTAAAGACTCATGGATTTAGCCTATTGTTAGTAGCGTCATAAAATCTTTGATTCTTGATTTGGAGAAAGTCTAAGCTTGCACAATTTTTTGAGATAACCCATATACTTTTGGGATAATACTCCCTGTACGCCTATAATTGGTGGGTAGCCTCATCATTTGGTGACCCTGTACAGGGAGAGTCTGACTGTGTCCTGTAACCTCAACATAAGAAATGGCCAATTTTTGTGCCTCTCAATTAAATGTAAACCTCAGTGAGAATTCTTACCTAATATCATATTTGAAAAATACTTCTCAGTTATTTAGTAAGCTTTTAAGTGTCCTTTTAGTTAGTTGTTTCAGTTGTATCCAACTCTTAGTGACCCCATCTGGGGTTCTCTTGGCAGAGATACTGGCATGGTTTGCTGTTTCCTTAAGGAAACTGAGGCAAACAGGGTTAAGTGACTTGCCCAGGATCATACAATTAATGAAAGTCCTCATTAGATAAGATTTGAATTCAGGAAAATGAGGAGTTCTGACAATCTATCTACTGTACTATCTAGTGTCCATTAAAGAGCTCCTCTGTATAAAGACAAAAATATTGACTAGCATTTATATAGATAGTACTTTATGATTTGCAAAGTACTTGCATGCTCACAACTTGGGAGGTAGCATTACTACTCTTTTTTTTTTTTTTTTTTTTTTTTTTTTCCCAGAAGAGGAAACTGAGCCAGAGCAAGGTTAAGTAACTTGCCTAGATTCACATAGCCAGGCGCCTGAAGCTTTTTTTTTTTTTTTTTTTTTTTTGGGTAGGAGGTTTTCCTGACTCCAAGGCAAAAGCTTTATTCTGCTTTTTTGAACCCAGTGATTCATCTGGTTAATTTAGTTTCTCCCTCCTCTCCTCTTCACCGCCCATTCAATCCATTGAAGGATCTATTTTGGTGAGATTACTTAAGTCCACTGACTCCAATTTTTGTTTAGATTTAGCAGTACAGGACATTCGTTTTTATTATTTTGAGGGTGCCAAAATCTGTTTTGCTTGTCCTGGAATGCAAACACAAACCATATAACCAAACACATTTGAACCATTAATCTCTGAGTGTGAATAATGATCCAAAAAATTGAATAGAATCTGTTATTACCTTAGCCTTACCTTATACAGATTACTTATGATTACTTCATTTTTTTTTTTCATAAGCATGTTTATGATTCTTTGAAAATAGAGTTCAGGGGGACAGATTGTGGAAAATTCAGGACCAGCTGGGAGCCCAAGAATCTTTTACACTTTTAAGAAAAATTCAGTGATATATTAAAAGCAAAAAGTACATATCCTATTGTTTTTCTGCCCTTGTTTTCAGTTGAAAAAATTGCTTTTGAGGCTCATGTTTTAGAATAGAATTGTTTCCTGCCATTTCCTGCCAGCAGACATTCAGTTTATCTGCATTTTGATCTGTTTTTCCTCTCTGTTTTGGCCCTGATGGTAGTAGATATTGTTCAGAGCTCATGTTTTGGGGGGGGGAAATAACAATTTGTCACTTAATATATATTGGTACTGTCTTCAATACTTAGAAAGGAAAGAGAGTTCAGAAATTGAATAGTATAATGTTTCAATTCTACAATTCTGCCCTTTATGTTCTATACTAACTTATAGAGTATCAATTGATAGCAAAAGTGAACTTTTCTTGTGTAGCTTTGCAACTATTTTGTCTTTTAAAAAAATTAACAAGCATTTATTTTTTTTTGTTCCCCTTCAATTTAAAAGAAAATAAAAGCAAAACCTTTGTAACAAATAAGCATAGTCAAATAAAACAAATTTCTACATTGCCCATGTTTGAAAAAAAAAATTACACGTCTCATTCTGCATCTTGAAATCAGTTCTTAACTTTCTAAATATTCACTGACCTGAGTAGCTGGAGCATTACAGGAATAGAAAGCTGTTTCCCTAATGGGAGAGGAAAGAAGGTAGTTCTTTGGTCACTCTGAGGTGGGAGAAGGGATCTTGTGCTATTTTCTTAAGCATACTATCCAAATGACTCCCATATTCTCTTTGGTTAGACAATTTATTTTGACACTGCTATAGACAGTGCTGTAATTCCAAATATGTACTTCTTGAGAGATTGAGTGTTATGACATTGGTACCTACTAAATATTTAGAATTAATAGCTAACACCCATAATATTTAACTGTTAGGTGTTTGGGGGTGGGGATGTGGGGAGGAATATTCTTTGCTGTTGCCTGTTGGTTTCAGTCCATACTTCACTCAGTTGTTAAAGTTTCTGTCCATTAACTAAATTAATACTAGTGGCCCCCAATTAGTTCTAGGATCAAATATAACGTCTTCTGTTTAGATTTTTAAATGTCTTTATAACTTGAACACTTCCTACATTTCCTATATTATCTACCTTTCTTCCTACATTCTTTTATGACATGTTTCCTTTAGATTCTAAGTTCCTTGAGAGTAGGGACTATCTTTCTTTTTATTAATTGTATCACCAGTACTTAGCACTGTGCTTAACACATATAATCTGTTGTCCAATGAAATTGTCTTTTTGTCATAAAGTCACATATAAAATCTTACCTCCTTAAAAAAAATTCATTTTTATTTAATCTTCCATCCCACATTTTCTCCCTTCCTTTCTGCTTCCCTACCCATTAAAAAGAGAAGAAAAACAAAACCCATTTTATATATATATATATATTTGTGCAAAATAAATTTCCACATTAGACAAAAAACAAAGGCAAGAAAAAGAAAGGGAAGAAATATGCTTCCATCTATATGCTGAATACATCAACTTTCTGGAGGTGGTTGGCATGTTTCAGCATAAGCTCTTTGGAATTGTGGCAGGACATTGTGTTGATCAGAGTTAATAAGTCTTTCAGAGTTGATTACCTCTGCAAGATTGCTGTTACTTGTATCAGTTCTGATTCTGCTCACTTCAATTTGTATCAGTTCACATGAAGCTTCCCAGGTTTTTCTGAAACCATCCTCTTGATCATTTAAAAAATATAATATTCCATCACATTCATATACTATAACTTGTGCAACCATTCTCCATTTGATAATCAATCCTTTAGTTTCCAATTCTTTGCCACTATAAAAAGGTCTGCTATTTTTGTACAGAATTATTCCTGTGTGGTCTCTCCTTTGCCATTAAATTGTGTTCTCCTTGAGGGCAAGGACTCTTTTTTGGCTGCATTTAACAACATGTTTGTTACATAATAGCTATTTCCAAAATGCTTATTTGTGTGTGTGTTTTTCTATTTGTTCTGTGTGTACGAATTTGAACAGTCTATTCTGAAAGTAGGACCTAATAGTAATAGCTAGATGGTATTTTCAGTATTTCAGGTATACTGAAAGTCATTTGGATAAATCTAAGACAGATTTTCAGTTTTAGTTTTGTTTTTTGGAGAAATCTGCTCTTTTAATCAGTCCAGAATTCATAGTAAATAATTTCTACATAGAATATTTAGAAAAATTTTGCTTTATAATCTGAATCTTTAAAATAAGCTTGTATGTGTCTTTTATTTGGTACCTTTTGCTTTTACATCATTCATTTTCTACACCTACCCTTGAGGTTGAACTATTCCCATTACAACATGAAATATCCAATATAAAACTCATATCTATTAGTGAGCGAGTATATCAGTATTCTGCCCTACTGAAACCCTGACCTTTCTTCTGGGACAGAGAAGGTATGTTTTGATGTATTTCAAGCTTCGTTATACATTTTTCCATTACTTACACTTCAATTTCATCATTATAAAATGTTGGTCATTTCTGCTTACTTTGCCTTGCATTCTTACCCATCATTTCTTAGTACCCAATAATATTCTAAAATATGCTTACTATAAATTGAAATAAAAGAAGCAAATGTATGTGGTACTCATGCATGACAATAAAATACATTATTGTCATAATAATAATACTATATAATAATAAAACATTATATATATAAAACTATAATAATAAAACATTATTGGAAAGTGGTTACATTCAAACCATTAAGGAGAAAATATCATTTTCAGAAGTTTGACTTGAGATTAGAAGCTGTTACACTAGCTCAGGGGAAGAATACTGAAATCTAGCAATTTAGTAGACAGATTTGCTCTGTTTTTCTTTTTTGTTTCTATTGGTACATAGAAGTGTGTGGAATAGAGAGATAAGGTGTACATATGAAATAAATA
The DNA here is from genome assembly GCF_048593235.1 of Sminthopsis crassicaudata. NCBI lineage: Eukaryota > Metazoa > Chordata > Mammalia > Dasyuromorphia > Dasyuridae > Sminthopsis > Sminthopsis crassicaudata. The sequence goes on from NC_133622.1 coordinate 146,995,870, forward strand.
GCATTTCATGTATTTTAAATATATAAATGTTACTTTTTCTTTAAAAAGTCTTTAAATATTTCTTTTTCTAGAAGATGAAAAAGCAAAACATGAAGTTTCTTCTTGGACTGTGGAAGGTGATATTAATACAGATCCTTGGGCAGGTTATCGATATACTGGTAAACTTAGACCACATTATCCGTTGGTGAGTAAATAAAGTAACAATTACCTATTTAAGTGAGAAATTTTAGAGCTGTATTTTAAAGATTGAAATCACTTCCTAAGTGGATATCTTCAACATAAAGAAGATCCAACTCACAACTCACCTCCAGCTGATCAATGATGGACAGAAACAACTACACCCAGAGAAGGAACACTGGGAATTGAATGTAAAATATTAGCACTACTGTCTATCTACCCAGGTTACTTTACCTTCGGAATCCAATACTTAACGTGCAACAAGAAAATTGGTATTACACACATATATTGTATCTAGGTTATACTGTAACACATGTAAAATGTATGAGATTGCCTGTCATCTAGGGGAGGGAGGGGAAAATCTGGAAAAATGAATACAAGGGATAATATTATAAAAAAAAATTACTCATGCATATGTACTGTCAAAAAAATGTATAATTATAAAATTAATTAAAAAAAAGAAAAAGAAAGAAATCACTTCCTATAGTTGTACTTCCCCTCCAGATTTTTTAAAGGGAACTTCAATTGTCTTAGCACTTTAAAATATCTCATATTTTTTTACATTATTTGGTTTTCCCTATGTATCCTTCTTTGTTTTGTTTTGTTTTAACCTTAAAAAGTTTGAAAGAAGAAGAGAAAAAATAAGTGGTTGACTTGTTATTTTCTTAAAATAACTTACTGATCTTTTTAACTTCTAATTCTTTCCTGCTACCCCTCCCTGAAAACCCATTCAATAATTCTAAGTTTTTAAATATTAAAAAAATTCAAAAAATTGGGTCATTTTAATAATTTTGTGTTCTTTTAAAATACTTTTTCTTCTAGATAATAATTAAATGTGCTATAGCTTTGAAATCAAATATTAACATTCCATTTTCTATTTTTTTTTTCAAGTGATTCCATTTTCTGATAGATTACATAATTATTGAAGGTTATTTTAAATGACTTGAGGATTTTATCTTTGGTCTTCTCATGTTTGTAATCATAGTAGAATAATAAGCAATTTAAAGGGCACAGAATAGCTAATTCCCAAAGAAAATGCATTTTTGGGGGCAGCTAGGTGGCACAATGAGTAGAGCACCACCCTGAAGTCAGGAGGACCTGAGTTCAAATTTGACCTCACATACTTAACACTTCCTAGCTGTGTGACCCTGGGCAAGTCACTTAATCCCAATTGCCTTAGCAAAAAAAGAAAAAAAAGAAAGAAAGTGGATTTTTCCCTTATCTTGAAGGGATAAAAGAATTTTTGCATCTGTTTCATTGAATAGTACTGTCTGTGATTTTGTATGTATTGATACTGCTTCTTGGCAGCATGGAGAACTGGACTTTTGAGTAGGGTACCAAGATCCTAATTCTGCCTCAGATTCTTGCCAGTGGTGTGAGCATGGGCAGGTCACTCAACCTTGAAGTCAGAGCCATATCAGCTTATTCATCTGTAAAATGGGAAGTGATAAGATGGATAAGTAGGACAATAGTGTATGGAATTTATTATTTGCTTTTTAAAAAAGGAAGCAATAAATAAAAAGAGTTTCACATAGAATCCTCTTTTGATCGTTTGGTATGTGTCTAGGTATCTTTTTCTTTTTTTGGTTATTCTGGGAAAAAAAATCTTTTTGTTTCCAAATTGTTTTGTGGCCTGTAAACGTAATATGAAGAATTATTATTGCTACTCTTATTTTATTATTATTACTAAATTCCCTTTTCCTCTACAATTTAAATTATTAGTATCATAACTAATGATGATGTGTTAAATAGAATTTTAGAATGAACAGGTTTATTTTTTCTTCAGTAATGACATTCAAATAATAAATACTCATTATACTTTAAATTTGTTTCTACTCTACACTTTGATGTTTTTTTAGATGCCAACAAGACCAGTGCCAAGTTATATTCAGAGACCTGATTATGCTGATCATCCTTTAGGTAATTTCAATTATTTACCTTACTATCTATTTAGTCTCTGTATTTGGTGACTGCCACTAAAAACAGAAGTTTATTTTGTTCATGGTTTCTTATGTACTAATTTAAAAATATACAAATTTCATTGCCTAATAAGTTCACTATTTCATTTTAAAAACTCTATTTCTCTATAGTGTGAACTTTTATTTTTGCTTTGCAAGTTGTGCTTGGGGGGGGGGGAGGATTAGATGTGTTTCTTGTAAGTTATAGATTTTAGGGTTTTGTTTCCTTAAGTCTGTTATTGTCTTTAATGGATTTGCTTAATTCATTTACATTTAAAGTTAATGTGTGTCAAGTTTAAATTTTCTTCCATTTGTGGTTTTTAAATTTTTTTTCCAAATTAGGAATTTTTTATGCCTTTTTTTTTTTTTCAGGCAATACTTTTTCCTTACAATTATTTTATTACTTTCTTTTAATATAATTCCATTTTCACAAGAGCATTTTAATTTAGAATTAGGAATTAAAAATCAGCATTTTCTGATTTCCTTGATCCACCTTGATCTCCATGCCCCCCTTAATAATTCCCATTACAGAATCTGGGAAAAATCTTTCTGTGTAAAAATTTGATTGTACAACTATTATATTTGTTCCTAGCATCATAGAGCAGGCTGTGGGATATAAATTAAAACACTGGGTTTTGTGTTTGGTGTTGGTGATTGAGTGATCTCTACATCAGGGGCTCTTAATCTGAAGCTGGCCTTTAAAAAAACTACATTTCAACATGTTTCCTTTGATATCCTATGTATTGTATTTTTAAAAGAACATTATAATGAGGAGTCCATAGTTTTTGCCAGTCTGTCAGAGGGGTCCATGTTGCCAAAAGAAAGAAAGAAAGAAAAGTTAAGAACATTCCCTTGAAAGTGACTTCAGTCTTTAAACCCTATAAACCTCAACTGTGTTTTGTATTATTTCAAATTCCAGATTATTGTCAGTCAGTATACAGTCAACAAATACTTGTTAAGCTCCTACATGTGTTAGGCACTGTGCTGAGTTCTAGAGATACAAAGAAAGCCCTTTCCCAAAAACAAACAAAAAAACCAATTCCTGCTTTCAAGGAGCTTATATTCTCGTTTAGCCTTTAAACTATAGTTATTCCATCCATGTTACGACTTTCCTCATCATGGTGTCAGTATGTTGTGGGTGTACATAAAAAATTAAATGGGGAGTTTTGTGGAAATTATGTTAACATGCAGATAGCACAGACTATGGCTTTAATTTAATCCAAAAAATTTGTTTTTTTTAATTATTAAAACTTTTTATTTACAAAACATAGGTGTGGGCAATTGACCCTTGCAAAAACCTTCTGTTCTAAATTTTCTCCTCCTAATCCCCACCCCTTCCTGTAGATGGCAGGTAGTCTAATACATGTTAAGTTTGAACTTAACCCAAATTTTACAATAAGGTACTATAAACACCCTATAAAAGAAAAAAAAATATTCAGAACACAAGGATACTCAGCCCTTAACTACCATAATATGGAAGGGATAACTGTTAACTATTTCCAGAGAATAAGGATCACATTGTAAAAAAAAAAGAGATGTAACTTTTTTTTTTTTTTAATGCTTTAAGAATGACTATCAAATAAATAGTTTGTTTTACTACACATAGTATGATCTTTTAATAAGACTCATACAACCAAGGAAAGGTCAGAACCAAGAGCTTGGTCTAAATAGGAATAAATAGCAATTCAACAGGGTTAAATTAAAGAAATTTGTGGCATTTTTTACACTGTGGCATAAGGGGGGGGTAGCAAAGTGACCACATCCGTGAGCCCAATTAGGTCAAATTGAGAATGTAAGGAAATCAGAAAAGTTAAACAGATCAGTGGTAGCAACTCTGATAAATGAGGGGGATAATAAATTCTGTTCGCAGGACAAGTATTGCTTTCATTAAAAGGCTTAGAAATTGTGCTTGTACTCAAAAGAAAATCAGAACCCTTTGTAATCTTAGGAAGTTCCAGTTAAAGTAGGAGAGACTATGTGGATAAGAGCACCAGCCCTGAAGTCAGGAGGGCCTGAGTTCAAATTTGACCTCAGATACTTATCTCTTCCTAGCTGTGTGACCCTGGGCAAGTCACTTAACCCCAATTGCCTCAGCAAAAAATAAAATAATAAAGTAGGAGTTTTTTTCATAGTTTCTAGGAGATTGAACCTAAATGTTTAATGACAATATTTTTTCTACACTTTTCAGTCTTTTGCAAACATGATGGATGGCATTTAAATTGGTTGGAGAATCTTTATAAATACATTTTGCTAAGAAAGAATAAGATTTTATTCTTTAATTTTCTAGGTAGAATACTAATTTTTTTTGTCTGGAAAAGTTAAAAAAATAATAATTTCACATTATTTTAATAGAATTGAATTTTTGCAAATGGATGAATGTGGAATATTATTGCTATCATGATAAGAATTAGAAATGTGATGTTGCATTAATTTTTACATTGTAGCCATATCATTTAAGACTTTCCTTACACATTGCCAAAGTAGTATATAAAAGAATGGTGAAATGTTGTTGGGTAGATTGTGTGCTTGAGTGCAAACTTAAAAAAAAAAAATTACTATGTACTGGTATGAGTATATGTCAAGAAGATTAGTTACATGAAGTCATCAGAGATGGCTTTAAAACAGCAAGATTTTACAAGTTATATTAATTAAAATACTGCTAAAGAGAGTTGTTTTATTTTTATGACAATAACTTGAACTAAAACTTGTGGGATGATAATTGGGGATAATCAATTCCTAAAAATGTATTGACTTATTAGTTATTTTTAGCTTTAATACCAATTAATTTGCTGAGAGCAGCTCACTTGTTCATAGTACAAAGATGAAAAATTTGGCTTCTCACAAAATTGTAGAATCTAAATGAATGAGATTTTATTGTCACCAGTGGCATTGCTGTGTCAATCACTACATGTCTCCTCTCCTTCCTGTACTGTATTGGTTTTATGTTTCTTTTTAGGAATGTCTGAATCTGAACAGGCTCTCAAAGGTACTTCTCAAATAAAAATACTTTCCTCTGAAGATTTAGAAGGCATGCGGTTAGTGTGTAGGGTAAGATTTTTTTTCCCTTTCTTTATTGGTTTTATTCTGTTGAAGCAATCATGTAGGAAGCCAGCTGTTTTGTAGTTTTTTGAAGATTCAAGTTGCATTGTAAGATTGTGGCTCCTTATGTAATAAGGCATAAGATCTTAATTGATAATATTATATAATGGTTTGATATATCTGTTAAGTATCCTAGTTTAGTTAGGTAGCTTGTTATTTTAAAACATAAGTAACAGGTAATCTGGCATGGTTCATTTTCCTCCAATTTTTCATATTTTGAAATAATGGATAAAATTTTAATGGTATCTCACTTTTTTAAGTGAGCATAACAAAAATAGCAAGGCTTTTTTGTTTGAAGGAACTTTTCTAATTTGATTTCAGATTTGCTCTTTCCAAAGTTATCAATGGTTTTTAAATTACTAAACCTGGGAGCTTTTTCTCAGTCCTTTTTGATTCTGTGTCTTTTGTACTATTTTGTACTATTGGCTGCCTTCTTTCTGAGTGTTCTCCATTTCTTTTTTACAATACTGCTCTTCTTTGACTGCTACTTCTACTGGACCTTCATCTCCTGTCTCCTAATCAGGGGTATCTCCCAAGGTCTTGGGTCTTTTTCACCTTTTATCTATTACTTCTCTTGTTGATCTCATTGATTTATACATTCAGATTTGATCTTGAACTCACTGAGTTCTAGTCTGACAAAATCATCTGGCTGCTGGCCTAAGACCTTACTGATATTCTAGATGTTTCAGAGCCAACATGTCCAAAATAAAATTTAGTTCTTTACTCTTACAACTTTCTCCTTCTTAGCTCCCTGTTACTTTTGAGGATTCAACTGTCCTTTCAATCACCCATATTTTCAGCTCTGAATCTTCTTTAACTTATACCACATATTTAATCAAATGCTATCTTTCAATTCTGCCTTCTCATCTCATTCTATTTGTCATTAATCAAAAAGCTGTCCACATAGTTTACCCTCGTTATGTCTCACCATCTATCCAAAGCCTAGATCTAATTATTTTACTCACTTCCCCAGCAATGTTGTGTGGGAGTAAAATATAAGTAAAATATGTTGCCTCTGGAGTAAAATATAAGCTCTTAACCCTGGCCTTAAAAGTCCTTCAGAGTTTGGTTATTTTTCTCTCTCTGAACTTATTTCATATTACTCTCTTTACATTCCATCCATAGTAGTCTGCTTCAGTTGTCCCCTCATACCTGGAGTGAACTCCTTCCTGACTTTAGCCTCTTAAAATTCTTAGCTAGCTATTAGGCTCATCTCTTATACTACTTTTCCCAAGAAGTCTTTCCTGGTTCTTCTAGTTATTATTAATCAATCTCTTCCTTCTCAAAGTAAATTTACATATTTATCTAAATGTAATATTCATCCTATTAGATTGTAAATTCCTTGAAGGCAGGGAAAATTTTTTCCCTTTTTCTTTGTATCTCTAGCACAGTGCTTTGTTGGTCATATGCACTTAATAAATATTTGTTGAATTTAATTGTTAAGGGACAAAAATCACATTTGGAGTTGAATATGTTGTATTATATCATCTATTCTCATAGCTAATGTGTTCAGAACTTCATGAGTAGAATATTGTATACTTAGTGTGCCATATTAAGAGAATTTTCACATATGGTATTCATGCTTTCTTAGATAATTGCTGTTTAGATTATGTATTTATCTTTCAAAGAATTTTGTAAAAATTTGATTACCCTCTTTGCAGTGATCTGTTAAGGTTTTGGGTGCACACAGACACACACAGACACACACACACACACACACACACACACACACACACGCCCTTCAGTAATTAAAATTTAAAATGTCATTTATCTTTTAAAAGGACTTTGATTAGCATTAGATAGTTTAATGAACTTGTTTAAAAATTAAATCTTAATACTTCCTTATGAAGATAAAAATTAGTTTTCCCTTTTCTTTACAAAATCTAAGGCAGAGTGAAGAAAATGTAATTTTTTTGTTTTGTTTTGTTTCTGCTGCATTATTTTAACTATGCTCTTACTGACTCTTTTACAGCTTGCGAGAGAAGTGTTGGATGTTGCTGCAATGATGATTAAACCAGGTGTAACTACTGAAGAAATAGACCATTCTGTCCATTTAGTAAGTTAGCTCTACTTTTATGCTTTGATGTTTATCTTCTCTTTTCTACATCCTAAATTAGGTATAGCATGAAAATTAAATGGTCTTTAAGAAACTGGGGAGCTGAACTATTTCAAAACAGATTTTGACCATGAATTAAATACCTGTGAGTCCTACTGTTCAGTAAGATGCTGATTTATTAGTCTTTCACTTTTGGAAGTTTTGGAGTCTTAAAAACCATCTCCTTATCACCATCTTAAATAAAGAATGTTATAACTAATTACAAAGAATGTAGGGTATTCTCAAATAAGAATATAGCTGCCCATAATATACATATATGGTAGAAGAGTTCTTTATTTTAAGGAACATTATAGAAACTGCTAAAATGCTGTAAATATAAAATGTAAAATGCTTCTATGTCATGGAAAAGAGAAGTTTGTTGTACTTTTTTTTTTTTTTTTTTTTTTTTAAAGATGTATGCTTAGTTCTAGTCTTGAAGTTTTTAGTTAAATAAAAGTTGGATGGGCAAATTAAATCCTCATAGGAAGATTTTTTGGGTTAAGCCCTGAGTTTGAATACCACTTTTGTCACTTAAATGACTCTGTGATCTTGGACCTCAGTTTCCTTATCTATACAATGAGGAAGTCAGACTTTGGCATCTCTAAGCTCATCCTTTCCAGATCTAGAGCTATGATGTTAAAATATTATAAATATGAGACTTAATATAATAATAACTATCATCTTCTGGTGCTTTAAGGTTTACAAAGTACTCTAGAAATATTATATCATTTGATTATTACCATAATTCTGTGAGGTAGGTATGTTATCCTTGCCCCCATTTTATAAATGAGGAAATTGAGGCTGAGAAGTTCACTGACTTGCCCAGAGTCATGTGGCTAACAATTGTATTTCTCTATAAATGAATATTTCAACACAGCTAATACTAATATTTATTTGAAGTGAAAAGATATATTTTCCATTTGTATATTTAATAACTTAACCCATTTCCACTTAGAGAGAAATTTAGTAAATACATGACAAGTGTGATCTGGTTGACATATACCATAAATATTACTCTAGCCTGAAAATTACCGTAGTTATCTTCTTCCCAATGACTTTGTCCGTTTTGATTCTGACATTCTGAATTGATGACATTTAGATAGGTAGATAGATAGCTATATAGATAGATTTTAATGTTTTAGTATTGCCTGTGTTTCCAATATATTCCCCTTCTGTTACCTCTCAGAGCCATCTTAACAGTTAACAGTTAAAAGAGAAGAAAAAAATAAAGTTCTATTGAATTAACCAATCATGTATAGTCTTTCTTTATAAGATAAGTCTTTTCTTTGGGACTCACAATTACATGGCATTAAGTTTTAGTTATATTGTTGTTTACAATTTAAGTTGTAGTCATTTTGATTGTTTCCCTGGCTTTGTTTTATGTTTAACATCAGGTTATAAAAGTCTTCTCAAGCTTTTCTGTCAAGTTTTAAAAATGTAAATTAGATTTTTGTTGTATTTTTGTTTTCAGAATAGGGGTTTGTTTTGGTTTGGTTATTCTGAACTTGACAAATGTTTTTCCTTATGTATTCCTCCTTGTCTTTGGCTTCCTTTAAATTCCAACTAAAATTCCATCTTTTTATTAGAAGCTTTCCTCAACATTTCTTAATTTTTAATGTCTTCTGTTAATTATTTTCTATTTATCCTGGATGCAGCTTGCTTTTTATGTTTGTCTCCCCCCATTACATAGTAAGTTACTTGAAGGCAGGATCTGTCTTTTGCCTCTTTTTGTGTGCCCAATGCTTGGTGTATAATAGGTACCTAATAAATATTCATTGATTTACAGATATCAGCAAACACTGGATGAAAGAGCAAATGACATTTTAGTCATTTCTGTAACATAATTTCAGATTATGGAATGGTTAGATTATGAATACATGGCATCATAAAGCTTTTTCTGTTTTCTATTAACCATGAGCAACTTTTCAAAAATAGAGAAATGCCACAACAAAAAGTATTGCATGTGGAGTCAGAGAATCTGGCTTCAAAACCCAGATTTTCTATTCTGCTTATGTGACATGGATAGGTGGCAGAACCTCTCTGGACCTCAATTTCCTAATTTGTGAATGAAAGGATTGAACTGTCTCTTCCAGTTTTAAACTTGGGATCTTATGAATTTGAGTGAGCTTAAGGCACAAAAGTATTGGAATAATGGCAGTTGCTTTGAATTCCTTCAGACAATATGGCTGAATAATTACTGATTATGTGTCTTGTCTTTTTTCACATTCTAAATTATTTTCCTTTCAATATTTTAAAAATGTTATAGGCATGCATTTCAAGGAATTGCTATCCTTCTCCATTGAATTATTATAATTTTCCTAAGTCATGTTGTACTTCAGTGAATGAAGTGATCTGCCATGGAATTCCAGACAGGAGACCCTTGCAAGATGGTGATATTGTTAATGGTAAGAAGTATGAAATTATGACTTCTCTACGGGGAAAAATCACTGACATAAAAGGAGTAGGAGAGAAGTGTGGGGTGTATGGTCAGTGTATAATATTACAGATGGAAGTTTTTCCCATGACTTTTTCGCTTTACTTTTAGTTTTTTTAATGCTGTTCCATTTTAAAAATTGGGGGGGGTTAGTAAAAGAACTCCTTTTAAAAATGATTTTGTGATGGCTTCTTATGTGTTGCTTGTTTGCTTAGCTTACCTTTAGGAAACCCTACTATTCAGTGAATTCATAATTTATGTTTTTAAATATTCTTGATATTTTGTTTTTTAGTTCCTAGTGGTACTTTTATATTACTTATTCTTAAACTGTAACCTTAGTTATGGCTACCCAAAGTAAAACAAGTAATCATGCAGTGCCAAAAAAGGGGGAAGGATTTCATTAAAGATGCAGGATAGGTAGCATTCTATATCTCTCTGTCAGCAGCTTTAGAACATGTTCTCTCATACATTGTAAAGAAGAGTGTCTGTGAGGGGGTAATCTCTGGATGAAAGGGGATAGATATTTTTAGTAACTTCCTTTATGTAATTCTTAATATACAGGGTGGTTGGATCATAGTACTTAAAAGCTTCTTATATTTTAGCTGGTGAGCATAGAAAGATAACTTTAATATTACAGTGTGGTTATTCTCTCTTAGTCTAGTGCTAACTTTTTAAGAATAAAATTTTGATACAATGAAAAATATTCTCCCCTTTTTGAAATGTGAACTAGTCAGTGTCATGGCCAAATAATTTGTTCAGCTAGCATGACGTTTTCTTTTTACATTTGATATTGTTGCCTTGGAACAGAAAATTTTATGTTAAATGGTAATTTTTTTATCTTCATCATTTGGAATTAGAGATTTTTCTTTTTTTAACTGTGGATTTTTTTCTTCCTAGTGGATATCACTATTTATCGAAATGGTTATCATGGAGACCTGAATGAGACATTTTTTGTTGGAGAAGTGGATGAGAGTGCAAGAAAACTTGTCCAGACAACTTACGAGTGTCTCATGCAAGCAATAGATGCAGGTGAGGCCCTGTTGCAGCAACAGCTGAGGAGAGGTGCCGTCTCCTAACTTCTTCCTTATTCCAACATTCTCAGCCTGTAATTTCTACTTTAATGCTTTTGTTGGGGAGCCCATCACCTTTTTGGACACAAGAACTCTGTCTCCCTCTGACTTAGGCCTCATTATGCTGTTCAGAAAAACACGTTCTCTTTCTGTTTCATAAAACAGCACTTGAAAAATTTGGAGTTGGTTGTCATGTCCAGTGAAACAGTCTTCATATTGAACAAGACTAGTTTTCTCAACAATTCTCATCCTTCTGTTCATCTTCTCTGAGGCATGCTGTGGTTTTAAGTATCCACCTTAAAGGTGCCCAGAATTAGGTAGAATATTCCAGGCATTTTCTGCTACTGCATAGACTCAGTAAGACTATTGATATTAATGCTCTGACTGTGATTTTTAAAATTTTAGATTTAGATTCTTGATTTCATTAAGCTAAAGAACTTTCATGGCAGATTCATATCTATTCTTCATTATGTATTCTTAAAGAGTTGTTTGAGGGCATTTAGGGCTACTTTGTAAAGTAGCCAATATATGTCAGAAACAGGATTCCAATCCAGGTCCTCTTTATTCTCTGAAATCTCTTATCTGTGCATATTGTCAATTGACATATGCACATTTACATGCTAAAACCTCCCTTACAATAAAGAGGAGCATTTAAAGAAATCCAACTGATGCGGCATTGTTTTCAGTCTTGTATACATTTATTAAGTGCCTATGGGGCACTTAGGTGGTACAGTAGATAGAACACTGGGCCAGAATTTAAAAAAAAAAAAAAAATCTCTCCAATCCAGATCTGGCCTGTCCCTGGGCAAGTCACTTAATCTTTTTGCCTCAGTTCCTCATCTGAAAATAAGCTGAAAAAGGAAATGGCAAACCACTCCCAATGTTTCTGCCAAAAAGATCCTTGTGGGGTCACCAAGAGTTAGATGTAATTGAAATAATTGAACAACAATAAAATAGCTATACTAGAATAAAGAATAATTATGAACAATTTAGAACAGCACAGGAAACTTTAAGAACTGATGCAAAGTATGTTGAACACAATATTATTCTCAGTAAGTATAATGTATAATGTAAATGAGAAGGGCACAAGAGAAGGCTATGTGATTTTTAGTGACTTAGCTTCCTGAAGACATAAGAGAATGCATCTCCTTTTCTTTACAAAAGTTGGGGACTACAACCAAAATATTTCACTGCATTGCTATGTTGATTAATTTTTTTTTTTTTTTTTTAATGACACTGGTTAGAAAATGGGAAGTCTGAGGAAAGTAGAAATAAAAGTAATGTAAAAACAAAATAGCAATATATTTTTTTAAAGGGGCTAGTGGATAGTTTGTTTATTATATTCCAACTTGTCCCAGATATCATCAAGGATACCACAATCAATGTCAGGAAATCTGGCTTCTGCCTTTTACATGTTAGAGTAGTAATTCTCAAAGTGTGACACTCCCCACATCCCCAATCATGCCTTTTAGGGGGTATTTGATGTCAAAACTATTTGCATAATATTAAGATGTTTTCTTTGCTAATATGGTTAGGCATAACCAACAAAGCAAGAGCTCTTTGCAGATATCCTGAATAATTTTTTAATCATGTAAGAATGTGAAGGGATCATGAGAAGAAAAAGCTAGAGTCATTGATGTAGCATATTTGCTGCTAATGAAAGGACTGAAAAAGATCCTCCTTCAGGATGCTTAGGAGTCTCACTTTAAATCCTTCAGTATGGGGAATAGGTGGGCTTTGATAGTTTACAATAGGGGTATCTGACAGCTTCTTGGACTTTCCTATAGACTTAGAGCTGAAGCATTTTGTTCTTACAAGATAACAAGTTTCTGCCTTTAATTCAAACAAAACTAATGCAGACAGCATTAGAAGGGAAGCAATAAATTGGAAAAACATTTTTACAAAGGTTCTGATAAAGGCCTCATTTCCAAAATATATAGAGAATTGACTCTAATTTATAAGAAATCAAGCCATTCTCCAATTGATAAATGGTCAAAGGATATGAACAGACAATTCTTAGACGAAGAAATTGAAACTATTTCTAGCTATGTGAAAAGATGCTCCAAATCATTATTAATTAGAGAAATGAAAATTAAGACAACTCTGAGATACCACTACACACCTGTCAGATTGGTTAGAATGACAGTGAAAGATAATGTGGAATGCGGGAGGGGATGTGGGAAAATAGGGACACTGATACATTGTTGGTGAAATTGTGAGCACATCCAGCCATTCTGGAGAGCGTTTTAGAACTCTACTCAAAAAGTTATCAAACTGGGCATAACTTTGATCCAGCAGTGTTACTACTGGGCTTATATCCCAAAGAGATCTTAAAGAAGGGAAAGGGACCTGGATGTGCAAGAATGTTTATGGCAGCCCTCTTTGTAGTGTCCAGAAACTGGAAACTGAGTGGGTGCCCCTCATTTGGAAAATGGCTGAATAAATTGTGGTATATGAATGTTATGGAATATTATTGTTCTGTAAGAAATGACCAGCAGGATGATTTCAGAAAGGCCTGGAGAGACTTATTATATAAGATCATTATATACTTCAACAATAATACTATATGAGGATCACTCCTGATGGACATGGCCCTCTTCAACACTGAGATGAAACAAATCAATTCCGATTGAACAGTAATGAATTGAATCACTTACACCCAGTGAAAGAACTCAAGGAAATGAGTGTGAACCACTACATAGAATTCCCAATCCCTCTATTTTTGTCTGCCTGCATTTTTTATTTCCTTCATAGGTTAATTATGCACTATTTTATTTTATTTTAAAGTCCGATTCTTTTTGTGCAGCAAAATAATTGTATGGACATGTATACATATGTTGTATTTAACTTATACTTTTAACATATTTAACATGTATTGGTCTACCTACCATCTAGGGAGGGGGTGGGAGGAAGGAGGGGAAAAATTGGAACACAAGGTTTTGCAGCTGTCAGTGATGAAAAATTACCCATGCATATATCTTATAAATAAAAAGCTATGATAAAAGAAAAAATAATAATAATTTTGACCCTATTGCATGCTGTTGTGAGTTTTTTCTTAGTAAAATGTCATTTCTTTTACAGTGAAACCTGGAGTTCGATACAGAGAGCTGGGAAACATCATTCAGAAGCATGCCCAAGCAAATGGTTTTTCTGTTGTCCGGAGCTACTGTGGACATGGAATCCATAAGCTTTTCCATACAGCCCCCAATGTACCACATTATGCCAGTGAGTACCATCTGTGATGGCTTTAAATGTTGGGTATTGGAGGATCAATGAATTTTGAGTGGCTTACCATGAATGAATTAATTTATTAATCACCTATTCTATACTAGGTTACAAATAAAAAAGCTCTTAAGGAATTTTCTGGTTCCTAATTGGTTGTTTGTTGTATACTGGGTGAAAATCACTAGTAGATTATAGATTGGAATTTAGGGAAAAAAAAACCACTTTATTGTTCTTACTTTCTACTGCCAGAGACAAAAAGTCAATGTATACAAGCTCCAATGTTTTTTGGTACTTATATTCTCCAAGCATCAGCATGAGTTGGTAGCACTTAGGGCATATTGAGCACAAACCACACACTTAATTCACCTATGGGGCTAGAACAATCCCTTTCTAGTTCAAGAGCTCAGTCATTTTGATTCATAGATAGTCTTTTTTAGCTATAAGGGGGTTGAACCTCTTGGAATTTAGCAAGGTGGCCCTTGAATGACAGAAATGCAAGGGCATTGCTGAGCCCAATCTCTCCAGCTTTTGCTACCCAACTTTTTTTTTTTGCTACTTTTTGCTACTGTGGTAGCCTTTAAGAACCAAACTTCTCCCTCACCCAGCCACCACTACATACATACTTACAAGAAGCAGATTTGACTTGGATCTCTTTCACCCTCATATAGTTCCCTGGCAATTAGTTGACTTAAGAGAATTTACATATTACATTAAAACAAACTTTTTAAAGTTCATCCTGTAAAAGCATAATTTTTCATGGGGGGGGGCACCCCTTTAATAAATTTATTGGATTCCTGTTGTTTGAATGCAAAAAACAAACAAGAAAGAATTCAGTTTGAACATGGATGTCCATGGTTGTTCCAGATGGTCTTCTTTTGCCTTCGGAGATGTGGAACAGAATGTTGCATGTATTGTCAGGCCCAACCATGGTGTACAGGTTTTTATAATCTCTTTTCTCTTTGTTTTAGGATTGGAAAATGATTAAAGCCAAAAAGTGGAACATAAACTTTAAATATACATATATATTTAAATATATATTAAATTATTTAAATTATTATTATATTAAATTAAATATATACATATTTATATTATTTATATTTATATATTTTTTTATGCTTATAAAAGAACTGGTAAAAGCGCTATGTAAAACTTATAACTGAACAGTATAATGTAAGCTATTAAAATGTAGCTGGGGATATACTCTAACAGGAGGAGAGGGTATATTGTTGGGTTACTTAAGTTCCCTAAGCCTCTTGTTCTGCATCTGTAAGAGGAGCAATTTGGGCAAGGGGAGCTTCATCTAAAGTCCCTACCATTTAGATTTCTGATTTTATTATTATCCTCTGTAAGAAGTTAGATAACAGATAAACCATCAGAATCAGAAAGTAGGCTGGGAAGTTTGAGTCCTGAAGGATATTAGGATTTGTGATGGCTGAGAGGATGGGGCAAATGGGAAAAAGCACATGCTCACACACTTAGAATTGGATAAGTCATGTTATGGACCTGTTTCCTTACTCATAAGGGTTTAGGGTTGGACTTGATAATCTGTAGTTTTTTGCAATTTTTTTTCCCAGTTTTTTTTATTAATTTTTATAATTATAACTTTTTTTTGACAGTATATATGCATAGGTAATTTTTTACAACATTATCCCTTGTACTCCCTTCTGTTCCGAATTTTTCCCCTCCTTCCCTCCATCCCCTCCCCTAGATATCAGGCATTCCCATACATACTAAATATGTTATAGTATATCCTAGGTACAATATATATGTGCAGAACCGAATTTTGTTGTTGTTATTGTTGCAAAGGAAGAATTGTATTCGGAAGGTAAAAATAATCTGGGAAGAAAAACAAAACAACAACAAAAAAATAATAATGCTCACAGTTTACACTCATTTCCCAGTGTTCTTTTCTGGGTGTAGCTGATTCTGTCCATCATTGATCAATTGGAATTGGATTAGCTCTTCTCTATGTTGAAGATATCCACTTCCATCAGAATACATCCTCATACAGTATCATTGTTGAAGTGTATAATGATCTCCTAGTTCTGCTCGTTTCACTCAGCATCAGTTGATGTAAGTCTCTCCAAGCTTCTCTGTATTCCTCCTGTTGGTCATTTCTTACAGAACAATAATATTCCATAACCTTCATATACCATAATTTACCCAACCATTCTCCAATTGATGGATATCCATTCATTTTCCAGTTTCTAGCCACTACAAAAAGGACTGCCACAAACATTTTGGCACATACAGGTCCCTTTCCCTTCTTTAGTATTTCCTTGGGATATAAGCCCAGTAGTAGTATGGCTGGGTCAAAGGGTATGGTATGCACATTTTGATAACATTTTGGGGCATAATTCCAGATTGCTCTCCAGAATGGTTGGATTCTTTCACAACTCCACCAACAATGCATCAGTGTCCCAGTTTTCCCACAGCCCCTCCAACATTCATAGTTATTTGTTCCTGTCATCTTAGCCAATGTGACAAGTGTGTAATGATATCTCAGAGTTTTCTTAATTTGCATTTCTCTGATCAGTAGTGATTTGGAACACTTTCATATGAGTGGAAATAGTTTTAATTTCATCATCTGAAAATTGTCTGTTCATATCCTTTGACCATTTATCAATTGGAGAATGGCTTGATTTCTTATAAATTAAAGTCAATTCTCTGTATATTTTGGAGATGAGGCCTTTATCAGAACCTTTACCTGTAAAAATGTTTTCCCAATTTGTTATTTCCCTTCTAATCTTTTTTGCATTAGTTTTGTTTGTACAGAAACTTTTTAATTTGATGTAATCAAAATTTTCTATTTTGTGATCAATAATGGTCTCTAGTTCTCCTTTGGCCACAAATTCCTTCCTCCTCCACAAGTCTGAGAGGTAAACTATCCTCTGTTCCTCTAATCTATTTATGATCTCGTTCTTTATGCCTAAATTATGGACCCATTTTTATCTTATCTTAGTATGTGGTGTTAAATGTGGGTACGTGCCTAGTTTCTACCATAGTTTTTTGCAATGCTTAAGAAAAATATAATCAAAGAGCATTTATTGAGTGCTTAACTGTGTTCATTGTGTCTAGCATCTGCTGGAAATACAAAGAAAAAGCAAAAACGGTCCCTACCCTTGAAAAAATTTATACTTGCTTATTGAAAACAATTTAGTATATACAAAATAATTACAGAGTAGATAGAAAGTAAGCTTAAAGGAGCTAAGAAAGTAATCTTAGAATTGTGCTTGCTGGCTCTCTTCTCGGGGCAAAGAATTGGAAATTGAGAGGATGCTAAATAATTGGCTAATGGCTGAATAAATTGTGGTATATGACTGTCATGGAAATACTGTTCTTCTACGGGAAGTGATAAGTAGAATGGTCTTGAAAGAAAAAAACCTGGAAGGTGTTCCATGAAGTCAAGCAAAGTAAAATGTACTGTATACAAAGTAATAACAATGTTCTAGTATGATCAGCTGTAAATGACTTTGCTATTCTCAGCAGTACAATGATCCACACCTATTTTAAAGGACTTATGATGAAAAATCTTATCCATACCCCAGAGAAGGAACTAATTGTGTCTACATATAGACTTAAGCATTCTCTCTCTTAAAATTTGTTTTTAAGTTTTTTTGTTTTTGTTTTTGTTTTTGTTTTTTATAATTATGATAGAAGATCTGTTTTCTTGCACAAAATAACTTTTATGGAAATGTTTTGCATTTAAAAAAAAAATTTGCTTGCTGGCAGCTGAGGGGCCAGAAAAGATTTCCTGGAAGATGTGTTGGATCTAGGGATTCTAAGAGTTGGAGGCTGGGAAAGAGAGTGTTCCAGGCTTGTGGTTGGATTGCAGAGTATTTGAAAGGAAGTATAATGTAAGAAAACTGAAGATGAAGGAAGTGGTTATGAAAAGCTTTAAATGCAAGTGATAGGTAAAGTTTATATGGAGTACCTTAATTGTGGATGTAACCCATGCTTTAGGAAAATGACTTTGCTGAGACTTGAGGAAGGAAGATCAAATAAGAGGCTATGAAGGCCTAAAAGAGGTGGTAGGGTTGTGGTTGTGTGAACAGAAAGAAGGGATACAGAACATGATAGAATACAATACAACTGACGAGATATGTTGGGTGAGTGAGAGAGAGAGGAGTATGACCTTGGTAATTGGAAAGATGGAAATGGCCTCTATCGTAATACAGAACTTTGAAAAGGGGAAAGTGAGGGGGAAAGAAAATGAGTTCTGTTTTGGACATAGTAATAACTAGGATTTACACAGCACCTACTGTGTGCTATGCACTGTACTTAATGGTTGCTATTATCTCTCCCATTTTACAGCTGAGGAAACCGAGACAAACAAGTTAAATGATTTGTCCATTCACACACCTAGGGAATATGTAAGGCTAGATTTGAAATAGGTCATCTTGCTGTACCCACTATACAGCCCAGCTGCCTTTGGGCTGAAATTGAGGTGCCTCTGCCTCCTCTCATTTAAAATGACCAAAGTCTGTTGGCAGTATGGAACTGGTAATGAGGAAAGAGACTAGTACAGGGTAAATAGATATGTGGTAATCAGTTGGAGAGTGGTGATAACTAAGCTCATGCCTGCCACTGAATCACTGAATGAGAGTATACAGAGAAAGAGAGAAACAGACCTAGGGTAGAGTTTTGGGGGTGACTGTGTGAAAGGGCATGAATCATGGATGAAAATCCAATAGAGGAAATTGAGAGAAATCTGACAGGAGAACAGAAGACTGTCACCCTCACAAAAAATCTCTGGAGGTGAGTGGCTAGGAAGAGAAAGGGAGGCTAGCAGTGTCAAGCTGAAAGGATCTAGAAGAAGCTTTTCTGTCAAGTCAGAGATGCTTTGTTGTCTCTAGAAATAGAAGTTTCAATTAAATAATTCAATCAGAAGCACATATGCAGATGATTATCAGAAGAGATGATAGAACTTCGGCAGTGAGGTCATTGAAGTCTGCAGTGGAAGATGGTGTAGGATGGCAAGGATGAGGGACTTCATGATCAGAGATGAGTGTGAAGGAGGAGGTGGATAGGGTATGTGAGATGAAGAGGCGGCCCAGTGAATAGAGTAAATCCTGAGACTTGAGAAAAGACTTGGAGCAGCTTCGGTTATGAGTAGGATAGGGGATTAATTAGGGAGGGGTCATAGGGTTATTTTGTGGCAGTGAGGGCTTAATTGAGACTAAGTAGAAGAAACGTGTAATGGAACATAATTCTGTGATTTCAATCACTTTCCTTTGGGTAGCAATAAGAGGGAAGGAGGGAAATGGTGAATATAACCCAGTATTGGGGATTTTGACAAGGTGTGATTGGTTTATTAAGGGAAGGGGAAAAGAGAATGAATTCAAGAGTAGAGTAGAGAATAGTGAGAGTTGAAATGGTTCACCAAGGGATAAATATTGAGAAGAGAGGAGAATGTAGCTATAGCAAGGGTTGTATGAGATATTGGGGGGAGGGGAATGCCCTTAAGGGGAATGAATAGATTTAAAAGAAGTAAAGTCTAGGGAGAGATGGAAAGATAAAATGTTATGAGAAGATAAAGGAATTTCTTGAATATGGCTTGATGGCAAAGTCAAGGATTTCATCATTCTGTCTAGCTGAGTTAAAGTAGAAAAGCAGGTCATGAGAGTTCAGTTGATTAAAGAACTGGGAATTTAGAATTTATGAAGTAACACCATCGCGTATTTGGAAGTCCCCTAGGAGAGATGAGTTGGGACAAAATGGAAGACTAAACCAGGCAAGGAATTCATTTAGAAAGAAGAGAGAATATCTAAGAGGTCAGAGTATTTCTGCCACCCAAGTCTGGATTGTGTGATAAAATTGGATTGAGGGACCCTCAGGGGAAGAGAGGTCTTGAATACTGATAGTAGGGGGAAGAGTCTGAAAGTTGAAATAGGGGGAGCAATATATTCTCCCACTAGGATGACTATTTTAAATAGAGGTGCTCCCAGGCTTTGAAAGGGTGGCCAGAGAAACAGTAATGTTAGAAGGGAGCCTGAATGTGGCTAGAACAAGAGATGAAGTGGTATTAGAAGGAAGTTGCAGAAGTCCTAAGATGATAATGCATTTCTAAACCAGGATTTTGTTGGATGAGGATTGAAAGAAATGGGAATAAGGAAGCAGACAGATTGGATTAAGGAGAAAGATTTGTCTTCTCTATGTTCAGTATTACAAGGGTTAGGTAAGTAGAAACTAATCATTGGGAACTGATACTAGACAGAGTAATAGGTGCACTGCCTAATCTTCCATATTGCTGGGATCTAGCAGCCAGCCATCTGGAAACCTATCTAATGGTAGGTGTGAACATTTAGCAAGGAGACTGGATATGACTTATCCTTCCTTTCTTCCTTAATCCCTACTCCCATCTCTAGCAGGATATGACTTTCATTTTGCTTTCTATCATGAAGCATGAAGCCTATCAGTAGCAAGATTCTTGATTCTTAAGTATTTGGTGAGACCTGTTTGTGTGTTTTATCACAACAAAACATCAGCCAACTTCTCACATTTCAAGGAGCAATTTTTATTGATGCAATAGGAATTTTCAGTAGTCTGTAGTGACTAATTTTTAAAGATACGGCCTTAAAAAGAAAATTGTATACTTAATAATAAGTGCTGCTCTATTAGTGGCTCATAGACAATTCCTTATCTAAGCAGAGAGAGGATATATGTAGTATGCATAATTTCCCCTCTGATGGTCTTGCTTCCTTTTCTTTTTTTCTTTTTTTCTCCTCCCTCCCTTCTCCCTCCCTCCCTCTCTTTCCTTTCCTCCCTCCTCCTTACTTCCTTACTTCCTTTCTTTTCTTCTTTCTTCCTCCTTTTCTCTTTCCTTCCCTCCTTTTTTCCTTCCCTCCCTTCCTCTCTCTATTTTTTCCTCCCTCCTAGACCTACTCTGGGTGAGGAATTCCCTCTCTACCATTGGAGATCAGCATGTGCTCTACAAACTTCATTTTCTTGAGATTTTCCTAGGACCCTGAAAAATTGTGACTTGCTTGGGGTTGCACAGCCAAGATGTATGAGAAGTTTCAACATCCTGCCTCCATTGGTCCCTCAGTTCTGCTTCTTCTAGTTCTTATCTTCCCAATCATAGTATTTCTGCAAAGCATAAATGAATGCTCCCTGTTTGAATGAAGTTAGGTATATATGTTTCCCTTTTTAGCCTTCCTGCTCAGATGAAGTCAGAGGTAGGAGGTAAGAATAATAATAGTATCTCATTTGCTTGACCACTTGACAGTTTTCAAAAGGCCTTTACAAAATACATACTTAAAGACTAGGGAAGCTGAAAAATAAAAGTCTGATAGCTTGTCCAAGGACAGAGCAAACCTGGAATCCAGGTTGCCTGATTTTTTTTTTTTTTTTTTAACTGCTCCCACATATTTGATCACTTCCCAGGCTGACTACTGAACAGTTTCTTTTTCTTTTTTTCCCCCCACTCCATGACTTTCAGAGTGTCCTGAAATTTCCTATATAGTCACATAACCAAGAGAAATTGTAAAAATCGAGAAAATCTAATCTTACTTAGAGGGCTATTAAGCAACTGAGAGAAAAAAAGCAATAGATTAAATCATTGCTTTATCTTTGGGAGTTTTGAATATATGAGCTGCTCTTCTGTTCCTATTCTTCAGCTGTCTTTTGGCAGTACTTTAGAAATTTTTTTTTTTTTAAATAATGTTTTATCTTTTTTTTTTTTTTTTTTACATTTTTTTTTTTATTATATATATATATATATATATATTATAATATTATCCCTTGTATTCATTTTTCCAAATTACCCCCCCTCCCTCTATTCCCTCCCCCCGACGACAGGCAATACCATACATTTTACATGTGTTACAATATAGTCTAGGTACAATACATGTGTGCGAATATCATTTTCTTGTTGCACAATAAACATTAGAATCCGAAGGTACATGCAACCTGGGCAGACAGATATTAGTGCTAACAATTTTCATTCCCCTCCCAGTGTTTCTTCTCTGGGTGCAGCTACCCCTGTCCATCATTGATCAACTGGAAGTGAGTTGGATCTTCTTTATGTTGAAGATTTCCACTTCCATCAGAATACATCCCCATACAGTATTGTTGTTGAAGTGTACAGTGATCTTCTGGTTCTGCTCATTTCACTCAGCATCAGTTGATCTAAGTCTCTCCAGGCCTCTCTGTATTCCTCCTGCTGGTCATTTCTTACCGAGCAATAATATTCCATAACCTTCATATACCACAATTTACCCAACCATTCTCCAACCGATGGACATCCATTCATCTTCCAGTTTCTAGCTACAACAAAAAGAGCTGCCACAAACATTTTGGCACATATATGTCTCTTTCCGCTCTTTAGTATTTCTTTGGGATATAATCCCAGTAGTAGCGCTGCTGGGTCAAAGGGTATGCACAGTTTGATAACTTTTTGGGCATAATTCCAGATTGCTCTCCAGAATGGCTGGATTCTTTCACAACTCCACCAGCAATGTATTAGTGTCCCATTTTCCCACATCCTCTCCAACATTCATCATTATTTGTTCCTGTCATCTTAGCCAATCTGACAGGTGTGTAGTGGTATCTCAGAGTGGTCTTAATTTGCATTTCTCTGATCAGTAGTGATTTGGAACACTCTTTCATGTGAGTGGATATAGTTTCAATTTCTTCCTCTGAGAATTGTCTGTTCATATCCTTTGACCATTTATCAATTGGAGAATGGTTCGGTTTCTTGTAAATTATGGTCAGTTCTCTATATATTTTGGAAATGAGACCTTTGTCAGAACCTTTGTTTTTAAAAATATTTTCCCAATTTGTTACTTCCCTTCTAATCTTGTTTGCATTAGTATTATTTGTACAGAAACTTTTTAGTTTGATGTAATCAAAATCTTCTATTTTGTGATCAATAATGATCTCTAGTTCTCCTCTGGTCATAAATTCCTTCCTCCTCCACAAGTCTGAGAGGTAGATTATCCTCTGTTCCTCTAATCTATTTATTATCTCCCTCTTTATGCCTAAATCATGGACCCATTTTGATCTTATCTTGGTATATGGTGTTAAGTGTGGATCCATATCTAATTTCTGCCATACTAATTTCCAGTTTTCCCAACAGTTTTTTCCGAATAATGAATTTTTATCCCTAATGTTGGAATCTTTGGGTTTGTCAAAGATTAGATTGCTATAGATGTACCCTTTTTTGTCCTTTGTATCTAATCTGTTCCACTGATCTACCGGTCTATTTCGTACCCAATACCAAATGGTTTTGGTGACTGCTGCTATATAATATAGCTTTAGATCAGGTACACTTAGACCACCTTCCTCTGAGTTTTTTTTCATTAGTTCCCTTGCAATTCTTGACCTTTTATTCTTCCATATGAATTTTGTTGTTATTTTTTCTAGGTCATTAAAATAGTTTCTTGGGAGTCTGATTGGTATAGCGCTAAATAAATAGATTAGTTTGGGGAGTATTGTCATCTTTATTATATTCGCTCGGCCTATCCAAGAGCACTGAATGTCTTTCCAATTATTTAAATCTGATTTTATTTTTGTGGCAAGTGTTTTGTAATTTTTCTCATATAATTCCTGATTTTTCTTTGGTAGATGGATTCCCAAATATTTTATACTCTCAACATTTGTTTGGAATGGAATTTCTCTTTGTATCTCTTGCTGTTGCATTTTGTTAGTGATATATAAAAATGCCGAGGATTTATGTGGATTTATTTTGTATCCTGCCACTTTGCTGAAATTTTGAATTATTTCTAGTAGCTTTTTAGCAGAGTCTTTGGGGTTCTCTAAGTATACCATCATGTCATCAATGTTTTATCTTTTAATTGAAATTTAAAATCAAGAAACACATGCACAATAAAATCATATGCCAGTAAGAGTAGTGTCCATTTCTTTTCTTCTTTCTCCCAGAGCAAACACCAAAAACCCAAGAATTACCCAAACAAAACCAGAAACAAAGGCTATTTACTCTCCCAAAGTGGAAGACAAGGATAATTTGTTTGGTATGAAATATTTGTTCCATTTCAAGCTTTTATAGCTGGAAGTTCTTTCCCATAATACACACTCAAGCTCTTGTTTCCCATAGATGAGCAGTAGTGCTATTTCTCCTCCCTTTCCTTCTCCCTTTCCCCTGAAGCTGTGCCATTTGAAAAGTGCAATTTTAAATAGTGAAATGTATTTGTAGAAAAACTTATGTCAAAGATGGAATGAGATATTAATTTAAGGATCATTGATGGAAACAAAAAGTGTTCATTTTAATTCTTTAATTTTTCTAATTATCTACTTCATAAGCTAAGACATGAAGATTTTGGGGGAATGGGGAGGGACAAGAAGATGGGAAATGCTACATTTTGAGATTCATTCATTTTTATTTCACATTTTTATTTCAGAAAATAAAGCTGTTGGAGTGATGAAACCTGGTCATGTATTTACAATTGAACCCATGATCTGTGAAGGTGAGAGAGCAAACAAACGTAATAGTTCTCAATTAGAGGACAACTCCTTAACTGGTAAATTACAAGCCAGTTTCCACTGGCCTCTTTGTTTTTATTTCCTGCCCTCCACTCTTATCTCACTCTTCAATTTTATTTAAATAAACAATAGAGAAGAAAGTCACTGCTTACATGTTAATGTCTAGGTGAGAGAATATATTCTTGTTGAAATCACCCCAAGAATTGCTAGAATTCAGACATGTGCAGATCCATTAAGAGATCACAGTAGGTAGGAAAACTCATATCAGAGTCTTGTGTGTAAATGATGTATCTTGAAGGACATCCAGCAAGAGTCGGCAACTTCTGTGATGTCTTGAGGGACTGGGGTCTTGGGAAGAAAAGCAGCTGCCCTCTAGGAGGTCAGTGGAGGCTTTGCCCTTTTTCTTGCTCCCTTCTGTTTGTAGATAGTAATAACAAGGTCAGCACTAGGTTGCTTGGTCTATCCATGAGGGAGTCAGAGCTGGCTTAGCTGCCTCCCTGTCATGATATCCTCCCCTTTCCTTCTATTTTGTGTTCTGAACTCCAGAGGGACTAGTTGATCCATTCCAGCATATCTGAAACCATCAGTTGTTTGGGAGAGATTGGGGAAGGAGAAGAGCAGTGAGCCATAGCCTAGAAAGCTAATTCCACTTGGGACTTTCAAAACTGTCCAACTTGTTTGTGATTCCTTCTGAACTTCACTCTTCTCTTCTACACTACATTTAACAAAAAGGTCAGCAGGCCCCAAAGGGAGCATTTATTTTGCAGTGTATTCTGGTTCACATCTCTGTTGTCTGGTCCCTCTTGGTGGGACCTATCTTGGAGGTAAATCAGTCCCTAAGTTCCCAACCTTATCAAGCCCAATGTGATTGGATCTGGCAATAAAGCTCTTAGTAGTTGCTTATTTGCTGCTTGCTTGGAAGATACCATCTCTATATTAAAATTAGAATTTCTGGAGCATCCTTCCAAAGATTGGTGGTATAGCACTGAAGCTATTCTATAGTTGGACTTAGTTGAAGGCCACTTGGGTTACATAAAAATAACAGCCTTTATCCAGGAAAGATTGCCTTTTTTTTCTTTTTTGACATCTTCAACATAATTCACTCAGGCAAGACTGGTTGACTGCATTATATAAAGAACTCTCACTACTTATTCTGGTTGTCTCATTTGATTGTTTTTGCTTTGTGATCTTAGGAACTGACAGGAGAGGCACATGTTGCAAATTTTTTTTTCAGCCTGCTGAAGACTGGACGGAAATTAGAAAATAGGCATTTTTTCCTCTTATTTAAAAGTGTTGGTATAGAACAAGAAGTCACTTGATTGACCTAAGACTTTTTTATTACTAGTTTTAAAATTAATTATCTGTTGTGATTATAGATTTCATTGGGAGACTTGACTTTTCTTATTACAGTAAAAGTTAAATATGTATATAGAACTGAGGGTAAATCACAAAGGTTTTAGGAAGTAAATACCTGGGGACTTTCACTAAAGCTTACTAAAAGCTATTTACCTATAAAAAGGAAAAAATAGTTTTTAAGAAACAATCATAAAATGCCTAGCCATATAAATGCAAGGTACAGTGCCAGGTACTTCCTGCTCTCAAGGAACTTCAGCCTAATGATATGATGCAAAGGCCTGTAGAAGTTATTTAGAGCAGACTTACAACTAAGAGTCAGATGCAAGGTTTTAAGCTGTTGTCTTTTGGAGGTTTTGAGTGGGAGTCTGGAGACCTTAGTTTCAGTGGCACCATTAGGCTTTTGCCTGACACCCCCGTCTTTTGCTCTATCTATATGATATCTAAGCATTGTGCCTTTGTCAAAAAGGTAATCGTTCATAAGAATAAGCAATCAATTTGCTAATCTTGGTTTGGGGGATTTAGATGATCACAAAATAAAAAAGTCTCTTGTGATATAGCATAACTTCTTTAAAACCCAAGTGTTCGGTATTAAAGGGCTTACAAGTAGTTAAATACTTATTTTTATTTTTTATATATTCTATTTTATCACACTATAGGTAAACAAAATAATCCCAGATTTTTCTGGGGAAAAATTCAAATGTTTATCAAAATATGAATTACTTTGTCTTTAGATCTCTCTGTATTTTCTTTTTCTAAATACTTATTTAAAACTAAATTCAAAAATAAAAAACAAATTTAAGAAAAAATAAAAGAAAAGGAAAATTCAAAACATTGTCATGTGCCCAGAAAAATATCAGGGAGGATTCAAAATATATAATATTTTTCCATTTAAAAATATATATAATAATAGAAAACATTCATGACTGCCCATCTTTTCTTTGCTTCCTTCTAAGTTATTCTTTTGTTTGCTGCTGTGTACTTTTTACTTCATTCTCCCCCCCCCCCCTTCATCCTCCCCACATCTTCAGAGAAGGCTACCATTAAGCATGGATATATTTATAAATACACACACATTCACCACTACCACCCCCAGATACATACATCTATATGCATACATACACAATCTATAAGTATTGTATGTATATACAATAAGTATAAGTATGTATATACACATATGTAAACATGCATCTAAAACAATATTAATATGACTGATTCTTGGTTGAATCTTTAAGTTTGACTTTGAGATAAGTGATTATTGACCCCCCCCCCACTCCCTCCCCCCCCCCTTTTTTTTTTTTAAATAAATTGTACTCCTGATTCTTGTTATTGTGTTTGTGTGTATCTCTCCTATTCCTATTCCTGATACTTTAATTTTACTCCTTAATTTACCTTGCTATTACTTAACCTCCTTCCACCCATGAATTCCTCCTTTATCTTCTCTCCCCATCTTTTCCCTCTCTCATTACCCCATTCCCATTAATCTGTATACCTTATCCCATTTCCAGTTCTCTGTACACCCCATATTATCCTATTCCCTCCTCATTTTTTATGGATTTTGGGAGGGTACTATACCCTTCAAAGTATGTGTGTTATTTCCTGTTTAACCCATTCCCAATGTGAGTAGGTTTTCAGCACTACCAGTCATCCTCTCCCATCTAATGCTTTTGTGTCAGTTCTTCCTCTGCACCTCATTTATGTAGCATTATTACTGTTTTGCCTTTTCCTAGACAGTTTTGCTTTTTAGAGTCAAGTCATACTGAGCTCTGCCCCAATTTTCTTTTGAACTACCCAGTGATGTCAATTTTAAACCTATAGTTTACATTTCCACCTGTAAAACATAAGCAGTTTATTTTTGTGGAATTCCTTAAAATGAGTCTTTCATGTTGAACTTTCTTCTATGTTAAATTTTCTATTGGGTTCAGTTTTGGTTGAGATAAAATCCTGAACATCTATCTGCAAGTCGGTTGAATGTCCTTTTTTTGTTGTTGTTTATTTGTTTGTTTAATATTCTCTTAGTTTTGATGGATATGGTATTTTTGGCTGCAGATCTAGTTCTTTTGATTGTAGATATATTATATTCTAGTACTTGCAGTTTCTTATTGTAGCTGCTGATAACTGATAAATCTTGTAAAATTATAATTGTGTCTCTATATTTGAATTTTTTTGTTTGTGTCTTATAAAATTTTCTCTTTGATCTGGGACAGCTACAATGTTCCTGCATGTTTTCCATGTAAGATCTTTTTTTGTTTTGTTATTTATTGATTTTTTATAGCTTCATTGCCTTCCCTTTGCCCAGTTCCTATTTTCAAAGAATTATTTTCTTTAAATATTGTTATCTCCCCTTTTTAGTTGGTTGACTTTCTTTTCATAATCTTGTTTTTCTAGAATGTTTTTTTTCTCTTTCTTTTTTTTTAAAGTTTTTTTTTTTTTTCTCAACCTCTCTCTTTTGATTTTTAAAAGTTATTTGAGTTCTACAAATTCTCTCTGGGCAGGTAGCCATTTAACATTTCTCTTTGGGGTAGGAAAGGCTTTTTTCACTTTACTATCTTCTTCTGAAGATGAATCCTGGTTATTCCTATATAGTAAGTTTCTGAGGCAAAGTTCTTTGTACTTTGCTCATTTTTTAATGAGACTTTATTAGTGTAAGCACCTCTAATTTTGAGATAGAGGGTATGGTGCCTTTTGCTTTTCTCTCTAATCTAGAACCCCAAACCAAGAACTCTACCCTTCTGTAAGTCCCTACAGCCAGCAGTTTCCCTGCCCCACTGCTTCTGCGCTCAATGGACACATGCTAGTTTCTTCTTGCTCAGGGTTATATCTCAGCAGCATAGCTGGGCCTGTTATTCTTTATCAGCAGAGGTTCCCTCAGTGTTCCAGGATTCCTCAGACTGTTCATGAGGTAAAAGATCCTGTAGTTCTGGCTGAAGCTCTCATCAAATATTCTATGGTCTCCTACCATTTTCTGAATAATTTAAAATATCTAGTAGCAATTCTTAATTGTCTTTCCTAAACATTTAATAATAAATCTTGCTCTACTTGACTTAGGGAATTACATGCCCTATGTAATTTAGTTAAAGGGAAGGCAGAAGGCTTGAAAACTCCCCCTCATCCCCTTCATCCTTTAAGAAATGGCAGAGATGATTCTGCCCAGTCACATGAAGCTGACTAGCAGGTACAGCTACTATTAAAGTATTTCATGTGCTGGAAACTGGATATAAATGGTAGATGCAACCAATCTGAGAAGCCTATAGCTGTATTCCTCAGCATAAGTAGGCTAAAGTAGCCTTGCAACCTTATTGGGAGACCTACTTAACTAGTAAAAGTTAGTGACAAGGAATATCAAATAGGTCTGAAATATCAAATATATCAATAGAAAAAGCCACAAGGTAAAACTAGACAAATCAGGGAAAATCCTGACATTACAAGAAAGAAAAGTTTTAAAATCCCCAAAGAATATAAAAGCTCTGTAACAAATATAATAAAAAGGAAAATGAACCAATAATATATGATTAGAGAATCCTATAAATTCTAAAAATACATGGTACAGTCTGAAACTGTGGAGTAATTCAAAAGAACAAGTAAAATCCATTTTAAATGAATGTCAGAAATCTAGAATTCCCACACAGAATTAAAAAAAAAATTTGAATTGGCTGATTTAGAAAAGTGAATAAGAGTAACAAATTTGGAATGCGCAAATTCTGGGGGGGAAAGCTTAGCAAAAGAAAATAAAAAGGCAACAGTGTTTTTTAAAAGAGAAGGGATTAGAAAATGAGGGAGCACAAATTCTATTCAGGCCAAAGTAACTGACTTTGAAGACATAATGTGCAGTGATAACTTCAGGATCATCAGTCTTCCAAAAGAACATGATTAGCTAAGTAACCTAAATAAGAAAACTGTCCAGATACACTGTCAGAAAAGTATAATTTGAGAGCTTATACATATTATAAACAGGAAAGAAAAAGGAGCCTACACTAAACTCAGGTGAAAGTTCAGCAAATGTTTCATTTTATCCAACACTATAAAACCATTTAATTTCTCTTGGGATAATTCCTGTAAGAATTATACTATCCAGTAATCAAAGGTGAACTGAAGAGGTACTTCCATAAACGGAATTGATCATTCTGATCATTTCCCTAATCCAGTGAACAGCAAAGGAAAAAGAAGACTTACTGCTATTAAAAAAGATCTATTTAGGGCTCCTTCTGGCCACTTTCTGGTTCTATCAAAAGGAAGAACAGTTCCCTCTAGGCTTTTTCAAGTGTCCCTTGAATTATGTGGTTAACCAACCCTTTCCTTTGTTAAAGGGGGGAAAACTCAATGGAGAGCACTACTTTGGAATTGATAGTTGCATAAGATTGATGAGGATTTCTCATTCAGAAGACACTATAGATCTTATAAGTATTGTTCTAATATTTTGTAACTTGTAAAGGTATTGCTCTAATATTTTGTAACTTATATTGTAAAGAGAGGCAAGATCTCAACATATATATTCCACATAAACATATTGATCTAGATTACAGGGGTTCTCAAACTACGGTCTGCAGGCCAGATGCAGCCTGCTGAAGATGTTTATGCGGCCCCCTGGGTTATGGCAAATGGGCTGAGGGGCGGAGACAGTGTGAGGTTTTGTTTTTACTATAGTCCTGCCCTCCAGCAGTTTGAGGGGCAGTGAACTGGCCCCCTATTTAAAAAGTTTAAGACCCACTGATCTAGAAGATTTATGCATGCCAAGTTACAAATACTTCTTATTTGTTTTTCAACCTGTACTATATTTTTTTACTTTTTAAGGTGGATGGCAAGATGAGACCTGGCCTGATGGTTGGACAGCAGTGACAAGAGATGGGAAACGATCTGCTCAATTTGAGCACACCTTGTTGGTCACAGACACTGGCTGTGAAATCTTAACCCGGCCACTGGATGGTGTGCGTCCTCACTTCATGTCCCAGTTTTAAGTTCTCCTAAGATAACATCTAAATAATATCTTTTGACTGTGCTATGCATTTTCTTGAGAGTACAGGATAGAGGAGGGTATTTTATCATTTGTTTTGTTTTCATGTCTATAGCTAAAAGATGAATACAGCATTGGAAGTGTGTACTTCAAGAACTTGTTGTGGGTCTGAAAAAGCAATGAAGAATAAAAAAACCATTTTCTTTACTCCTTTCTTCTCTCCCAATACCCTTCATTTCCTGCTTCCCCATTTGTCTTTTATTCATCTTACCCTCAACAAGCTTATAGTTAACTTCTGTCACTGCTGTGACAGGCCACTCAGTGCCAGCTGTTTTTCAACTGAATGTTGTTTGTAAATGAGAATTCTTGACACCTCAGCCAGATTTTTTGCACCAGATTTTTAAAAAAGATACACCACACACAGACACACGTGTATGTACAGGCATGCATGTATGTATATAGACACATGCACCCACATGAACATACATGAACAGATATGTGTGTATGTGTTTTTAAATTTCCAGAGACCCACATACTTGCTTGCTAAGACTTTGGACTGTGACTGACTTTGATTCTGATCTAAGGGTTATGAAAGAAAGGATGATATAAGAAATAGGCCCATTGTCTATATGATACATGATATAATTCTCAATTACGTAATTTTTTCTTCTTTCCCCCCATTTTTCCTAATGCTTTACAGCTTCGTTTGAGGAAACTTTCAATCCATGAGACTTATTTCCAGCCTAGATTCTAAGACATCCGAGGGGGGGCAACAAGTCTATTTAGAGAAGTCACTATCTTTTTCCTTGCTTAAGACAGAACTTCATTAATAGTAGCTAACTCTGTTGGACCTAATGGATGAATGCAATATACTGCTATTTCAGACCTTCCTTATATTGAAATTTAAGCCAAAAAAGGATTTACAGACACCTGTCTCCTCCCTTTTATTTTATTTCTTTTGTCTGTTAAGGGGGATTATCATAGGGTACAGATTGCCCTAAGAGAGATGTGAAAAGGCAGGTCTTTTACACATATCTAGCTTGTATGAGGAGGAAAAATAAAATGCCTTTTGGATGTCTGATGTAAAATTGAATAGACTTAGTATTGGTATGAAACAAACCACTGTAACCCACCAGGACATTGAGATTGCCCTTAGTAGGGGAAGAAGCTTTCCCCCTATCTCTAGTATTGCACTTCAATTGGGAAACATTCCCTTTGGGTTAAATAGGTTACTAGATTGGAACCTTGGGTAGGCAGTAATAGTAACGATAATAAACTACTATTGCTCCTTAAACTGTGAGAGTAATCTCAGCTACCACTTTAGGTTTTGATATCTATTCTTCCAAATTCTTGAGGTTAACCCCCAATAAATAAAGTTGAACATAAATAAAGCAAAACATAAAATCATATCACTGATGGGCACATTTCTTGAGGGTCTGAAGCCAACTTGTGTTGTAATTGGTATCACTAGAAGCATTAGCCTTACAACAAAATGTCTTCTTTTCCAGAGTGCCTCAGACCTTTTCACAAAAATTGTGATTGCAGTTTCTTGTCTTTCATTGTTTTTATGATTTAGCAAAATGACCTGTTGATACTAGATGGGTTTTGGGAGGATTGAGGATAGAACATGTATGAAGATTTTCATTATGCAGAAGGCAATACTTGTGTAATCATACAGTGTTTGCTGGGAATTAAAAAAAGAAAAACTGAATGCTCCTACTACATGATTGCTCATCTGCTTCATTATGGTTGTTTGGGGAAGGGGGAAACTACTTTTCAATCTAAATAAAGTCAGTAGTACTGTTTAATGACAAGGCATTTCTTGGGGTCTGTAGATTACAATTCAGACAACGTTTGGGTGTTATTAACTTTAAATGAAAATTATCAGTTTTGGGGAGATTGTCTAGATTAAAAGGCAGGCCAGCTACCTTATTTTCATCACCAAAGAGCAAGCCCAAAAAATGCAGAATCTTGGAGGAAGGAGCATCTGGTGGCTGTCTTAAAACTAATTTTTATTGAGAAGTTTAATTTTTATATTACCTTCATTTTTCATTTTTCCCTCAACAAGAAATAGGACTCTTTCTTTTAATGACCTTTTTTTCCTAATCTTTGGATAATTTTTTTTTCTTAATGTGTCAAACTATAAATACTGCATGGATTATATCTTAAGTTTTTACCTCTTATTAAGATTTGGAAAAGGCGTAACTTTGGGATAAGGAAAATTACTAGCAATTTCCAAAACAGATCTTCCATGTTAAATTTGCAAGAATCTCACATCTATTTTGATGAGCTCATGTGCCTCTGGTGAAAGACTTGGGCCCTTGATTATCTATCCCTATTAATAACGGTGTAGGCATGATTTTTTCTTACTCTTTTTAATGTCTCTCTGTAAGGGCTTATATATAACAAATCATCACTATTTGCTACTGTCACAATGATTTACCAAACAAGATTTCATCTAGTGATCTCATTTAATTTTTTCTGTAATTATTTTTTTTTAAATGTATCTTATTAAATGGCTGGGCAATCAAAAATGAGTCTTTAGTTTTGACTGACTTTGTCTAAATTGAAGAAATGTTCTAGAATTTGAAGAAAACGTACCTTTTTAGGAGTCAAGTATCTGGCTGCTCAAAAAATTCCTTAATTGAATATTGAAGCCACAATATCCTTTGAAAAGTATGTGTTGTGGGTGGTAGACTCTTTTAGAGTAGGGGTTCTTAACCTTTTTGTTTATTTTATGTCTTGACTTTCTGTTAAAACTATGGAACCTTACTCATTGTTCCCTACATTCATAATTGGAAGAAATTGTAAATTTTGGTTAAAGGTTAATGAAAATAAAATTGCAGTTTCTTCTTCATCTTGGACGCCTTCCCTATCCCCAGCCCCATCCCTCCAAAAAAATGTTCATAGGGCCCAGGTTAAGAACCCTTGCTTTAGAGATTTAGGAGAAAATTTGACATCTTTTGAGAAAGAATGTCATGTTATGTGTCATAATTTACCTGTAATGGGTCACTGACCATATTTGACTTTTCTTTGAAAGGAGCCTACCAAGTTTGCTCCATGAATGGACTGAGATGAAATGCCACTAAGAAAAATACTTGACCAATCTAGATTTGCTGCCTCCTTTTTCTTTCTACAACAGTGAAAGGAAACATCTGGACTTTAAACACTTGGAGCAACAGGACTAATGTGCCAGTATTAATATTAACAGTTGTGTATGCTTTCAAAAGCATACCCCCTTCAATTCTCTGAGGAAAGCATATCTTTTTATACATAGAACTTGTGCTGTTAATTCTGGCTGAATTGTGTTTGAGCTCTTTGAGGGCAAGGAACTCTTGGCTGCTGTGGCTTTAGTTGCTCAATCTGTGTGACCTCCCCACTTCACCTTTCAAGAGGGGCAATCAAGATTTTTCGAGAAGAAAACTGGAATACCTTGTTAAGGGTCTCTACTCTCCCCTGAATCCTTGTGATAAACTTGTTGGTCTATTGCCTTTCAAAAGTGTCCTACCAAACTCTTCTGATATACTATTGACTTGGGGGACTGCGGGTGAGCAATAGAACTATTTATATGTGGTAATATTATGAGTATAAATGTGCGTACTAACATAATTATTATGTTGTTTTTCTGAAACGTGCCAAAAACCATCCCAAAGTGGACTTCCTAATGACATTTTCTCCTATCACTGTAGGTCTTTGTGATTTCATAACAGTTTAACAATGTGGTGATTGCAAATTGGCTTCAAAACGGATCTTTAAAAGCTTTAGTTGGAGGAAAAGTCAACATTTCAGAAATGATCAAGAGGTATCAGTAAGCCTAAAAAGCAAGGAAGAGCCCATTTAGCTTCCAGGTTTTTTTGTTTTCTTAGAATAGTTCCCCAGTTTTTCTTTTTTAGTTTGTTTTTGGGCAACTTGAGATCTTTTTTTGCTGTAACTATTAAAAAAAAATACAAATTATTCCAAAGTTTCTTTTAAAAACAACATTGCATAGTAATGGAATTAGTCACCAAATATGTGACTGAATCACACAGGCTTCTGTGCCTGTTTCGTAGGACTAGATCAGAGGTGTCAAATGGATAGTCCAGAAGTAGGTTAAAATGTAATTTGTAAATAACTAATTAAAAAGACAATAGACCACACATAGTGTTAATGTGTGGTTTTCTAAGTCAAGGGGACATCAGTATGGATCATTCCATATGATTTATTGACCCCATTTCTTTTGGGGTCACTTGTCTAGATGATCTCCAAATATCCAAATCTTTAGATTTCTTTAAGGTTAACAGTGACTTAGTTTTAGTTTAGTTAGATGTACTTAATATGAAATTTTTATCATGGTCTGTACATCTGTTAAGATGTCAAAATCACCTTTTATGTTTTCCTGTCTCTCACTTTGCTATATAAAATGTCTCCTTCACTGGAAGAGTGTGTGCTGATTGTTTGAAATTCATTTCACTTAATTATCTGGCTTCAGTGGTATTTTTTTTTTTTCTGAGGACTTTTTCCTGCAAGAAATTTTTAGTCTTGTGCACATTGAGAACCACTCTTTCAGATAACACAACCAAGACATAAACTCAGTGCTCCATTATGAGCACATAGCAAATAATGACTGCGGCTATTTTTGCATAACAAATTTAAATTTTGTTTTTTATTCCTAGAAGATTTTATATGTTACAACTGTTTACATAAATGGTCATGAAAATGCTTCCATAAGCATCTAAAACCGGGAATTTTTGGTTTTTTTCCTACTATGTTGAACTAAGTGGCTCTGACTAAAATCAAGAGTCCATTATAGAATTAAGAAACCTCTTTGGATATGAAATGGCTTTTCAGTCCTGAGACTTATTTGAAATGCAAAAGTGATATGTTTGTATCACAAGAAGGCCTTGCAACCTTGCTGGTCAGTTGGCTTAGTCTGTTCCAACTATACACTTAACTTCCTTAATAAGTAGCATCTATTACTGTAAAATCAAAACAGCCGAGAAATTGTTTTTCAACTTAATTTTGTGATGTTAACCTGGTTTAATTCATTTATATGCTCATCTATGCATAAGGTTTTTCACTAGACTTGGTTTCTTCTTTTTATAAAATGAAATCAGATGAAAAATAAATGCATTAGTTGGACTCCTTGTAACTAGAGGGAAAAGAGGCTAAATGCATATAAAAAAGAAAACTTTCTCAATTGTAGAGAATTGAGGATTGACAGGTTTGTTCTTTTTTTAAGCAAGATTTTGCCTTAATATCTTGTGCAACAAATCTTAATACTGTTATGGTTGAGGATTGAACAGTATGCTTGACATAAATTGGAGGTGGTCTACCAATTTATACCAGTCCTGCATAAACAGCTTTTTATATGTACAGATACATGTATATATTGTGTGTATATGTATATATGCACAGATACATGTAGATTCTTTTTTCAACAAATATCATCAGTTTTTATTAAAAAATGAGCATTTCCGTGTCCATCCTGACAGATGGCCCATAAAAACAAATCTTTGCTGATAGTTGTAGCAAATTCCATTGGACATGAAATCCTATGTGACAGATGTCACTTGTTCAGGTAGCCAAAATTATTCGACTGGCATGAACATTCTGATATTTGTGTATGTTGCTTATCAATGTTCTGTACATTGTTAAATAATAAAATTTGATGTGTTTTTCAAAATGTGTTTGGTGATTGGGATTGTTGTGCAAAATAATAGCTTTGAAGAGATTTCAGAGACTCTGTAGTCTGTTTCCCACCCCTTTTCCTCCTTGAAGATGAAACAACTTAGGTCAGTGAGGTTTCATTGCCCAAGACAGTTTTTGAAGCCAGATTCACATATGTATATATTTCCTTATATTGTCAAATTACTCGTAATGATTTGCTTTGATGGAATTAACATTTGGTGATGGGAAATTAACATCTTACTTTGACCAAGATTATCAGCTAAACAAGTGAAAATTGACTCAAAGGAGGATCCCCTTTTGCCATAAATATTCTCTATTACAAGGTATTTGGGATTTCAGGAGAGTAGTGAGTACCTTCTTGGGAGAAGAATGGGTTTAGAGATTTAAGGCAAGATCACTTATTTTGCAGACTACCTTAATTATCAACTGAGTTTGAAATATAGTAAATAAAAAATCAAAATATGGCATTTTTCAACTTTTACATTTTAGAAGCCAGGACTTGGGCATCTCTTATCAACACTCTCATGATATATAATGTGTGTTGGTATATGTATACACTTATTCCCTTCCCAAATCAAATTGTTTTGAAAAGCATATCAATCTGAGGATTTAAAGATCATTATAGAAAAATGGAGATAGCATGGCATTTTGGAAAGCTACATCATATATATGAAATGTTGGCAAATTTATGAACAGTATATATAACCTGTTGATTTTAGTAATAGACTTTAGGGCTAGTAGGATTAAAGTTAGTGATGCAGTGGGTTTCCCTCCTACCTAAAATAGGATAATGTATACTGTATGGTAGCAACCTATTCACAGAAAGACACCAGTCTTCAACTATAACAGCCATTTCCCTTCTTGCAAAGATAGGGAACTGGGTATACAGTGTTATGTATGCTATCAGGCTGTTGATTAGTTTTTCAGAATTGGTATTTTCCCCCTTTTTTTATTACAAATACAAATATTTTTTACAATAAATATTACTTGTATTTGTTGCTATTATATGGAACAGTTGATGAGGTGAGGAAAAGATGTATTCAGAAGTGAAAATAATAGAGGATTATGGAAAAGATTATAGTGTGCTAGAACCCAGAAATATCTCCATTTCATCAGACTTAGACCCCACTCTACTAGGCCATAGAAAGAATTATCTAGATGTCCCTACCCAACCCAATAATCTACAGAGGTACATCTAGAGTCCCGTAGGAATCCTGGGATAGATAAGCCAGAGCAGGTCGAGAACAAAACACTGATTATAGGCTGCTTCTGAATTCCATAGTCCTTAAACCCAGCATATCTAAACCTTTCTCCAAGGTCTGTAGCAGCAGGAAATCTATTTTGGGACATTTTGTTCAGTCCAGGGAGCCCTCTCCAATCAAATCCAAATCACAGGAGTTCAGGGAAAGTCTTTCCCAAATCTATGGCTGGCTGGCTAGCTGAGGAAGGATCGGAGTTCAGTTGTTCTGGGAGGATTTATCACTTCTGCAAAGAGCCTGAGGTTAATCTTGTCCTTTCCGGGCTACCTCCTAGTATAGCAGTAAACAGCCACAGGCCATTTCTGCTAGCTCCTGGAGAGCCCCAATAAAATCTGCTAATTACAAGAATAGCTAACATTTACAAACCATGTGCTGTGTTAAGTACTTTATAATTATTTCATATTGTTCTTACTTCAGCCCCAGGAGTTAAGTGCTATTATTATTATCCTTTTACAGATGGGGAAACCAAATCAAGTTTTTGCCTAACTTGTCTAGTTCACATAGCTAGTGTTTGAGGTCAACTTTGAACTTGGGGTCACCTAGACTCCAGGCCAGCATTCTGTCTACTCAATACCTTGGTCCCCAAGGTCTGGGCCAAATCTAGCCTGAGCAGTGCCTGAAGCCTGTAATGAGAGCAGCACAGGAACAATCTCTGTGTCCAGCAGCAGAGAGAATGGACCTGAGGCAAAGTTTAAAGCAAGGAGAAGTCCAAGGGTCCAGTAACAAGCAGGAGCTTGTAGAAAGAGGAGCTGGTTAAAGAGGAAACCTACTCAGACTTATTGTTCTCAGTATTCATCAGGCAATGAGAATACACCAAACCCATACCATGCAATTATGGAATTTGACATCCTTTCTCCATGAGCAAAACCAGAAGAACTATGACCACTACAATGAAATGCTATGATTTTGAGAGATGCTCCAAATAAGACAGGAATCCCACAGTAAGTCCAGGTAGATCTTCAAAGGGGAAAAAAAAAAAAAAAAAAAAAAACTGGTCAAGAACTGCAGGAATACTTGGAGAAAATCAAATAAGCGATTTCAGAATAAAAAAGCTAGGTGGGAAAGAATTGCAAGGAAAATCGACACCTTAGAACATTTGATAAAAAGCTTTACTTAAGAACTGAATGCTCTAAAATTAGAAGAGGCTGGTGAGAAACAATCAACAATATAAGAAACATCAAAACAAGATCAAAGCTTTGAAAATAAAAAGAAAATCTGAAAAAATAAGTGACTTGGAAAACTAGTCATGTACTCTTTAAAATTATGATCAGTAAAATGTCTGGATATTTCCTCATTTCAGGAAATTATAAGAGAATTTTCCAGAACTCCTAGAAAAATAGAACCTACAGGTCACCTCTAGAAGGAAATACCATAATGAAAACTCCCAGAAGCAGCAGAACCTCCAGGTAAAAGAAAAAACACTATGCAGACAAAAAAAAGAGATCAAATATGGAAGAACCACAGTAAAAGTTACACAAGACTTAGCAGCTGCTACTAAAAAAAAAGAGATGAATTTGGAATATGCTATCCTAATGATGAAGTCTAGATTTCAGGGTTCCTGGTCAGGGAATCAAATCAGCTTTAGATTTTGGGGTTCCCTGTTAGGGAACCAAATGATGAGATTAACCTTCCTGGTGTTCAGGGAGTTAAATGATGAGGTTAGTGGCAGGGTTCAGGGAACCAAATGAGGTTTAGCTCCCTAAATCCCCTTAGGATTTAAACGCAGGGTAGGGAGTTGTGGGAATCCCCTTCTGGTGGTGCAGAGGTCCTTCGTAAAGGAATTTATGAACCCAAAAAGCTAGACTGGTAAAAGAAGTTTATTATTGGCATTGGGAAGTCAGCCTTTGCTATGCATGAATAGAAAGTCTGAATTCCTTGGTGGCAAGGTAAAGTTTCTAGTGGAGGAGTCCTGGCAGAGAGATAAAGAATTTCTAGCAGAGTAATCCTAACAGAGAGGTATAAAGTCTTGTTAGGGAAATAGGTGAGGAAGATAAAGAGAGGGTAATGCTGAAAGAGAGTATCACTTCAGCGGGCAGAGGTTGCTGCTATGCTAGGGATAGAGGTTCCTTGCATGTTAAGTCCTCTGCAAGGACTGAGCCTCAAGTTGGCTCATTTTATCTACAAGCTGGGGTTTGCTCTTGATGGGGGTTGGTCAGCACAGCTTGAGCTGGAATTAGAATAGAGAATCTTAGAATTGAATGAGTGTCTTTAGGCTGATCTTTAATTCAATAGGAAGCTTAATCAGTAGTGAGTGTTATCAGGGGGGGTAGTGTCCATCTCTCAGGGTAACAGAATGAGGCTATTTATCCTGTTTCCCTCCAGCAAGGTCTTTTGCAGTCAGAGTTCAAGGAGAATCTCTCCTTCAAAGAGTTTCCCAAGTGCTTTACCTCATGGCTTACCCAGAAGTCAGAGAGAGAGAAAGAAAAAGAGTTTCAGGGATCCCCTCATCATTAAAAAGTTAACCATAAAGGTGTATAACTTTGGAATCAAAGATAATCTATCTGGCAAAAATAGTTATAAATCCTATGGAAGGAAACTGGACCTTTAATGAAATAGAGAATTTCCAAGTAATCCTGATGAAAAGAGCATAAGTGAGTAAACAATTGGAAATGAAAACACAGGCATCAAGAGAAACATAGAAAAGTGCACATATTTATATAACTGAAAAGAATATATGAGGATGAATTGTAGACCTTTTAATAGAAGGATAAGAACTATATCCTCAGGAAACTGATATATTTAAGGAACATAAATTAAAATGATAGAGAATCTGTGAGTTTGTTTCATTTTAATGGCTTCAGGACAAGGTAAGGGAGTATATTGGGGAGGAAAGTAGGA
This sequence comes from Sminthopsis crassicaudata, assembly GCF_048593235.1. Taxonomy (NCBI): domain Eukaryota; kingdom Metazoa; phylum Chordata; class Mammalia; order Dasyuromorphia; family Dasyuridae; genus Sminthopsis; species Sminthopsis crassicaudata. The sequence continues at coordinate 147,036,439 of NC_133622.1, forward strand.
AGAAGGGGAAGGAAATCAATTTTGATTGAGATGAGTATATAGGCTTGGAGAAAAGAATTGGGGATGTGTGAGAAGAAGCAAAGTGGCAAAGAGGGTAGAGTTCCAGGCCTGAAGTCAGACTCGCCTTCATAATGAATATGGCTTCCATCTATACCCTAATTGTGACTTGAGATTTTGCAATAACAAGTTGAGCTATAGCTAAAAGCTCAGGTATTCAATTATGTTATAGGCCAGAACTCTGTACTTGAAAAAGGATTCTTTTTTTTTTTTTAAATAATTTTTTCACAGTATATATGCATGAGTAATTTTTTTTTATAGTATTATCCCTTGTATTCATTTTTCCAAATTATCTCCTCCCTCCCTCTACTCCCTCCCCTTGATGACAGGCAATCCCATACATTTTACATATGTTACAATATAACCTAAATATAATATAGGTGTGTAAATACCATTTTCTTGTTGTACATTAAGTATTAGATTCCAAAGGTATAAGTAACCTGGGTAGATAGACAGTAGTGCTAACAATTAACATTCACTATCCAGTGTTCCTTCTCTGGGTGTAGTTGTTTCTGTCCATCATTGATCAACTGGAAGTGAGTTAGATCTTCTTTATGTTGAAGATCTCCACTTCCATCAGCATACATCCTCATACAGTATTGTTGTTGAAGTGTATAGTGATCTTCTGGTTCTGCTCATTTCACTCAGCAACAGTTGATTTAAGTCTCTCCAAGCCTCTCTGTATTCCTCCTGTTGGTCATTTCTTACAGAACAATAATATTCCATAACCTTCCTATACCATAATTTATCCAACCATTCTCCAATTGATGGACATCCATTCATCTTCCAGTTTCTAGTTACTACAAAAAGAGCTACCACAAACATTTTGGCATATACAGGTCTCTTTCCCTTTCTCAGTATTTCTTTGGGATATAAGCCCAATAGCAGCAATGCTGGATCAAAGGGTATGCACAGTTTGATAACTTTTTGGGCCTAGTTCCAAATTGCTCTCCAGAATGGCTGGATTCTTTCACAACTCCACCAACAATGCATCAGTGTCCCAGTTTTCCCACATCCCCTCCAACATTCATCATTATTTGTTCCTGTCATCTTAGCCAATCTGACAGGTGTGTAGTGGTATCTCAGAGTTGTCTTAATTTGCATTTCTCTGATCAGTAGTGATTTGGAACACTCTGAAAAAGGATTCTTAAAATGTGTTAAATCAGTGGAATTGATAAGATAATGGTTATCTAGTTTAGCATGGTGATTAATAATTCTCTAGTTCAGTATGATTGATTTAATCTTACAACAAATAATGGTTCCCTAATGATATAATGATTGCTTTATACTTAGTATACTGCATATAAGCTGGGACAAACTCAGCTAGAGGCTGACTCGGAGAAACTCAGAAAAGGACTGGAACAGACAGTGACTGGAGGCTAGAGTACAAGCTCTCGGACTGAGACTTCAAGACAGAGACCGTTGTGGTGGTCCTCCTGCCTCCCCCACAGAAACCAAGACACATTCCGGAGGACTTCTCGAAAGCTGGTCTGGACCCCAGGTAATGAAACTAAACTCCGAAGGAGATAATAAAGAATTTGGACTTTATCCCTGGCTATTCTCATGGTGATTACTCTGCTGAAATGAAGGCTAGTCCAGAGACCTCCAGAAAACCAACAAGAACACTACATTTTGGCATCCAAATGTGGGACTAAGGACCTACATCTGTGACCCAGAAATTAAGGTGAGTACAAAAATAGACCAGAAGGAAACTTTGTTAAAGGCTAACCTAGTATTTCAGCTGAAATGAGACAAATGTTTAGAAAACAGCCTTCTTCACCACAAGGAAAGTGTGTAGAAAGCATGACTGATAGAAAACCAAAGTTTGAGCAGATCATTGAACTTTTAGCAACATTACATTACTCATCTCCTTGGTTCTCAAAGGAAGAAAAATTAGAGCCAGATAAGTGGAAACTAGTAGGAGAGCAATTAAGTGAATATTTTAATGATAATGATCCTGATTCAATTCCTAAAGAAACAATCTATACATATAACAATACAATTGGCTTTAAGGAATTACATAAGTATGAAGCAGCTTTGTCTATCCCCATGACAAGATTACAAAAGGCATGGGGCAGCTAGGTGGCGCAGTGGTTAGAGCACCAGCCTTGAATTCAGGAGGACCCGAGTTCAAATTTGGTCTCAGACACTTAACACTTCCTAGCTGTGTGATCCTGGGCAAGTCATTTAACCCCAGCCTTAGGGGAAAAAAAAAAAAAAAAGATTACAAAGGCACTAGTTAAAGCTTAAAAAGAAGAACAGAATATATCTGATTTAAAAATAAAATCATACTCTGTTATTCAAGGATTTGACTCTTCAGATCAAAAAAGAAGAAGATACACTCCTTTTGATCTGGGAAATTATCAAAGATCTGAAAAAGGGTTACACTCTTTATGGGGCTACATTGTCTTATGTTAAGATGATATTAGAGAATTTGGATTTTAAAATTTTAATCCCTAGTGATTGGACATCTATAGCAAGGACATATTTAGAACCTGGACAAAACTTGTTTTGGATTTCTGAGTATAGTGAACTCTGTAGAATACAAGACCAATGAAATAGGCAAACTGGAGTTAATATACAAATCACCTTTTACCAACTACAAAAAAAAATCAGTAGCTTTTGATTATCCTTTAATAGTATATAAACAAATTGCTGCTGCTGCTATCAAAGCATGGGGTATCCTCCCAGGAAAACAAGATAGAGGGGAAGCCTTCATAAAAATACAGCAAGGTCCAAATGAACCCTTGGCTGATGTTGTGGGACATATGCAGACAGCGGTCATATTGGTGAAAATATAGCAACAGAAATAATGGAAAGACAACTTGCTAGAGAAAATGCGAATGAGGTTTGTACTACACAAAGATGCTCCTTTAGAGGAGATCATAAGACGCTGTGCCACAGTGGGCACTTATGCCTTTTATACCCAGGCTATGATGCAGAACAGGGGAAGACAGGGTCCCTCTTGGCAAGGGACTTCAAGAGAGACTCGACAATGTTTTCAATGTGGTAAAGTAGGGCATTTGAAAGCTCAATGTTGGCATAGAGACAGAGTGAGAAAACAGAATGGGAGAACAAGACCCCAAACCCCATGTCCAAAATGCAATAGAGGCTTCCATTGGGCCTCAGAATATAGATTGACCCAGGGAAATGAGAGGCAGGGCCCAGCTCCAAGACCTCAAACAAAAAACAGGTGGGCCAGAACTCTGTATTTGAAACAAGGATTCTTACAAAGTATTAAGTCAGTGGAATTGATAAGACAATGGTTATCTAATTTAGCATGGTGATTAAAGTTCTCTAAGTTCAATATGATTGATTTAATCTTACAACAATGATATAATGACTGGTTTATACTCAGTATACTGCATATAAACTGGGACAAACTCAGCCAGAGAGATTCATTTCATCTCCCACCTTTGTGGTGGCTGGAGGCTGGAGCACAAGCTTTCAGACTGAGACAGACAAAGACCGTTGTGGTGGTCCTCCTGCCTCCCCCACAGAAACCAAGACACATTCTGGAGGACTTCAAGAAAGCTAGCCTGGGCCCCAGGCAAGGAAACTAGATTGTGAAGAAGATAATAAAGAATTTGGACTTTATTCCTGGCTATTCTCATAGTAATTACTGTGCTGAAAGGAAAGCTGGTCCAGAGACCTCCAGAAAACCAACCAGAACACTACACAATTATTTTAGAGAAATTTATATTCCTCTTCTGTCCCCTCTCCCTAACCTTTTCATTGGCATTAAGAGTGTGTCATTAGCTAATATGCTTTGTTTTTGGAGTAAATTTTAATCTCTGGGTAGATGTAAGCCTGGTCTCTTCTGGCCTCAGATGGAGGGGTGAAGGCTTCCAAGATAAGATCTATATAATCCTGTGTTTTGCAGCTTGCACTTTGCACTCCTCTACTGACTTCACTTTGTCTGTTGGGAGTTGACCTTTCTCTCAAGATTTCAATAAATTCTTTTTTGCTTTTTATCTTGAGACTTTCTGATTTTAATTTAGATAAAGGTCGGTGTCCCACACAGTAAGTTCAAATCTAGCCTCATATACTTATTAGCTGTGTGACCCTGGGCAAGTTACTTTAACTTATTTGTCTCAGTATTCTCATATGTAAAATAAGCGGCAGCAGGAACTGGTGAACCACTCTATTATCTTTGTCAAGAAAACCTCAAAAGAGTTGGACAAGACTGAAATAACTGAGCAACAACAGGCATTTATTGAAGATTTATTATGTGTCAGGTACTTATGATATGATGTGTATCATTGTCCATTCTGGAAAATTTAATCCAACTATTCATAATAATAGTCAAATGTTTTCTTTAATGGAGTTATTAAAAAAATCTTTAAAAATTTAAGCAGCTTATATTCTTTGGAATCCAAATTGATTTATTGTTCAACTTTAGATTTATCTTTCAAGCCTTTATTTATTGTTTTTTTCTGAATTCTTTGACAACCTGGATTTTGACTTTATTCTCATTGTCTGATAGATTTTTTTAAGGGGAGTCAGTCAGGGTTATGTGACTTGCCCAGGATCATATAGTAAATGTCTGATACCAAATTTGAACTCAGGTCCTCCTAACTCCAGGGCCAGTACTAGATTCACTCTATCCTCTATCCAATAATTTTTTTGTTTGACTTCATTTATTCTTTGTGACTTTTTCATTGACATTTAAATTTTTTTTTGTTACTTTTCATTTTTGTAAATTATCTCCTTTATTTCTTGAGTTTGCTTAAATTATAGTAATTCTTTAATGAATGTTATATAATTCATTTTATCTTCAGGTGTTTCTTCCATTTCTTTTGTTAATTATCTTATTTATTTTATATAAAATTACTTTTAATAATTGATCAATAATTTTGCATATTAATTTTGTCTCAGTTCTTTGTTTCAGGATTTTTTAATTGACTTGGGAGTTTTTCTTTGACTTGTTCATAATCTATTAGATGAGTCCCATTTTCCTCTTTGCTGTTTTTATGTTGTTCTTTTTCTTTTTTTTTAACATCTGGAGGCAAGTGATTTTGGATTTAAGAGGAGATTTCTTCCTTCCATAGTAGATTAATTTGGTCTTTTTCTATCTTCCCAATCTTCTGACTTTTTATTCTTCTTCAAATAATCTGTGGTCCCATGACACAGGCCTTCTTGCTGTTCCTTACATAGGTTACTCCATCTATTTACTCAGTATTTTCACCAGCTGCGCCCCATGCCTGGACCTCTTTCCCCTCTTTATTTGGGCTTTCTAGTTTCCCTGGTTTCTTTTAAGTCTCAAATAAAATCTCCCCGCTTGCAAGAAATCTTTCTCTATTGGTTATCTCCAAGTGACCTTGAATGTATCTTGTTTGTTCATATACTTCCTCCTAGCCTGTGAGGTCCTCAAGAATTGCTTTTGCCTTTTTTTGTATCCCCAGTACTGGCATATTTGCTTGTTGACTGAATTTTCTGACCTATTCTAGTTGTGGTTGGGGGTGAAAGCACAAAAGGAAAGTTACTGCCATTTAGGAGAAAACATAGTAATAGTGACTCCATTCTCTTTTCCTATTGATCCCTCTCTTACCTAGCTCCCAAGGGATATTAAGATGATTACTCTTGTAACAATGACAGCTTCAGGTTCTTTCTTTGCCACTCTTGCCAGGGGACCATGGTGGAGAAGAGAAGCATGAAGGAAAAAGTAATGCAGAGGTGAGGTGCTTTCTTCTCTCTCTTTGACCAGTCTTAGGAAGAAAAAACTGCAACTTTTGCTGTCTGATTCTGGTTAACTATTATAATTCTTTGGTTTTTCTTTGCAGGATATTTATTGGCATATTCAGGAAAGCCACCATAATGGCCCTGAGTATTATGTCTCACTATTGAATTGGCTCCAGGTGATTATAAAAGAAAAAGCCATTTCTTGTCAGAACTTCTCTGAAGAACTGGTTTAATACATGTATACATTAATAGCTCTAGACTTAGTTCAAATATTAACCAGGGACAAAAGAAATTAGATCTAAAAAAACTATGGAACTTGGCAATACACAATCTACTATATGTCTCCACAAAGACATTCATCCCCTTTCAGCAGAACTTTTTTTTTTAATTGTTTAGTATGTATTAATTTGTAAATAGTATTTTTTTCCAATCATACATAAAGGTAGGTTTTATAAGGTTTTAGGTTCCAAATTTTTCTCCGTCCCTTTCTCTACTCTTCCACCCCCCTCCCAAAGACAGCAAGCAATTGTGTTAAACATATTCCCACAAATAGTCATGTTTGTTGTGAAGGAAAAAAAACAAAAGGAAAAAATCACAAGGCAAAAAAAAAACCCAAAATAAAACAATGGTTCAATCTGCATTCAGACTTCATAGTTCTTTCACTACAAGTGGATAGCATTTTCCATTATAAATCTTCTGGAATTATCTTGGATTATTTTATTGCTGAGAAGAGCTAAGTCAGTCATAGTTGCTTATTGCATAATGTTCAGCAGAAAATTATTATTGGTCCTTGAAGAATACATGTAACTAAACTATGGGAGAATTTGCATGATGTGATGCAGAGTGAAATGAGCAGAACCAGAACAATTTATGTAAAGACAATATTGTAAAGTCAAATGACTTTGAAAGACTTAGGCTCTCTGATTAAAATGACTAACCATCTTCATTCAAGATGAAATAAGTTACCTATCTTTGGACAGAGAAGTGATGGATTTAGAATAGAGAATGAGACATTTTTTGGATATGACCAATATGGAAATTTGTTGAGCAGGGTTGGGAGGAAGTAAGAGGGAAAGAAGGTAGACTTTTGAAGAAAAGATTCATTATAAAGATAAAAAGACATTTAATGGCATTATATTAGAGAGTAACATATTTGTAGGGACAAAACACAAATTATGCTTCTACTTTAATATTGGAAAATGGTGGTAACATCAACCAGTCAATAAACATTTATTAAGAATCAACTATTTGCCAGGCACTGCCCTGAGCACTATAATAAATGAGAAGTCCAAGAGACATAATTTCTGGGTAATTAATAAATTTATTAATTATGGCTAGTAAATAATTAATAGACTGAGATCAGTGATTTTCTTTCATAAACCAGATAACCCTGAGGGGGAGGAGAAGACACTGAAGATTTAAATATCCTTGAAGACTGAGTGTTCCTGACAGCAATAAATTCTGGTTAACAATTAATGAGAGAATGAATATTATAATGAAATGGGATTATTGTATTGAGGGGTAGGAGGGATTTTGATATTAGGTTAAAGTGTAAGAAGACTGGAAAGGGTGTTCCGAAGAGCACCTCATAAAAGACTTTGTCAAATATCAGGATTTTATATTTTATTCCTGAAGGTGATAGGATACTGCTTGGGTTGTGTGTTTGTGTGTGAGCATGAAGTGAGGAGAGAGTTGAGGCAGGTTGACATACTAGCATCCTATTGCAGTGGTTCAGGTGATGGGGATCAAGGTAGAAGAAAGATACTTTTGAGAAATGTTAATAAAGTATAAATTGACAGCCCTTGGTATGGGGGCCGAGAGTGAGGATCCAGGATCACATCTAAATTGTGAGCCTGGATGACTGGGAAGTTGGTGGTATATCTGAAGTTTGGAAAAAAAAAAATATAAAACTGAAACAGAAGACAATTTGGAGGAGCAAATAATATAATAAAGCAGTCTATGATTGCTTCTTATTTAGGGATAATTTTGTGAGTGTATGGATTTTTCTATCTTGAAGAGCTCCATGGCCACTTGTAACCTTATTTTTCTCAACACTTTCTTTGTGTTCCTCACATAAACCAGTCAATTTCCCATCTCCATACTTTTATACTAGTCATTCCCAAATGCACAATGCATTCCCTGGAATGCATCTCCTTGTTATCTCTGACTGGCAGAATCTCTTCCAAAGTACATTTCTAGTACTAACTTGTACCTAATGCAATCCTGATCCCTCAGCTATTAGCATTCTCTAGCCCTCAAATTTATTCCATATTTACTTATATATGTATGCTTTCTCCCCAATAGAACAAAAACTTCTTAAGAATAGGAATTATTTATCTTTGTATCTTCAGTATATAGGAAAGTCTGACATATACAAAGTACTTTTTTCATTGCTTGATCTTGAAACTTGGGCTAGCCAGGGGACTTAGATTCTTATAACTCTCTGCTCAACCAGGAGATTCAATTCTAGCCAAACTGGTCTAACAGGACTTTGGGAAATGTATTTTTAAAAAAAATTATTGGTCCATCCTGTGTTCATTTTAGCCTTCTCATAAACTTTAGTCCTGGTTATACCTGGAAAGACTTCCACGAGCTAATGCAAAGTGAAATGTACTATGTACAAAGTAATAGCAATGTTGTAAGATGATCAGCTGTGAGTGACTTAGCTATTCTCAGAAAGACAGTTATCCAAGACAACTTTGAGGGACTTAAAATGAAAAATATATCTATCCCCTAAGAAAGAACTGATGGTATCTGAATACAGACTGAAGCATACTCTTTTTTACTTTATTTTTCTTGAGCTTTCCTTTTTGGTTGTCTGTGTTTCCTTTCACAACAGTATTATTCTGGAAATATTTTGCATGACTACACATGTATAATCTATACTGAATTGCTTTCTTTCTCAATGAGGAGGATGGTGAGGAGGAAGGGAGAGAATTTGGAACTCAGTTTTAAAAACACATATTAAAAATTGTTTTTTGCTTGTAACTGGGGAAAAATAAAATACCAAATAAAATTTTTAAAACCCCACAAAATCTTCATACTTTTTGACTATTCATTGGGGAAGAGCTCTAGTTTTATAGATTTATATCAAACATTGAAATATGTATCTTGGATGTAAACTTTTATTACAAATGTTTCCTGGAAAAAATGTTTTTCTGGTGAACTGTTTTTCTCCTATTTCTGACTGCATTGATTATGTTTTTAATTTACTATTGATGAAAGAATTGCAAATAAGAACAATTCTGAGATATTACCTCATACCTATTAGATTGCTTAATAGGACAGAAAAGGAAAATGACAAATGGTAATGGGGAAAATGAAACATTAACACACTGTTGGTAGAATTGTGAACTGATTCAACTTCTAGAACTAGATTAGATAATAGTGGTGATAACAGAGCTTAATGAAAATGCTTTTATCATTTCTTCTTTACAGACTGTTCTGATTCTTGGTTTATATAGTTTACATACTGTTTACCATATTAAGGAAAAGCCCATTTATTGATATGCTTTTTAATGTTTTAAAAATAAAAATGGTATATTTTGTTAAATTTTTCCTGTATAATATAATCATGTGATTTTTATTAGTTTTGTTATTCATATACTTGATTATGTTTATAGTTTTTTCCAATATTGGATCAGCTCTGCACTCCTGGTATGAATCCAGCTTGCTCAGAATGTATACTTTTAAAAATATGTTGCTGAGGTTTATTTGCTAAAATTTTGCATCAATATTCATTAAAAATATTACTCTATAAAAAAAAAAAACTTTAGTCCTGGTTATATATAAATATAGTAATTTAAAAATTTATTATCTTTTATTTTTGTCAGAAGTTGTTGAATCTAAGTTCTTAGTAAAATATAATGATTTGATTGAGTTAATTTTTATTTTCATGAATGATTTGCATATTTGCCTTTGAATTAACACTCCTCCCTTAGAACCAATATTTGTTTTAATTCAGCATAACTGAAAAAAATTCTTCTATTTTGAGAGGATGGCTTGCAAGTATAGCAGCTATTGAGTACCATCTGCATACTTACAAATTAAAAAAAAAAAAAAAAAGCAAAATCAAATTTGTAAGCCTTGGGAAACATATATCAAAGGAACACAGTCACCAGGAATATTTTTAATGAGTCTAATAGAAAATGCCTTCACATATTTTTAAAGAAGAGTCTTGCTAAGGACTTGAGAAGGCCCTTTTCCACCAATCTTAGGAAAGTCAGACTAAGAATAGAAGTTCTCTGCCATTGATGATGGGGGACCATATCTCGAAAGCTGGTGTGGTACCATGTTGGTAGTGGTTAGGTCACTTGGATACCTTCAGTAACTTAAGTGGTAACTTTAGTCCCTGCTAACTTTAACTTGAAAGTTAAAAATGCCTGGATTCAAACGTCATTTCAGATCCTTAACAGTGATGAGAATATTAATCTCACTGTGTCTTAGTTTCCTCACATATAAAATTGATGGCCTTCAAGGTCCCTTTCTGCTCTTTTATTTTTATTGGGGCAGGCTTGGTCACTTTGCTCCCTTGACTTCACCCTATTTAAAAATTAAACTCATCAAAAGATCATATAATTATAAAGGATCCTTAGAGGTTATCTAGTCCAGCCCTGCCATGACTTATCCAAGGTTAATAGCTAATACATTGGCAGAGGTGGGATTTGAACCCAGAATCTCCAACTCTATTGTGCTACTTTTGTTTCTTCATTTGTTAAGGGATCATAATTGGGCTAGATAATTTCTATGGCCCTTTTTAAATAAGCAGGTGGTTCCATAGTGCATAGGATACCAGATTTGGAATCAGGAGGACCAGAGTTCAATTACTGCCATAGACATTTACTAAGCTGTATAGCCCTGGTAAGTCACTTAACCTGTCTGCCTTAGTTTCCTAACCTACCTCTCAGGTTGTTGTGAGGATCAAATAAGACTATTTGTAAAGTGCCCTGTAAATCTTAAAACTGCTACATAAATGCTAATTATTGCCACCATCATTAATATTATTTGTAATTTATAATCAAAGAATTGCTAGAAACACTGAAGCTAGTATATGTCAGCAGCAAAACGTCCAACTTTTAAGACTGTCTCTCTCTATACACTAAACTACAATGTCTTCTTCAGAAGAATATGAGAATAAAAACAAAGCTTTTACAAAAACAGCACTGGAAAAATCATTTTATCTCAAGGCAACCTATAATTATATCAGTAAAAATCCCTGTAGAGATTAGAAAATAGATCTGTGATCCTACTGACATTCAACAGTTATATCATGAATTATATAAAATTATTATTCACAAGATCACATAACTAAAGCAGGAGGAAGTGCTGGTCAGTCTTCAGCTTTATGTCTGTTAACATAGAGAGGCTCAAGTAGCTTAAAGATGATCACATTCTGCTCTCAGCATTTACATCTTCAACACACTTCGAATGCTAGAGAAAAAGAAACAATTCAGCATTACTGACCATAATTAAAAAACCTATTTCTCCTCCCACACACTGAGCTATTGAAATTGTCTTTAAAAGTGTTTGATATTATAATTCATAAACTACTGATGATGAGAAATGTTATTTCCCTCCCCCAAATAAGGAAGAGAAAGGTATGGAATAGAAGGCATTTTTGTTGTAAAGAGAAAAGAAGTAGCTGATGTAGAAATTTTGTCAGGTCAGCAATCTCTACAGGCCAAAGCATCATCAATTTGGCCAAGGGATATCTGCGGGTGCTTAGTGGGGAGGAGAGGAGAGGGCAGATAGAAGGTGACAAAATTTTTAAAGGAATAGGAGAGCAAAGCTCTTTGATTAGGGGTCACCTGGGGGTAGGTATTCACGCTTAGTTTATCTATTCCTGTTTTATGCTCTTTCCATGTGGAGGATAAAAGATAGCAAGTTGTGATTTTCTTAGCTTATAGAAATGCCAATAAAATATGACCCTCAAATTCTTGATCAATTATTGTATTTTTTTAATGTAGGAAATATTTATTTTACATTATTGCAAAAACGAGTGCCTAAGCTAGGCATTTTTGAAACTTCAAAGACATTATTTTATTTCCTATCCTGAAGCTCAAGTCCCTCCCCTGACTCCCCATTAATTACTATATTTTGAAACCCAGACATAGGGAACATTTACCTCTTTCCTGTGTGCATCAACTCAAAGGCTTCATTAATTTGTTCAAAAGGCAGGTTGTGAGTCACAAATTCATCAACTTTAATCTTCTTTGACATATATTCAGACACCAATTTTGGAACACTTTCTACACTTTTCCATCCTAATAGTAACCAAAAGAAAAGTGAAATGATTGTGACCTCTGGATAGGGAAAAATGGTTTGTGTACACAGGTAGTAGGAAATAGACCATTTGGCTAGCAGAACAAATCTTTTCCTTTAATGGACTTCAAGATTTACCAAAATGTCTTAACATTTCAAAGAATCCTAAAACCTCAAAGGCATCTAGACAAACCCACATCTGAACAAAACCTCTCTGTAACACCAAGTGGTCAGCCATTCTCCACTTTAAGACTTTTCTGGTTTTAAAACACTGTCTCCTGAGACACAGTTCTAATTTTCTTATTGACCCAAAATCTGCCTCTCTCTCTTTTTGGAACTAGCAAAATAAGAGGATTCCCCATTCACTCAGGGTCTTCAAAGACCACTCTAGGAGATTATGAAAAGAGCATTGTTTTCTGAGAATGGGTTTGATTAGTTTGACCATTTTTTTTTTCTTTTTTTCTATTTAAGTCTTTCTACTTCTGAATTTCAGCTAGATAGTGCAGTGAACAGAGTGCTGGGCGTGGAGTCAGTTAATATTCATCTTCCTGAGTGCAAATCTGGCCTCAGACACTGTGACTCAGTTTCCTGATCTGTAAAATTAGCTGAAGAAGGAATTGGCAAACCATTCCATTATCTTTGCCAAGAAAAGCCCAAATGGAGTCCTAAAGAGCTGGATACACTAAAAGACGTATGGTCACAGAAGTTAGAAATGGCATGTAAATCTAATTACTGTGTAAGAGAGGTAGGTAGTCTCCTTTTGCAAGGGAACAAACTTTGCTTACAGAAGAAACTTGACCAAAGTCTCACAGGTAGTAAGTGTCAAATCAAAACCAGCAACTTGACAAAAGAAACATTTTGTAACAAAACTATCTTCATAACAATATCAAAAAATTATAAATTTAAATATGGTAAATATATAACCAACCCAACCAAGGTGGGCCCTAAATAATTGTGAGCGTGAAGGAGTCCAGAGACCAAAAAGTTGGAAACCAATAATCTAGACAACCTAATGTTATAAATTGGAAAGAAGGTACCGATCGCTATTGGCATAGGGAGTTTCTTCAACCAATGAATTCAGAGCTCTAGTCCCTAAACCCTATTCTTCTAGTTTTTGAAATTATATATAATACAATTATGAAAATCTTCGAACTGACTTATGGCAACATTTTCAGAGTATATTCCCACAATAGAAGTAGTTGTTCAAAGAGTAGGATTATCTTGGCAATTTTTACTACTACTGCCATATTACTTTGTAAAAAGATTTAACAAGTTTGCAATTCCACCAAAATGATGGGTAAATCTGTTCCTCTACAACCCCCTTAGCACTGAGTTTCACTACATTTAAGTATTTTTTGCTGGTACATTTCAAGACGGTTTTAATATGTAACTCCTGATTATTGGGGATGTTGAGAATTTTTCAAGTGACTATTAACAATTTATTTTTTTTCTTTTTAAGTTGTTCATACCTTTTGACCATTTATTCAATGAGGCTTGGGAATTTCCTTTTTTTTTTTTTTTTTTTTGCTGAGGCAATTGGGGTTAAGTGACTTGCCCGGGGTCACAAAGCTAGAAAGTGTTAAGTGTCTGAGACTACATTTGAACTCAGGTCCTCTTGACTTCAGGGCTGGCGCTCTATCCATTGTGTCACCTAGCTGCCCCCTATTTTCCTATTTTAAAAAAATTATTTGTTTTTATTCTGAAGTAGTCAAATATTTCTTTTTTCCTTAATAAGGCTCCCTATTTTTGAATCAAAAAAAGTTCCCTTATGACTGAGATACTGTAGCAGTCTATTTTCTTCTACATTTTTAATAATTTTTGTTTAAATCTATCATCAAGTTGGTAATAATAATAAGGCAACCTATTCTCAACAATCCTTTCCCAGATTTTATTTTCTAAAGGGTTATCTACAGGCACTGTTTATGATACATTTGTTTGGATGCTGGCTTTACCTATTCTCATCAGCTGAATTTCTGGCCCAGAACCATATAGTTTTGAGGTTTATAATTCTATAATATGCTTTAAGTGAGGTATTCAAGACCATTTTTAACAGCTTTTCCTTCAATGTTTCTTTTTTCTTTTTTTTTAAAGGGTATATATTTTTAAAAATTCATTGGATACAAGTATTTCCATAACATAGCATAATAAAAAAGATGACTGCACATGAAAATGCAAATCTGTTATATGTACAACTCTTTTTAATATAATCATATATATTATGTATGAAATTCCTTTTAAATATATAGCAATTATCATATAAATTTATTTTTTTCATTCTCCCTCTTCCTTCTCCTCCCCACCTTAGAAATAGTTACCATTAGACACAAATAAGTATACGTGTATACATATACATATGTATGTATGTATGTATGCATGCATGCAAGTACATATAAATATGAATATGATTATTCTACATGCTTCTATTTACCAGTTCTTTCTCTGGATACAAATAGCATCTTTTGCTATATATCTTTTACAGTTAATTTGGGTATTTATAATGGTCAAAATGTCTTATTTGGTCAAAGTCATTCATAAAAAATATTTTTGCCTGATTTTCCATATAAATTTCATTATGCTTTTGTGTAGTTTTACAAAGTGAATGTTTAGTATTTTCACTGACATTGCATAAAATTAAAAAAAAAAAAAAAGATTTAGTATGCTTAGGTTGGTGTTAAATTTGTACATACCAAGTGACAGTAGGGAAAGGTGACCTCTAAAGCATGCCTTTTGATGGATATAAACATTCTGGGATTAAATTTTGATATCGCAATGCTCAAATTGGGTTCATAGATATGAATTACCTCCAAAGGCTGTCCCTTTCCATGTACGGCCTGTTACCAGCTGAAATGGACGAGTGGAGATCTCCTGACCTGAAGCAGCTACGCCAACTACCACACTGACTCCCCATCCTTTGTGGCAAGCTTCCAGGGCTGCTCGCTGGAGACCCAGAAGTGCAAAGTAGAGTAGGAAATGAAATGATGTACACAGTGAGAAATTTCAGAAACTTGCAGGAGTTATATGTTATGGGGTGGGGTAAGGAGGACTTCCATTGAAAAAGATAAATCTTTTAAAAAAAAAAAACAAAACCCTTAAAACATGTTTAAAAAAACAAACAACCCTTCAAAACCCATTAGATATTCATTACTTTAAAATATAATTTCTTAATTCAAATGAAGAAGTCTAGCACTGATTCACAATCTATAACACTGAAGTTTTACTGCAAATGTTAAAAATGGTTTTAAAAAGACAAAAAACAGCAAAAAAGCCACCCTGAAAAACTCAACCTCACTTCTCTTCTGCCTTTCTTATTTAAAAATTTTACCTTGAATCTTTAAAAGCTTGTCGCTTATTTAACAAGTAAATTGGAGCACTGAGTTAAGCAAGGATCAATTGACTACTGCTAGTTATTTTGGGTTAGTTTTTTTTTTTTTGTTTGTTTCAATCTTGGCCTACCATATACATATATAAAAATATGTGCACATATTTCTATGTACTTTATACACATGTGCAATACTTAATATTTATATATATATTATATACTGTTATCTTAATAAAGTTGTTTGAGTCATTTTAGGTACAAGGAAACATTTTCTTTAACTATTCTTTCCTATTTCTTTATCATTTAGCTACTGTGGACCAAATCATTAAAAGTCTATTTAATTGTAATAAGGGATTATCTTCTTATAAATCAGAGAATTTTAATATATAAATTTTTAACATATCAATATAATCCAAGCACCTACCAGCATGTCAGGCACATAGTAGATATTTATATTTATTGAGAAATAGATCAGTAACAACTAGCATTTAAATAACATCTTAAATTATGCAAAATGTTTTATAAAAATTGTTTCAATTGAGCCTGAGAGACAGGTATCATAGGTATGTATGTCTCATTTTATCAATGAAAGTTAAAAAATTAAATGACTTGCCCAAGATTTATGAAAAATATTGGGGGTGGGATGTAGCTTATTTGAAGTCTGACACTATTATCTCACTATCTGAATTATTAAGGAAGCAATATAAAAACAAAACAAAATTTCACTACCATATAAGAGAAAAATGAAGATAAACACACTTACCATGACTCCAACATTACCAATACATTCAAAAGAAAAGTCAACTCCACCATCAGTCATTTCTACCAGCACTTCCTGGATTGGCTTCTTGAAATCTTGAGGGTTAATACATTCGGTGGCTCCAAACTCCTTAGCCTTTGCAAATTTGTCTTTGTTGACATCTATCCCAATGATGCGGGAAGCCCCTGCCACCTTGCAGCCCATGATCACAGCCAAGCCAACACCTCCCAGGCCAAAGATGGCACAAGTAGAGCCAGGCTCCACCTAGATGAACAAGAGATTCTGTGAGAGCCCAAATAAATTTAAACCACCAGCTTTCAAAACAAGCCAAGCCAGCTTTATCTTTATTCATAGGCATAGTGAATGTCCCCAGTATCTCTTTTAAAATGCTGGGCATGGCACAAAATTGACCAGGCTAAAAGGCAACTTTTCTTTTTTAATGAGAAATTAAGATGGACCATCCTCTTACCTTGGCAGTGTTGATAGCAGCACCATAACCAGTTGAAATGCCACAACCCAGCAGGCAAACTTTATCCAGAGGTGCCAAAGGATCAATTTTAGCCACAGAAATATCAGCCACAACTGTGTATTCAGAAAATGTGCTGGTCCCCATGAAATGAAAAATTTGCTTCCCTTTACAGGTAAACCGGCTTGTATTATCAGGCATCAATCCTTTCCCTTGGGTAACTCTAAAGAAAAGAAAAAGAAAAATAAAGGATAAAGCAGAGTTTTATAAAATCCTTGAGAGATCAGGGAAAACGTTTTTTTTTCCTTCCTGAGGCTAGGGTTAAGTGACTTGCCCAGGGTCACACAGCTAGGAAGTGTTAAGTGTCTGAGATCAGATTTGAACTTGGGTCCTCCTGAATTCAGGGCTGGTGCTCTATCCACTGCGCCACCTAGCTGCCCTCAGGGAAAACATTTTAAAGAAAAATTTGTGAAACCATAAAATCATTAATCTAGAAGAAAACTTGTCATCTGGTCTATTGTCCTCATTTTAAAAAGAAAAAAACGGGTCAAAAAAGTAAAAGTGACTGTAGGATCTCAGAACTACTTAGTGACTGAACTGGGACTAGAATCTAAGTTTTTGACTTGTTGAATCTGGACTTGTCCCAAGAACAACATGACAGGCCAATTTTCCAAAATATTACCAAATCTCAACTTACTATACAGGGAATCATAATCATGCAATGTACCATGCACTAAAGAAAACCTAGGAAAAAAATACAGAATTCTACAATTCAACATTTACTGAGCACCTATTATGTACTGGGCATTGTTCTAATTGCTGGGCAAACAAAGATTAAAAAAAGACAATCCCTATCCCTTGCTCTCAAGGTGGGAGATGATATAATGATTTTTTTTTTAATTAAAGCTTTTTATTTTCAAAATATATACATGGGTAATTTTCAACATTCATCCTTACAAAACCTTGTGTTCTAATTTTTTTCCTTCCCTTCTCCTCATCCCTCCCCCTAGACCACAAGTGATCCAATATATATTAAACACATGCAATTCTTCCTTACATAGAGATAAAATAACATGTATGATGAATAACAGTGTTATTCAGTTTGGCTGGAATGCAGAGTGTATAAATGGCAGCCATTGTTACTATTAAACAAGGATCGAACCCCAAGGAATCCATGAATAGATTTAAGAGAGTCAACTTGGATGGGAAAAAAATTACTATTTTTATTTCAATATACTTGATTTGCTTTTATAATTTTATGTATCTTTTTTTTGGGGGGGGGGAATTAAGTGACTTGCTTAAGGTCACGCAATTAGTATGTGTTTAATCTGAATTTGAACTCAAGTCCTCATGACTCCAGGGCTGATGGTCTATTTATTGTACTACCTAGTCATTTATGTATCTTATTTTACGCATACAAATAATTATTTTGAGAAAGGGTCCATAGGGCTTCCTGAAGTTCCAGAAGGCTTATGACATAAAAAAAGTTAAGAACCTGTAAGTAGCTCAATGCAGGTGCTGATCGGCACTGGTAGTAGCTTTCTCATGTTTCCTATGCTGATGAAATGATAGCTTTTGAACATAAAAGGTAATAAATAAAATCAATCTAGCTAAATTTCTAAAATTTTTCAATGGACAAAAAGCCTAATAAGAGACAAATTTCAGTTCAAATAAATCTTAGAACAAAATTATCATAATACATTAAACAGTCATAAGAGTTGAACAGGAAATTAATTTTATTACAACCAAATTTAAAGCAACCAAACGGTTTCTTGTTGGGGATTTTTTGTGTGCATTCATTAAAAATATACATAAACTGTAATGATACCAACCTTATCTTCTGGCAAAGGTTTGTTTTTGGATTCCTGCAAAATTTGCATTCTCCACACTGTGGGATGTAAAGTGGGATGACAGTATCACCTGGGAAACAAATGGAAAAAATAAGCATTTTTAGTGGAGAGATTCTATTTCCTAATAAAAAAAATCTTGCAGCTCTTATTAAATTTTAAAGAAAAAAAGCATTACTGTCTCAACATTTCATTTAATTTTGGCTGGACTGAAAAAAAGAAAAGGAGTTGAGAAAAAAAGCCAAAGTCAACAATGTTAAGTGCTTGATATGCATCATAACCTTCCTCTTCTTTTTCCTTTTCCTCCCATGTACTAAATGTGCTGTTTTTTATCTCCGTAATAATCTCAGGACAGAGACTTCAGAAAACTGACGATAAAAAAGTTAACTTTGGTGAAGTATCTTTTAAAAAATCAGCTATTAATAAGTTTTTAAACAAGAACAATTTGGAACAAAGCTGGTTTAGGGTCTTCAAACAATTTCAGAGAAGCAGTGGTCTATGAAATCAGAGAACAAAAAGCCTTGTATTTGCCAAATGAAGAGTAAGATCAATCTTGACAAGTCACTGAGCAGGCAATCTCCTGCGCAACGAATGGTGTAGGCAGCTGATTGTAGAAGTGATTTTCTTATAGCAACAAGCCAAGGAATTCAAGTATCTAATCACGAGTCTACCTGCTTGAAGCTTAGTTACTCCTTCACCAACACTCTCCACGATTCCAGCTCCTTCGTGTCCCAAAATCACTGGAAAACATCCTTCTGGATCTGCCCCACTCAAAGTATAGGCATCAGTATGGCAAACGGCAGTGGCAAGAATCTATCAGAGTATTCAGAGAAACAGAATGTGGATAAGTCTATGCATGTATGTAAGCAACTCAGAATATATAGAAGGACAGATGTTGCCTTGATTTTTATCATATTCTTAGGGCTGAAGAGGCCTTTAAAGGCTATTAAATCTAACATTTTCATTTTACAGATGAGAAAATGAAGATGTGGAGTTGTCAAAGTTTCACAAATATTAAGTAGCTAGTTCCTCTGGAATCATTGCTCCACTTTCTTTTTCTTTTTTCTTTTTTTTTTTTTTGACAGAATATAAGTCCCTTCAGAGCAGGAATTATTTCATTTTTTCCCTTTGTACCTCCAGCTCTATCCACTGCTCCACCCCGCTGCCCCAACCAATGCTCTTTTAAAATGAAAGAAAAATCTTTTATTTGGCAATTCTCATGAGAAAAAAGTGGTTTCTCATGAGAAACACTGGTGAGACACCCACAGAATACTGAAGTGGGAATAAGCTTTATACATTAATTCTGTTCCTTACCCCTCCCTTCAAGGTGCGAAGGGTCCTTAGGTGCTTTGGAACTGTTTAGGCTGAACCTCTCTCTCAAGAATTGTGTTGTGGAGGCAGCTAGATGGCACAGTAGATAGAGCACCAGCCTTGAATTCAGGAGGACCTGAGTTCAAATCTGGTCTCAGACACTTAACACTTCCTAGCTGTGTGACCCTGGGCAAGTCACTTAAAAAAAAAAAAAAAAGTGTGTTGTTTAGCCAATTCCTTGACTTACATACTTACATGGTGA
Source organism: Sminthopsis crassicaudata (assembly GCF_048593235.1). Taxonomy (NCBI): domain Eukaryota; kingdom Metazoa; phylum Chordata; class Mammalia; order Dasyuromorphia; family Dasyuridae; genus Sminthopsis; species Sminthopsis crassicaudata. The sequence goes on from NC_133622.1 coordinate 147,056,404, forward strand.
TTGGCTGGAGATACCTTAATAAGATATTTCAATCTTCATTCAGTTTTGATTATATCTGTGGAAACCTAACTTTTCACACTCCCCACATACACTGTAAGATTAAGAGAAGTGATTATTTTTCTATTTTAATAACCAATTATTAAATCAGGATTAAGAAAAATCTTTCTATTTCCTCATTGAAGGACTAGTAGATCATTCAGATAGTATCAGAAGAAGATGAGATTGGTCTAGTTTTCAGGGCGTATGTTCCATGATCTTGGGTCCTTATTTTTGTTTATAGTGTAAACAGAATCTAATCTAGGTACCTTCCAGTCCCAAAGCATTGACCCTATGGCCTTGTGTCTTTCCACAGCAATCTAGAAGAACTCAGTTTACAAAAGAGAAACCAATTAGAGTGGCCTGGATAGAGATGCATTCTCCTGTCCAGATTTTTGGAGGCAGCCCAGGCTCATGATCAAGCCATATTTTCAGCAGGAGGAGCTGAAGGTGGGAGCTTTTAGCTCACATCCTCATTTGGAAGTCCATCCTTCATTAATTGTTCACCAATTAGGGTTTACTTGTCAGGGTAACAGAAAATAAAGCCTCCCCTTCTAAAAGTAGTTCAGCATTCAGGGATCTCTATGGTTTTGTCTTTGATTACTGAGAGAGACCACTAGCCTACTTAGTAAATTGATTATTTATTACCCAGAAACTTTGCCTGGGGCTTTTAAATCACTCAACATGTATGTTATGTTATATATATATTATATATGTTACATATGTATGTATGTATGTATGTATATACCAAGGGCAGCAGATTGGGCCAGTGATAGCACAGAAGATAATTTTGAATATTGTAGTAAAAGATAAAGGCACTTGTGCCCTGGACAGGGTCTAGCTTGTTCCCTCTTCTGGCTGTCTGCTCTGACTCCAGAGAGTAAATTTTTCTTACAAACACAAGAAATAAGTAAGCTGTAGGAAGCCATTACTCCATGTGGGCAGATCTAACTAGCTGCCCTATGGGAAGAGAAAAGGGAAAAAACTGTGTTTTGTTGATCCCTAAGAAAAATTACTTTCCTTGTTTTATTTCTCAATTCTGTCCTCTGAAGAGCTCCCAACTCAATCACTTATCCAGAAAACTTGGGCCAAAGACCAAACTTTGCCAGTGACTAAGATATGTAATTACCTTAATTCGAACTTCATGAGCTTTTGGTGGTGCAACTTCGATTTCCTCTATGGAAAGAGGTTTGCCAGCTTCCCAGGCCACAGCAGCCTTGCATTTTATAACCTAGAATAAGGAAGAAAGGGAAAGCTTTTACTCTCTTGAATAAATCATCTTACAGGAAAGAACAATGGAGGTCCTAGAGAAGACCAAAAAAAAAAATTTCACCTGCCTTACAGAGAAGTGAAAGACCACTAAGATAGAATTGTTGTTTGTCCTTCGTTCTGGAAGAGAACCCGTGACATCAGGAAGGTGGATTTAAGTGAAACAAGGCTAGACAAAGTTACCAGCCAAATATCTCCTCTGGAGGCAAGATATAGAAAAAGATGACTAGGGATGGCCCTGATGCAATGAGACCATCATCTTCATAAGCTAAGGTCTTTCCCAGGTTTCAGTTTTTCTGAGGCAATACCCAGTTAAGGCTAGGTAAAAGTAAGGCAAAAGAGAACTGCTTTTGCTATATATGGCCTCAGAAAAGATTTATTTATTGATGTTTTTCTTTACAAAAGAGGACTTAATCTGGTAGGAAATTATTTTGATGTAAAGACAAAAGACCTTAATAAAATGCAAATCAAAACTGTGATGAAGATTACTGATAATTGTCTATGAACGCTAATCCTTAGAAAATAAACCACAGATTCACAAGTAACTTGGATATCACTGAATAAAGAAATAAAGTAAATAATAAATAAAGAATAAAGAAGAAGGAAGTAAGCATGTGGTCAGCTTATTAGCAAACAGAAAAATATTTTAATGAAATTTTCATTAAAAAATAAAATTTAAGTATTAAATCTGACAGGTTTTGAATATCTATGTTAGGGTTCTTTGTCATTTCAGAAGAATGTATGCTCCACAGCAAAATCCCAGAGGAGGATTCCTGAATGCCTGCCTAAAAACAACTGTGTCTGGGGATAAGTATAATGGCACAGGCAAACATGCTTCTGAAACATAACACATATTATTTACTGCAAAAACAATGCCCAAAACTGGAAACTCAAAGCTACAAAGTCTACAAGGTATTTACGCTCTACTCCCTTCCCAACCAAATTTTCTACATTTTTCTTTGGAAGTAGTTGTCCATCGAATTCCCTAAGGTTGCACTCACTTCTCAATGATTTCCCAGATTTAAAGTCCTTTTTCTGGTTACCATTACTTAATATGTAAGTTGTTTCCTTCTACTTAATAAACATAAACTCCTAGGGGGGCGGGGAATGCAATTTGTATCCCTGGCACTTAACACAGCGGTCAGCATGTAGTACATGATAGGATGAATGGACCCCAGGAAATACTATGTCTCTGGCTGAGTGTAACCCAGTATCTAAGTGGGCCCCAGTGAGGAGCAAGCTGACCCAGTAGAATTATCTTATACTGACATTATTATGTACAGAAAGAGCTATTCTGTACTGAGGTCCACCATTATCTCATACAATTTGGAGATCAAGCTAGAGTTGTCAGATTCCCTGAGGCTATTTTGAATAAATAGGAAGACCACAACCACTAGTGGATTTACTAACATACACAATTAGCATAGTTAGCATTCTTTCCTAATATAAGGACCCACAACTAGCTCTTGATTAATTCTGAGTTCATTAGGAGCTTTACCTGCCTTATGGTATCATAATAAAGCTTTGCCCCTTAACCTAGAAATGGCCTGAATTCATGTGAATTCATCAAGGATGACTCCCCACTTTCATTACTTGTACTTTTGTGACCGATTGGACCTCACTAGTGATTATCCGTATGGTTGAATAAAAGTATAAGGCTTTCCCTTGACTAACAGTGCATCATAAAATAATTAATTGGTAGAAACCCAATCTTAGGAAGATGGTGAATTCTCCTCCATTGTCCAGGAGTTTCCAAAACTTTAGAAAAATTAATAACAGCAGCAAGAAAATGTGTATTTCAAAGTCAGGTACTTTTGGGTGTTTTCCCTCCTAGAGGATAGTCATTGCCTTACATGGCTTAGGAATTCACTCATAGAAACCTAAAAAGCATAGAATTTAGATTTTACTTGTCACCTTTGCCTAGAATTTAAGTTTCTTTGAGAAATTGAGTTATTTCAAAAAGGCTTCACTTTCCCCCTCTCAATGATGATAGTTTTAGGAAAATAAACATATTGTCTTAAGTCTGCAAGGTCTGTTAAGAATGTTGAACCCTTCAAAAATTCGTACCACACTCAGCTACAAGTCAAGTTAGTACATCCTCCCTCCCTAGTCTTGATTCTAGAGTTAGTCAATCCACTTAAAAAAATGTCCTTTCCCATTGATTCATTTGCCCCTTTGTCTTAGCCTGGCTCATATTCTGTTATATTTGATCTCTGAATTATCCCTATAATGTGCTTTCTTGGTACCTTATAGCTGAACATAATTGGAAGTCACATGATCTGAGTGGATCACCCTACAAATTTATCACTACATACATTGGTAATGTACAAATATTTTGTACTTATTTATATCCATTGTATATTGCTTCAGTAGAATGTAAATTTATCCATTAAAGATTACTTTTATATCCTCATATCTGGCACATGGTAGGTATTTTATAAACTTTCGCAGAATGAATTAAAAGAGGAATGGATGCCAGCTTATAAAGTTAAAAAAAAATTTTTTTAGTGACTTTATTTCAAAACAGAACTCATCTATCTGTCCCTCCAAATCTACCCCCCTTTTAAATTTCCCTATTTCTTTTTTCTAGCTTTAATTCTTCTTCTTTTTTTTTGTTTGTTTATTTTTTCCCAATTACATGTAGAGATAGTTTTAGATATTAATTTTTAAAAAAGATTTTGAAAACTTTCTTTTTTCTGAAGAAATCACTTTTCACCTGCCAAGTTCATGACCTTGATTCCTCACTCTCACTGACCTCACACAACCAGTGTGTTGTGACATCCTGCTGTACCTGACCATCATAAAATAGATAGGTTTATGGCTATCTAGATAAACTCTTTGTTTGAATGCAAAATCAATGAACTAAATGAATGAATGAGAAAGCATTTAATAAATGCTCACTAATGAGGTCCAATTGGTCACAAAAGCCTACACAATAGGCTTGTTCCAAAATTAAGTCACTGGTGCCACCATTTGAAATGAATTCAATTTAGCATTTAAAGATACTGTTAGGTACAAATTGAACAAAGGTCCAAAAAATAAACAATTTAAATTGGCCCTACTCTAAAGGAGCATCTGATGAGATGAATCCCAAGTTTGACGCATATATACCAATTCTCCTAGTATTAGTCTTTAGAGTCATAAAATTTCTGGCCCATTCGGGACTATGGGAACAGAATATCTCTCATTTTATGGAAAATGAAGTCCTAAAATAGGATGATCTATCCAAAATCACAGAACTGATTAATGACAGATTTTAACTAAAGTCCACTTATGCTTACTTCTAATCTAGACCATGAAACTTTTAAGTCATCTGAGACCACACCAGGGTTGGGGCAAAAGTTCTTTCCCTAAGGATGCTTAGCACCATGCTTGGATGCTATTAATTTGAGTTCAAGTCCCATCCAGTGCTGTGTGGTAAGCAAAATCACTTAACCAGTTTCCTCCTTTGCTATATGGCTCAAAGGCTCATTAAGATCTGAGGCTGTAGAGCACCAGCCCTGAATTCAGGAGGACCGGAGTTCAAATCTGGTCTCAGACACTTAACACTTCCTAGCTGTGTGACCCTGGGCAAGTCACCTAACCCCAGCTGGGGGGGGGGGAGATCTGAGGCTGTCTAGTCCAATCTCATTTACCTAGAAGAGATTGGAAAACATGCCCAAGGTAGGCTTTGATGATCTTTGGATCTGCTGATTTTTTAAACAAACTATTCACAGGACCATAATTTTGGAGTTGAAAAACTAGAGATTTATAACATCTTAGAGGATAGTAAGATATACACCAGGGCTTCTTAAACTTTTTCCACTCCCAACCCCTTTTCACCAGAGAAATTTTTATCTGACCCTCAACATATAGGTATATAAAATAGGTATACAAATCAAACATATACTGATAATTTCAGGACTCCCACATTCAGTTAAGAGATGGGGTCGGGACCCACAGTTTAAACAGCTTTGCTATATGTTACCTGCCCCACAAGAGTTATTGTGAGAAGTCTTTATAAATTATAAAGTCCTATAGAAATCCCAGCTATTACTATTAGTGATAAACTCTTAAAAAGTCCTTCGGAATTTAAAGCCCTACTCCACCTGGCAACACAGATTTAGAGCTGGAAGCAACCTTCTACCTCACCTAGTTGTGGGCCCCCCGTTTCAGAGGAAGAAACTTGAGGTTCAGAGGACAGGCTAAATTACTTGCCCAAGGCACACAGACAGATTTTGAATCTGGGTCCGAGGACTCCAAAATCTGGGCCATTTCTACTAGGCAATGCAATGTATTATACATGATTCCCTTTCTGACAACGCGGGAGGCTAGCTTGTTTTCTTCAAATACTTTATTCCTACTTTCGAGCCTTTGTTACAGGTTATCCCATGCATGGGAAACTCTTTCTTTTCACAACTGCCCCTCGGTCATTAGGCCTTTTCAAAGCTCCCGGATATTTTCTTACATGTCTATTTGCTATTTTTGCTTCCCTGCAAAAGCTCTTAGAAAACAGAGTGCCTGTGCCGTATCGCCAAAGCTTGCGGACTGACACACACGAAACACTTAGTGAATGCTCGATCTCTCTAGTTACTGTTCCATCTTGTTTCTCGGAAAGGCTGAAACTATGTAGCAGCTGCTCCAGAACGTCTCAGGCGCCCCGAGAGCATGGCTCCTTAAAATCGGGGGCTGGAAGCCTTAGTCGGGAAAACGATCCCGCCTCTCGCCGCAGCCTCTTCCCTTCAGCCCCGCGGCCTCCTCCTCCTCCACGCACCGCGAGCATCCAGGCCAAAGGAAAGAGGACGCTTGCGGCCGCTTCGCCTACAGCCCCGCTAGCTCGCGCACGCGACGGCCTCTCGGGAACCTTGCACAGGTCCTGGGCCCTAGCAGCACCGCGCACCTGTCGAACAAGTTACCTGGCCAGCCATGTCCCCCAGCCTTCCACGCTGCAGAACCGAGAGGTGCTTAGAGTAGCGGCCGAATTTAGCTAGGCAGAGGCCGTGCGTACCCTGCCGCAGCACCGCCCCTTGCGCAGCGTGGAGGCCGCCTCTCTCCTCCCCTTCCTACAGTCCCTGGGAGGGGGTGAGTCGAGGTTGTTTCCTCTGCCTCTTCTGGGAGGAGGAAGAGGAACGTGAAATCTGACCTACAGGATTGGGGACACCCGTTTGATTATTTTATAATTGTGCAACGAGGACCGGGTGAAATGCGTAACATTTCCATCAGTTTTGGGCCGCGGCCAGTAAATCATCCAATGAGTGCCCCGAGTTCTTTTCTGCAAAAGCCAGCCTGTTTCCGGGGTTTCCGGGGGGAGGGACTTACTCACTTATGGCTTGTAGAGTTTTGATTGGTTTTGGGGTAATTTCGCCAAATTCCAAAGGTGATGGCTTTTGTCCTCTGGTCCAAATGTTCATGCAATAGGGTAATTGTCCACCAGCTCCTCAACTTTCTCCTAACGGACCAACCTTAGGAGAAAGTATTTATTGTAGGAGAAAGTTTCCAAACTTTCTGAAGCGAAACGTTACCAAAAAAAAAAAAATTTTTTTTAAGAGCCACTCTCCTTTTTATAAACGTTTATGGAAATAATTTTATTTATTCCAAGGAAATTATAAATTTTTTACATTTTATGATATAAAAGAATGGGGAGACACTAAATATATTCCCCCAGAGCTACATAGCCCTTTCAGGGTTTTTTGTTTTTTTTTCTTTCTGATGTGCTGTCCCCAGTAATTAGTGCTCCGGTTCCATTTAAACAATTAACATAAATTAGCTTTTATGAATGGATATTACAGAAGTACGAATTAATAAAAATGCTATCTGTCAGGAGCAAGAGGTTTATAGATTCTCTCTTTTACATTTGAAGAAACTGAGACACTGAGAGGCTGAGAATTTTGCCCCAGGTCACCTGCTTAATATGACAGAGCCAAGATTAAACACCAACCCTTATGACTCTAAAGCCAGCCCAGTTTGTTAGACTGGCTCTACCACAGAGTACACACAGGCACAGTCTATATGAACGTTTGGAGTGGAGATGTCTGTAAGTTTATGCATCTCATATTTCTTTTGAGCTACTACAGTTCTGTTCCATTCAAAAAGCATTGGGCCCGCTCTCTTTGATGCAGGCATGCTATGCTGAGTGATCCTGTGCTATTGTCTCCCATGTTATGTAGTGGGCCTTCAGAGAGACCCAGAGAGTATCCTAATATCACTCCTGACCAGTACGTGAGTTTTCCTTGTGTGAGTTTTTTGGACTGGCCCTGGTGTACTATCCATGCATACAACAATGAGGACAGCACAATGGTTTTGTCAGCCTTCACTTTGGTAGGCAATCTTATACCTCTTCTTCTGTAAAGGCCTAGAACTGAGCGGATGTACTCTAGCCCTTAGGACTAATTACCAATTGAACAATTCTCTATTAACATGTTTGGAGGATGACCCTACTCAACTTTATGCTGACTTGATCTGTGGGTGAAGAAGAGAGATCAGCAAGTAGAGTAGGAGTAGGAGGATCATTCTTTTGGTGGTGGAGAGAGAGAGAGGAGGTGTGGAGATTCCTATATCTAATCCCCTGACAGCCACCCCAAAAAACTAAGAATAAAGACTTTTGCTTATCCTGACTCTGGCTGATTCTAAGATATCCAGGGTCACAACATCTTCCTTTCCTTTGGAGCTGCCCAAACACTGAGATAGCTCTGGCAATGTGTTTATCAACCTCATTATCAATGTGTATATCCCTGGGAAGTACACTTATCCACAGAACTTCTCCATTTGCTCTAACTCATGTTTCCATGTATGGATTGTATGATTTTGGCAGGTGGAGAACCTGGGTTTTCTTGCTATTAATTGTTAGGCCAAAATTAGCACAGGCATCAGATTCACACTGTGTTGCATCACAGCTTCATAGTATGAATTGAGATGATTATGTGTGAACAAAAAAATCCATGCACCAATTCTTCTTCCACTTTAGTCTTGGCTTGTAGTTTTGTGCAGTAGCTGACCTTGAAGCTGTGTTCATCTTCACTAAAAGTATCTGACAACATTGCTGAAAACATCATGTTCAAAAGCATGGAAGCTAAAGTTAGATCCAAACAATAGGAAAAATATTAAGTGCTCCTGGATAGGTCTAGCGAATATAATAAAGATGATAACACTACTTAAATTTATTTATTTAGTGCTATATCAATCAGACTCCCAAGAAACTATTTTAATGACCTAGAAAAAATAACAACAAAGTTCATATGGAAAAATAAAAGGTCAAGAATTTCAAGGGAACTAATGAAAAAAAAAATCAAATGAAGGTGGCCTAGCTGTATCTGATCTAAAACTATATTATAAAGCAGCAATCACCAAAACCATTTGGTATTGGCTAAGAAATAGACTAGTTGATTAGTAGAGTAGGTTAGGTTCCCAGGACAAAATAGTCAATAACTATAGCAATATAGTGCTTGACAAACCCAAAGACCCCAGCTTTTGGGATAAGAATTCATTATTTGACAAAAATTGCTGGGAAAATTGGAAATTAGTATGGCAGAAACTAGGCATGGACCCACACTTAACAATATACACCAAGATAAGATCAAAATGGGTCCATGATCTAGTCATAAAGAATGAGATTATAAATAAATTAGAAGAACATAGGATAGTTTACCTCTCAGACTTGTGGAGGAGAAGGAATTTGGGACCAAAGAAGAACTAGAGATCATTATTGATCACAAAATAGAAAACTTAGACTACATTAAGTTAAAAAGCTTTTGTACAAATAAAACTAATGCAGACAGGATTAGAAGGGAAGCAATAAACTGGGAAAACATTTTTACAGCTAAAGGTTCTGATAAAGGCCTCATCTCCAAAATATATAGAGAATTGACTCTAATTTATAAGAAATCAAGCCATTCTCCAATTGATAAATGATCAAAGGATATGAACAGACAATTTTTAGATGAAGAAATTGAAACTATTTCTAATCATATGATCTCCAAATTATTATTGATCAGAGAAATGCAAATTAAGACAACTCTGAGGTCTCATTACACACCTCTCAGATAGGCTAAGATGACAGGAAATAATGATGAATATTGGAGGGGATGTGGGAAAACTGGGTTTTGGGTTTTGGGTTTTGGGAATGGCTGAATAAATTGTGGTATTATGAATGTTATGGAATATTATTGTTCTATAAGAAATGACCAGCAGGATGAATACAGAGAGGCTTGGAGAGACTTACATTAATTGATGCTGAGTGAAATGAGCAGAACCAAGAGAAATGTTGAAAAATTACCCATGCACAAATCACTATTGATCAGAGAAATGCAAATTAAGACAACTCTGAGGTATCATTACACACCTGTCAGATTGGCTAAGATGACAGGAACAAATAACGATGAATGTTGGAGGGGCTGTGGGAAAACTGGGACACTGATGCATTGTTGGTGGAGTTGTGAAAGAATCCAACCATTCTGGAGAGCAATCTGGAATTATGCCCAAAAAGTTATCAAAATGTGCATACCCTTTGACCCAGCCATACTACTACTGGGCTTATACCCCAAGGAACTACTAAAGAAGGGAAAGGGTCCTGTATGTGCCAAAATGTTTGTGGCAGCCCTTTTCATAGTGGCTAGAAGCTGGAAGATGAATGGATGTCCATCAATTGGAGAATGGTTGGGTAAACTATGGTATATGAATGTTATGGAATATTATTGTTCTATAAGAAATGACCAACAGGAGAAATATAGAGAGGCTTGGAGAGACTTACATCAACTGATGCTGAGTGAAACGAGCAGAACCAGAAGATCATTATACACTTCAACAATGATACTGTACGAGGATGTATGCTGATGGAAGTGGATTTCTTCAACATAGAGAAGAGCTAATCCAATTCCAATTGATTAATGATGGAAAGAACCAGCTACATCCAGAAAAGGAACAATGGGAAATGAATGTAAACTGTTATTTTTACCTTCTGAATCCAATTCTTCCTGTGCAACAAAAAATTCGGTTCTACACACATATATTGTATCTAAATTATACTGTAATATATTTAACATATATAAGACTGCTTGCCATCTGGGGGAGGGGTTTGGGGGAGGAAGGGAAAAAATCTGAATAGAAGTAAGTGCAAGGGATAATGTTGTAAAAAATTACCCATGCATATGTACTGTCAAAAAATGTTATAATTATAAAATAAAATAAAAATAAATATAAAAAAAAAAAAAAAAAAGAAAAATTACCCATGCATATGCTTTGTATGTAAAAAGCTATAATAAAAAAATAAAAAATAAAAACCATGGAAGCAAGGACACTCTTGCTTCATTCTATCCATATAGTGACTGGAAAAGTGCCAGAACATCCTCCATTATGCAAAATTGGGGCAAGCATTCCTTCACAAAACAGATGTTCAATTCTGATAAACTTCTCTGGGCAACTAAATTTTGGCATAATTTTCCCTAACTTTGCCTGACTGATAGTTATCAAAGACCTTAGATTGATCAACATTTGGTGACTTTATTATAAATGAATAAGTTTAGAAAAAATGTTTTAGATATCTAAAATAATGTAGACTCCTTTTTGACAGTACATATGCATGGGTAATTTTTTTTTTTTACAACATTATCCCTTGTATTCACTTTTCCAAATTTTCCCCTCCCTCCTTCTACTCCCTCCCCTAGATGACAGGCAATCCCATATATATTAAATGTGTTACAGTATAACCTAGATACAATATATGTGTGTAAAACCAAATTTCTTGTTGCACGGTAAGAATTGGATTTCGAAGGTATAAGTAACCTGGGTAGAAAGACAATAATGCAAACATTTTACAGTCCTTTCCCAGTGTTCCTTCTCTGGGTGTAGCTGTTTCTGTCCATCATTGATCAACTGAACTGAATTATATCTTCTTTATGTTGAAGATATCCATTTCCATCAGAATATATCTTCATACAGTATCGGTGTTGAAGTGTATAGTGATCTCCTGGCTCTGCTCATTTCACTCAGCATCAGTTCATGTAAATCTCTCCAGGCCTCTCTAAAATCATCCTGCTGATCGTTTCTTATAGAACAATAATATTCCATAACCTTCATATACCATAATTTACCCAACCATTCTCCAATTGATGGGCATCCATTCATTTTCCAGTTTCTAGCCATTACAAAAAGGGCTGCCACAAACATTTTGGCACATATAGGTCCCTTTCCCATCTTTAGTATTTCTTTGGGATATAAGCCCAATAGTAGCACTGCTGGATCAAAGACTATGTACAGTTTGATAACTTTTTGGGCATAATTCCAAAATGCTCTCCAGAATGGCTGGATTCTTTCACAACTCCACCAACAATGCACCAGTGTCCCAGTTTTCCCACATCCCCTCCAACATTCATCATTATCTTTTCCTGTCATCTTAGCCAATCTGACAGATGTGTAGTGGTATCTCAAAGTTGTCTTAATTTGCATTTCTCTGATCAGTAGTGATTTGGAACACTCTTTCATGAGTGGATATAGTTTCAATTCCATCATCTGAAAATTGTCTGTTCACATCCTTTGACCATTTATGAATTGGAGAATGGTTTGATTTCTTATAAATTAGAGTCAGTTCTCTATATATTTTGGAAATGAGGCCTTTATCAGAACCTTTAACTGTAAAAATTTTTTCCCAATTTGTTACTTCCCTTCTAATCTTGTTTGCATTAGTTTTGTTTATACAAAAGCCTTTTAATTTGATGTAATCAAAATCTTCTATTTTGTGATCAATAATGATCTCTAGCTCTCCTTTGGTCATAAATTCCTTCCTCCTCCACAGATCTGAGAGGTAGACTATCCTCTGTTCCTCTAATCTATTTATGATCTCATTCTTTATGCCTAAATCATGGATCCATTTTGATCTTGGTGTTAAAAGTGGGTCCATATCTAATTTCTGGCATACTAATTTCCAGTTTTCCCAACAGTTTTTGTCAAATAATGAATTCTTATCCCAAAAGTTGGTATCTTTGGGTTTGTCAAACACTAGATTGCTATAGTTGTACCCTATTTTGTCCTGTGTACCTAATCTGTTCCACTGATCAACTAGTCTATTTCTTAGCCAATACCAAGTGGTTTTGGTGACTGCTGTTTTATAATATAGCTTTAGATCAGATACAGTTAGACCACTTCATCTGACTTTTTTTTCATTAATTCCCTTGAAATTCTTGACCTTTTGTTCTTCCATATGAATTTTGTTATTATTTTTTCTAGATCACTAAAATAGTTTCTTGGGAATCTGATTGGTATAGCACTAAATAAATAGATTAGTTTGAGGAGTATTGTCATCTTTATTATATTCGTTTGGCCTATCCAAGAGCACTTAATGTCTTTCCAATTATTTACATCTGACTTTATTTTTGTGGCAAGTGTTTTGTAATTTTGCTCATATAATTCCTGACTCTCCTTTGGTAGATGGATTCCCAAATATTTTATACTCTCGACAGTTGTTTTGAATGGAATTTCTCTTTGTATCTCTTGCTGTTGCATTTTGTTGGTGATGTATAAAAATGCTGAGGATTTATGTGGATCTATTTTGTATCCAGCAACTATGCTAAAGTTGTGAATTATTTCTAATAGTTTTTTATTAGAATCTCTGGGGTTCTCTAAGTATACCATCATATCATCTGCAAAGAGTGATAGTTTGATTTCCTCATTTCCTACACTTATTCCTTTAATCTCTTTCTTGACTCTTATTGCCAAGGCTAGAGTTTCTAATACAATATTGAACAACCTTGTTTCACTCCTGATCTTACTGGGAAAGGCTCCAGTTTATCTCCATTACATATTATGCTTATTGATGGTCTTAAATATATGCTCCTGACTATTTTAAGGAATAGTCCATTTATTCTTATACTCTCAAGTGTTTTTAGTAGGAATGGATGTTGTATTTTATCAAATGCTTTTTCTGCATCTATTGAGATGATCATATGATTTTTATTAATTTGATTATTAATATGGTCAATTATACTAATAGTTTTCCTAATATTAAACCAGCCCTGCATTCCTGGTGTAAATCCTACTTGATCATAGTGTATTATGCTGGGGATGATTTTCTGAAGTCTTTTTGCTTATATCTTATTTAAGATTTTAACATCAATATTCATTAAGGAGATTGGTCTATAGTTTTCTTTCTCAGTTTTCAACCTACCTGGTTTAGGTATCAGTACCATGTCTGTGTCCTAAAAGGAGTTTGGTAGGACTCCTTCATCCCCTATTTTTTCAAAAAGTTTAAATAACATTGGGCCTAATTGTTCTTTAAATGTTTGGTAGAATTCACATGTAAATCCATTTGGTCCTGGGGATTTTTTTCCTGGGGAGTTGATTAATAGTTTGTTCTATTTCTTTTTCTGAAATGGGACTTTTTAAGCAGTTTACCTCTTCTTCTGTTAATCTAGGAAGCCTATATTTTTGGAGGTAGTCATCCATTTCACTTAAGTTATAAAATTTATTGACATAAAGTTGGGCAAAGTAATTGCTTATTATTGCTATAATTTCCTTTTCATTGGTGGAAAGATCCCCTTTTTCATTTTTAAGACTAACAATTTGATTTTCCTCTTTCCTTTTTTTGATCAGATTTACCAGGTTTATCTATTTTATTGGCTTTTTCATAAAGCCAACTCTTAGTTTTATTTATTAATTCAATAGTTTTTGTCCTTTCAGTATTATTGATTTCTCCTTTTAATTTTAGGATTTCAAGTTTAGTTTTTGGTTGGGGGTTTTTAATTTGGTCTTTTTCTAGCTTTTTAAGTTGGAGGCCCAATTCATTGATCTTCTCTTTCTCTATTTTATTCAAGTAAGCCTCTAAAGATATAAATTTTTCCCTTATTACCGCTTTAGCTGCATCCCACAAATTTTGGTATGATGTCTCATCGTTGTCATTATCTTGGGTGAAATTATTAATTGTTTCTATAATTTGCTGTTTCACCCTGTCATTCTTTAAGATGAGATTATTTAGTTTCCAATTACTTTTTGGTCTATTTACCCCTAACTTCTTGTTGAATATAGTTTTTATTGCATTGTGATCTGAGAAGAAAGCATTTACTATTTCTGCCCAATATATGGTCAATTTTTGTATAGGTTCCATGAACTGTTGAGAAGAAAGTATACTCCTTTCTATCACCATTCAGTTTTCTCCAAAGATCTATCATACCTAATTTTTCTAATGTTCTATTTACCTCTTTAATTTCTTTCTTATTTGTTTTGTGGTTTGATTTATCTAATTCTGAGAGTGCAAGGTTGAGATCTCCCACTATTATAGTTTTGCTGTTTATTTCTTCTTGCAACTCTCTTAACTTCTCCTTTAGGAAGTTAGATGCTATACCACTTGGTGCATATATGTTTAATATTGATATGACTTCATTGTCTATGCTACCTTTTAGCAGGATATAGTTTCCTTCCTTATCTCTTTTAATTAGATCAATTTCTGCTTTTGCTTGATCTGAAATAAGGATGGCTACCCCTGCTTTTTTGACTTCACCTGAACATAATAGATTCTGCTCCAGCCTTTTACCTTTACTCCGTATGTTTCTCCTTGCTTTAAATGTGTTTCCTGTAAACAACATATTGTAGGGTTCTGACTTTTGATCCAATCTGCTATCTGCCTCTGCTTAATGGGAGAGTTCATACCATTCACATTTACAGTTAAGTTATTAATTTTGTATTTCCTGCCATCTTATTATCCCCTGATTATGCTTTTTTCCCCCTTGTCCCCCCTGAACCCCTTCCCCAGTATCAAATTTATGGACCCCCACTTGTGATGCGCAGCCCTCCCTTTTTAGTATCCCTCCCCCCTCCTTTTAAGTCCCTTCCTCTTTCTTGTACCCTTCCCTTATTCCTCTTTTCCTTTTCCCTTTTCCTCTCCCTACTTTTAGTGAGGTGAGAGAGAATTCTGTGAAAAACAAATATGTCAATTATTTACTCTTTGAGTCTACTCTGATGAGAGTAAGATTCACACAATGTTCCTCCCTCTCTCTAAATTCCCTCAGATGTGGTAAATTTTCTTTGCCTCTTTCTGGGATGTAGTTTCCCTCTTTTTATCTCTCCTTTCCTGTTTTCTGATACTACTCCCTTTCCCTTACTACTTCCCCTTTTTAAAAATGTTTTATCAGTAAAATCAAATTATACATGTGGACTTTCTGTATATCCATGATAGAAATACAGTTCTCAAGAGTTCTTCTTACTTTTTTCTGCTTCTCTTGAGTCTTGTGGATGCAGATCAAATTTTTTGTTTAAGTCTGGTTTTTTTCTTAGAAAGAAACGGAATTCCTCTGTTTCATTAAATGTCCATCTTCTTCTTTGGAAGAAAATGCTAAACGTAACTGGGTAGTTTATTCTTGGCTGCATTCCAAGTTCTTTTGCCCTTCAGAATATCAGATTCCAGGCCCTTCCATCCTTTAATGTGGAGGCAACCAGATCTTGAGTGACCCTTATTGTGGCACCTTGATATTTGAATTGTTTTTCCCTAGCTGCTTGCAATATTTTTTCCTTAGTCTGGTAGTTCTGCAGCTTAGCCACAATGTTCTGTGGAGTTCTTTTTTTTAGGGTCTTTTTCAGAAGGTGTTTGATGAATTCTTTCAACGCCTATTTCCCCTTCTATTTCTATTATCTCTGGACAGTTCTCTTTGATGATTTCCTGTAAAATAGAATCTAGGCTCTTTTTTTCCATTTCCATTTTCCATTCCATTTTCCATTCCAATGATCCTCAGATTATCTCTCCTAGATCTATTTTCCAGGTCTACAGATTTTCCCAGTAAATAATTGACATTATTATCCAGCTTTTCATTTTTTTTTTGTTTTGTTTTGTTTTGTTTTGTTTGACTGATTCTTGGCTTCTCAATGAATCATTCATTTCTATTTGTTCAGTCCTGATTTTTAATGAGTTATTTTCTTCACATTTTTTAGTTCTTTTTGTAGATGTCCAATTGAGTTTTAAAATGAATTATTTTGTTCTGTGGAATTTTTTTCCATTTCACTATTTTTTTTTTAGTGAGTTATTTTCTTTTTCCAATTCACATATCCTACTTTCTTGGGAATTTTTTACCTTTTCCAATTCAGAAATCCTACTTTCCTGTGACTTTTTTTTAACCTTTTCTAATTCACAAATTTTGTTTCCCTGCACTTCCTGTGAATTCTTTATTTTTTCCAACCCACATTTCAAGATGTTGTTACTCTCTAGCATAGCTTCTCTTTCCTTTCCCCATTTTTCTTCAAACTGTCTTAATTTTTTAATAGTCTCTTCTAGGAGAGAGTTATGTGATGGGGGGGCAGGTATCATTCCCATTTAGGGTGTTATTTGGGTATCTGCTGTTAGCCTCCTTGGGGTTGTATATCCGTTCTTTCTCTGTATAGAAGGTGTCAATCGTTCTCTTCAGTTTCTTACTTATTGTTAAAACTCTGTAGGGTCTACCCTTGGGTAGGAAATTTACCAGCTTCCTCCCATACCGATAGGATGCAGTGCTTTTGTAAAAGGGCTAAGAGAAAGCTCTTGGAGAGAGTTCCCTTCCCCCGCCCCCAGAAATGACTCAGAGGTGGTTAACATGGCTGTGCTGCAGGGAGTGCCCAGTGAGGCACCCCCCCCCCCCCATGTGGCCTTAGCGATTGCCCTGAAGCTAGTGGCTGAACAGTGAAAGCGTCACAACCCCACCACAGCCCCCCGTGGGGCCGTGGATATCAGCAGCTGACCTGTGAAAAGCCCCTGCACTGGAACCAGAAGCACAGTCTCTGCTGCGGGAGTTTCACTGCTGGGGTAGTTCCACTGCCTCAGGCTGAGCCCCGCACTTTGTGGATTAGAGGCTGCCTGGGCTGTGTCCCTTGCTGTTCAGATTCTTAACTGCCCCAAGGAAAAGCCCCAGACAGAAGAAGGTGGCTACACAGCCGTGCTAAGATCCGTGTTAGGTCACTTCTGGATTAGGGTTGTTATAGGATCTGGCTTTTTTTTTTTTTTTTTTAAACGGCTTTGATTTCTCTTCTGATCTGCTGTTTTACAAGCAGAGTAGAGCTCTCAGTCTATGACAGATTTCTCTATCTCAGTAGCTTCTCTGATCCCAGAGTTCTCCCCAGCCCGTTTGGCACAATGTGCTAGCCCCTAGTCCAACCCTGTCTGTGCTGGTCTTTTTTTCCTCCCCTCAGACCTGACCTTTTCTTATGAAATTCCAGATTCTCTTTGGCTGGTAAGTTGTGCTTCTAATCCTTGTGGTTTTTATCTGTCCATCGTTATTTTTGAGGCTGATTTAACTAATTGGTATTGAGGGTAGAAGGGAGCTTATAAATTCGCGTGTATCTTCTCCGCCATCTTGGCTCCACCCCCTCGATATATTTTCATTAAAATTTTCTTAAAAAGCATTTATATTCCAAAGAATGTTACATTGGTTACATATAAAAATAGATATAAATTATATGCAGAATAATACAAAGTAATTTGTAGGGGTGTGGGAGGAGGAAACAATAGCATGGAAAAGGGAGGGAAGGCTTTTAGCCACTGTGGGAACCAGAAAAGAATTCCATAGCATTGAACTATTGAGCATTGAAGAAAGCTAGGGAATGAGATAAAGAAGAAAGGTTCCTTAAGGCTATTTATCCCACATCCTATTCTAGTTCTGTATGCTCTTTTCTAGAATTCTCTGCATGCTTTCCTTCGCTTTGTACTTCTTCACATCATTTCCTCCCTTATCTTCCAACTCTCACAGATAACTGCCTTCCCCTAGAAGATATTGACTGCATTTCTGACTATCTCCAGTACTGGCTGCATCTTCTCCCATGCACTGTCAAAATCACGCTCTGGTCCTAGATATTCATTTGGAATATTTTGTGCTACCCAATACCATTTCTACACTCTCCCACTGCCACCTTTGCCTTTAGGGCATTGTGGCCTATTCACTATTTTTCACATGCAGGTGCCATCTTGTTGCCTTTGAACTCCATGTGTAAAATACTCTTTCTCTGACTCAGAATTCCTTAAGTGTCACTTTCTTCCAGAGGGTTGTTCCCAGTCCTCTTCAGCTGCCATTTTCTCTTCCAAAGTTATCTTGTTATATTAATTAATATGAATATCAATAATATTTAACATTAATATAATTGATAATATTAATATATATCTACCTGTTTGTACATGTTTTCTCCCCTATCCCTAGTATACCTGACACCCTTTATAAATACTTACTATTTGACTAACTGGTTGATTCTCATATTGCTCTAGTCTTCTGTTCTGATGTTATTTTCTTCCTTGCACAATCTTGACTCTTTGGGTAATGAGTCATATACTATGTCACCCTCCACTCTGAATTTCTTGTTTTCTGCTCCTATCACTGCTTATATCTTGCCAAACTCCAATTCTGCATCATTCCTATCATTTGCTGCCTCCACTCCTCTTCATATGCTGTTGAACAAAGATGGAAGAAGTCTCATTTGTCCTTTCCTGGACACACTACATAGTCGTGGTATCTAATTTCAAATGGACCCTAATTGTAACATGAAATTCCCTTTTCTTTTCCATAAACCATTATCACTTACATCCCTCACAGTTCTACATTTTCTCTCCTAACCTTGCCTCCCAAACTATATCTCTACCTCCATCTTCTCAGTTGAGAACCTTGCCTCATAATTGATAGAGAAAATAAAGGCCATTTATAGTGAACTTTTGCTTCTGTTCTTTTCTTACTCACAAAAAAGATAAACTGCTGGATTTGGACTCAGGAAAGATTTGATTCCTGTGTTTGAATTCTATCTTACCATAGGTGATGCTGGACAAATAATGTAACTTCTGCCTGCCTCAATGTCCTTATTTATAAAAATGGGAACAATAATTACTGCTCTATTAGAAGGTTGTTGTGAAGATCAAATAAGATAACATGTAAAGCACTTTTCTAACCGCAGCATTATATAAATGCTAATTATTGTTATTAAAATCCCTTGTCACCATTTCCCATTCTTTCTTCCTTTACTCCAACCTTTAGTGAAGAAATGGCCCCTCTCTTTACCAAGATTACTCTATAGTTGATTCTACTTTCTGATATTTCCTCCAATACATCTCCCACCACTCATTTTCTTTTTCATTTCAATATTCAGTCTAAACTTTCCTAAATTATTTCCCACTTACAAATATATATTTCCAGGTGTGCTCTATCTTTTTATATTATTATTAAAGCTTTTTATTTTCAAACCATATACATGGATAATTTTTCAACATTGACCCTTGCAAAACCATGTGTTCCAAGTTTTTCCCACCTTCTCCTCACCCGCTCCCTAAGATGACAAATAATCCAGTATACGTTAAACATGTTAAAATATAGGAAAATCAGATCAAAAAGGAAAAAAAAACTGAGAAAGAAAACAAAATGCAAACAAACAACAACAAAAAGAGTGAAAAAGCTATGTTGTGATCCACACTCAATTCCTACAGTACTCTTTCTGGGTGTAAATAGCTCTTTTTATCACAAGATCATTGGAACTGGCCTCAATAATCTCATTGTTGGAAATAGTCATGTCCATCAGAATTGATCATTGTGTAATCTTGTTGCTGCTGTGTATTGAACTCCTGGTTCTGCTCATTTGTATTAGTTCATGTAAATCTCTCCAGGCCTCTCTAAAATCATCCTGCTGATCGTTTCTTATAGAACAATAATATTCCGTAACATTCATATACAATAACTTATTCAGCCATTCTCCAACTGATGGGCATCTACTTAGTTTCCAGTTTCTTACCACTACAAAAAGAGCTGCCACAAACATTTTGGCACATACAGGTCCTTTCTTTCCTTTAAGATCTCTTTGGGATATAAGCCCAGTAGAAGCACTGCTGGATCAAAGGGTATGCACAGTGTGATAACTTTTTGAGCATAGTTCCAAATTGCTCTACAGAATGGCTGGATTCTTTCATAACTCCACCAAAAATGTATCAGTGTCCCAGTTTTCCCACATCCCCTCTAACATTCATCATTATCTTTTCCTATCATCTTAGCCAATCTGACAGGTGTGTAGTGATATCTCAGAGTTGTCTTAATTTGCATTTCTCTGATCAATAGTGATTTAGAGCACCTTTTCATGGAACTGGAAATGGTTTTAATTTCTTCATCTGAAAATTATCTGTTCACATCCTTTGACTATATATCAATTGGAGAATGGCCTGGATTCTTACAAATTTGAGCCAATTCTTTATATATTTTAGAAATGAGGCCTTTCTCAGAACCTTTAAATTGTGCTCCATTCTTAATGTAGGTGACAGAGGCCTTTTGCTGGGCAAAATATAGTCCCAGGACCAGCAGAGCAATATACCCAATAGCAATGCCTTTTAAAATTAGGAACAAGGCTACCAACCAGCATAATATCTCTAGAAGTAATCCTGTAACATTGAAGTGTTTTCCTTTCAACATATATTCCATATTTGGCCTCTTCACATAGGACTCTTACACTTGCTTACTCTCACCACTATAATGGGTATATTTATCGGGAAAATATGGTGGGCATTTTTTTATTTAAAATTTTTTTATTGATTATATTATTGTATTATTATATATTATTATAATTTTATTTTATATAATTGTTTCCAATATATGTATTCTCTTTCCTCCTCATATAACAAAGGATAAAAAAGGAAAATTCTAAAAATCAAAGAAAGGATAACTTTAAAAAATCTCATTGAATTGATAAAATTGGGAGTTAGTGTTTTTGGGAACAATTACATGAATAATTGGAGAGTTTGTTTCTGGTTGGATCATGCCAATACAATAAAAATGACAATATTAAGTTAATCTACAGATTTGGTGCCATGCTAATCAATCTAGGAAAGGGTTATTTTATAGAAATAAAAAATGATAATAAAACGCATCTAGAGAAATAAAAAATCAAGAAGCAAAAGGAAAATAATGAAAAAAAAGTGTAAAATGAATACCAGATTTCAAACTATATTACAAAGAAGTGATCATAGAATCTATCTGGTTCTGATTAAAAAAGAGAAATGGAACAGATTAGGTGCACAAGTCTCAAGACTCAGAAATTGAATATAATAATCCAGCATTTTACAAACCCAAGTCAACTCCTGGGGAGGAGTATGCCACAAAAATTATTGGGAAACCTAGAAAGATTTATGTAACAGAAAATATATTTAGACTAAGATCTTATATTATAACACAATTAGTCCCAAATGAATATGACTTGTTGGGTTGGGATGACATAAGCCATCTCAGGAGTGAATAACCAGAGAAATCTTCGGTCATATTCTCTTAGCACTATATACTATTATATAACACTCATATGATCAAGGTTTAAATTACACTAGTTCTATTATTGTATGCTGAAACTCACCCACAAGCTTGCTAAAAAGACATAGTTATAATTCCATCGTTCTTATTTTGAGTAAAGCTTTCCTGTTTATTTTTTTAGAAATAATCTTTTTACTTGACCCTGCTACTTGACCTATTGCCCCATCAGTAATGTGACAAATGCCAAAGCAGACTTAGTCTTTGTCTGAAAACTTCATGTAAATCCCAGGATCTCTGGGCTTTCAACATGAAGATTGCAGCTGATCATTTATCTGAGCTAAGACCCATGTTGCCTTTAGTGATGATTGGGGAAAGGAAGGCCTTTCATGTCCCACTTTATTTTTAATTGAATTATTATATCCTTCAATGCTGCACTTGCCTGGAGAAATCATTAAGACCTCCTAGCCCATTTCAGTATAGTTATGTATCCTTTATCCAAATACTGCCCTAAATTTGCATGACAAATATTCTACAAACATTGCTTGGAAATCTGGAAAGCAGTGTGACAGAAATTAGGTTTAGACTAACTCCTTATGCCAGACATCTGAATAAACATCAGACCTGTGTCATAGTCTAGGGCTGATCCAAGTGGTTCCCTGGTATTTAACTTTGATAGAACAAAATGAAACAATTATAAGTCATTCAGAAGTTAGCAAAAGGAAGTTTACTTAGCTATTAAAATAGAAAAAAGACTCCATGAGGATATAGCACTGATGGGGCTTCTTGCTGAAGTAGATGTGGTAACTTGAGGGAGTTGTGTTGGTATATCTGTTAAGCATGAATGACCTTACAAGTCTTTTAGGTCTTTAGGTGGCAAAGCCAGATTAACATGGCATGAAGCTACTAGGAAACTTTCCACATTTAGTTTTTTTGGCCTCTCAAATCTTGGAAATCTTTTTTGTTTTGTAGGGAATTAACTAGTCTAACCTATATGAGGAAGAGGGAGACGGTGGTAGATAATGAGTCTATCAAAACTAAGATATAAAAGAGCGTATCATAAATAAGTCAGAGGAAAAGAGGCAGAGGTATCATATATGGTTATGGATATGGGATAATTCTTGTTAAGGGGTAGAAAGCATCATAAAAGATAAAATATGCAATTTTGATTATGTAAAATTATGCAAAATAGAATTTTTTTTCTGAAACAAAAGTAACATAGCTAGCATTAGAAGAGAAACAACTAGGGGAAAGCTTTGCAGTAAATAGCTCTGATAAAGGATTGTTATTCAAAATATATAAGGAGTTGTCATTTTCTCAATTTGCATTCCAGGACAGGTTGTCCTGAAAACAAGGCTTGCCATCTCTCCTCAGGGTTTTGGGGGTAACCATGAGAGGCTGAGGAGTATCTTCCCAATAGAATGTACCCAGTTAACATTAATTCCAAAGTATGATAATATCCCTAACCAGGAGCATGTTCTTCTCTATTATCTCAGCCCTTTGGAATGAAGGATCCAAGCAAAGTGGTTGCTTCAAAATATTTTTTCTACCAATTAATTTCTCTTTTGATTGTGACTTAGTTAATGGATAAATTTTTCTCTCAGTTGTAGGACATGATTTCTGTAAGATTGACTGCTGGATTGGGATTAAACATGTCACTTTTCAAGACTGGTATTTCCATCACTTAATACAGTAGCTGTCATGTAATAGATGCTCATTAAATGTTTGTTGATTGATTGACTGAGTCATCCTCACTGAGATGTCATCTTCACTTTCATACATCTTTAGTCAGATATCAAGCTTTGTCAGTTTCATTTCCATAGTATCTCTCTGAATATTTCCCCTTTTCCCTATTAAAAAAACTATTATTATAGTTAAAAACTATTACAAAAAAGACTATTGCAGAATGGCATGGTGTTACTTAGATTTCTGGGGACCCCATACCATATGGGTGTGATATAGGCATTAGAGTGTGCTGTAGCCATAAACAACTATCTTTTGCTCTCCAGAATGTAGCGATCCATTCACAACTCCACCAACAATATAACAGTGTCCCAGTTTTCCCACATCCCCTCCAACATTTATCATTACCTTTTCCTGTCACCTTAGCCAATCTGAGAGGGGGTATCTTAGAGTTATCTTAATTTGCATTTCTCTGATTAATAATGATTTAGAGCACCTTTTCATATATGACTAGAAATAGTTTTAAATTCTTCATCTGAAAATTGTTCATCCTTTGACCATTTATCAACTGGAAAATGGCTTGAATTCTTATAAATTTGAATCAATTCAAAGAAGGTAGTCTATTCCACTTATGGATTGCTCATATTGTTATGCATGAATTGACTTCTTTGAAACTTTTACCTGTTATCCTAGTTATTGTTCTGTGGGATGATGGCAAACAAGTCTGATTTCTTTGCTCTAGGACAGCTATCTAGTGGCCTCTAAACTCTAGCTGTCTGTCTAGGCCAAACAACTCCAGTTCCTTCAGCTGATTTTGATGTCATTACAAATTGAGCATGTTACATTAATTTTGAGTATAGATTCCATAATCCTGCACTATATCCTTTTTCAAAATCTCAAGTGTTCTCGTTTGTGAAATGATGTGGATGAATTAAATGACACTCAAGCTAATTTCTACCTTTAAAATCCCATGAGCTATGATCCTAGCTAGAGACTAAAGATAATCTGAGCCTTAGTTTTCTGACTTGTGAAATGGGGAGAGTAACACATGCCCTGTTTACTTTGTAGGCCTTTTGTGAGGGTCAAATGGGGCAATTTATGTGAAAACATTGAAAATAAAAGTCAGCATATAAGTATAAACGTGTTTTCTCCCATGGAATTATTTTTTTTCTTTAGGATAAACTTAAACATTAAAAATATTAAAAGAACACTAGAGGGCACTGCAGTCACATAGGAAAAGGAACTTAATTCACCATAGGCACAGTGATATTTTTCCTCATTATTCAGTATTAAATTCAGTGTTAAAGTGTATTTAACACTGATTGACTCTAAATTATTTCATCACTCTTTATAAAATTGAAAATTTGTATGGTCTCGCCGTGTTTTAGAAACTGCTCTCAAAGAAAGAGCATCATTTAAATTGTTCTCTTCCCTCCCCCCCCCCCTTTTTTGCAATAGCATCATTTTTTTTCTCAGGTTCTAGTTGGAGGGACTTTCAACAACATCCATTGTTCTTTTTCTCTTTTTTCCCTTTTATTCTTCTACTATTTTTCTCCATCTCTTTTTCTCCTCTTTTTTCCTCTTTCCCTTTTCTTTTCTTCCTATTTATTAAAGCTTAACACTTGTGTAAAGTAATATACTAGGTTCTGAGAATTCAAAGATAAGTAACAATGTAGTTCTTCTCCCTAAAGACCTTATGATCTAGAGAAGAATATCTAAACACACAGATGGCTTTGTGATCTCATGGAGTTAGATATTTCCTTCAGTGATGCAAATTTCTACAAATTTCCATCCATCCATCTTGGGTAATGCTTGTCTATATCCTTCCATAAATCTACCATAAGGAATCCAGTTAGCCTGCTGATGGGGCTTCCTTCATTTCTCCTAACATTTGGAGAATGCCAGCAGAGCTTGGGACTGTTACCATGTTACTTCTTGCTCTGAACATGTGATCAGCTCATCTTCTTTATCATTTATATATTTTCCTAATAATATTCTTTACTCCAGGTTAACATTCTGTAACCGTTATTTGCTGCAGCTTGCTAAACCCTGATTCTCCCATATCCCTCTTCACTGCCTTCTGAAATACTCATTTTTAATTCTTCAGAAATTTGTTTTCCATGAGCAACAGATTGTTAGTATTAAAAAGCTGGAATTTTGTTTCAGGGACAAGTTTGGGGTCATTAATATATGTTTTCTACCTGTATTATTGCCCCTAATACACATGAAGTGATGGGTGATGATATTTTTGTTTAGACATTCATTAAATATAGATAAGCAACTCATCTTTTAGTCATGGGGGTTATCTGTGGCACTGAGAGTTTGGATGACATGCCTGTGATCCTAATATCCTGATACTGTGTCAGTTCTTCCTGATTTTAACTTTGGTTCAATAGTTACTATTCCATGCTGCTTCTTAATAATGCCTAATAATAAAAGTATAGCACTTTATGATTACAGAGTGCTCTCAAACACATCATTTTATTTTATCCTCATAACAATCATTTGATGTAAAGACTGTAAGGTATTATTCTCCTTATTGCATACACCTAGAATTAGAGAAGGACCTTAATCAGCTATAAGGATCAGATGCTATTAAGTGCTCATCCCTTCTGCTTTATGCACTATTGACTAAGAGAGGGCACTCTCTGATAATTGCTACAGTCTCTGTGACTTGGAGATATGTCTCCCTTTTCCCTTTAGCACTACCATTTTATGAGTAATATATTCTCTTTTTGATCTCGGGTTTAGATGCATGGATTAGCAAATCAGATCTTGGTGCAAATGGTCCTCATTCTACTGCTTCTGTTATAATATTTGTTAAAATCTTACTATATTAATACATTTAAAAGCCTTAAGTAAAAAAAGAAGAAACTAATTCTATGCAGCAAAAGAATTTCAGGAATAATGACTAATTTAATTATCTTTATGCCTGAGTTAGGTTGGAGCTTTCTTCTTGTGGTGTTTGAGTTTAAAAGAAACATAGTTTAAAACTGCTGATATAAGGAGGGAACAGCCATCAGACATTTATGAAATCCTGAGGCTAGATGGTGAATATTCTTTCTGGCTTTTATCCTTCCCTGAAATGCCTCCCAATTTTCTTCTTTGAGGATCTATCTCACCAACATGTAGGGAGGTTGGTCCTGCCTATCCATCTTCCCTAGATTCTTCTACTACTTCTAACAGAATTCATTTCAATATAGATATAGAATATAGATATAGAATCTTCATTGCTTCTTTAAAATTGCAGGTTCAGGTATGGAGAGAAACTCTTTCTGTACCATTCATTCTCCATCTCTCTTTTGAAAATTCCAGGTATATCATTATCTCTGTGTTGCACACTTTCCTTATGTCTGTGTAACCACCTTCTGTCATCTGCTTGGGGAAGCATAAGTATATCTAAACATCATAAGCTGAGAAAGAAGCTAGTATGAAGTTTAAAAGACTTTAAGATCCCACAACAAGATCAGAGATCAGCTTGATAGGGTTCAGCTTCTAGGGGAAATGTTGCAATAATACTGAGGCTCCCTGACTCTAAGGTCAGTGCTGTTGTTCTAACATTATGTTTGTCAACAATCTTAAGATCTCCTGGCTTTAGGAATAATATAGTAATATAGTTATATATTTCTTCCCCTAAAGAAGGGAAGATTTAGCTTTAGAGATATAGCAGTAATCCTGAGGTCCCCTGAATTTAGAAATGCTATTCTAACAATCTGTCAATAATCCTAAAGTATCCTGGCCTTAGGAATACTATAATATAGTCCTACAGACATTGCTGACTGCCAGATAAACAATCTGTTGGTCAGTGATAACAAAGTACCCGAAATAACAGTGCATAGACCACCTCTCATAAAACTAACAAATAAATAACATGAAACTCCTAGTCTCTTTAACTTTTTTCTATAAATTTATCTTCTTGTGTCTGGTTCTTTGCTAAATTCTTTTGGAACTTAGCTCGCTTCACTTGGTGTTACAAGTACAATAAATTTTGTCTCTTGACTTTTCAGGATTCAAGCCTGAAAATTCTTTTGAGACACCTTGCAATTCGGTCTGAACTTTTTGGGGTGTCTTTTGAACCTTAATAAGCCCACTAATGTTCTTATTACTTATTAATGTTTTTACTACTACACAGAGATAATCCCTTATAAAAATTTTTTGGCATCTCAATTTTTTTTTTCCTTTGCTTTTTCCACTTTAATTACAGAGTTACTGAATTCCAGATTTTTTTCATGTCTTAAAAGAATCAATTTTCACATAGTCAAACTTCTTTGTAGTGCCAATTTGAACATCCACAACTTCAAAGTAATTTTTTGTCAGTTATGCCAGTTTTTAGTCCAAAAACAGTTTTGTTGAAGTTCAGGTTCCCAAGAACTAAGAAGAGAATGTCAACTTTTAATGCCTGTTCTTTGGCTTGGTAAAGTTTCTATTTGTTCATTTTCTTTTTTCCATTTTCCTCCCAGGTGGGACAAGAACTTCCTCTTTTTCCTCTTCCTCCTCCTTCTTCTCCCCTGATTGCTTATTTTTAGCAAGGACAGCTTTTAAAGAAGCTATTTTTCCTTTGGTAGGTGTACTATACATGGTTTCTTTTGTTCTCTTCCTCTTTATTCTCTTCCTCAGAATTTTGTTTGGCTAGAATGGATCCCATTTTCATCACTTTGGATGATTCAAATTCTCCATCTCCTCATCTTCAATATTACTCTCTGTCACATTTCTCTACCTTCTTTGTTTGGCATTCTATTCCCCTTGTCTGGGGAGACTGCTATTGCTTTAGCTGGGGTGTCTCCCTCTTCCCTTGTTCAACAATCCTCTGACAGGAATATCCACTTTCTTGGCAAAGGAGGCTGCTGTCTTCTCACTTTATCGATTGAATATCTCTACCCTGAGGTCACTAGCAGCCACCACAATAAAACTAAAGAAGGCTGTTAAAAAGCAAAATGAACAAAATAAAATGGTTTCTCTTTCAAAGAGGATGGAACAAAGTGAAGACAAAGACCTACCAAGTTTTCAGAAGAGCAGGACTGTCCCAATGATATAAATAACAAGAATAATAGTAAGTCAACTCAAGTGCATGAAGATTTTCTTTTTTTCATTTGTTAAATTATTTGAACACGACAGGCTTAGTTTTTCCTTTCTCTTCATCTTCTTTTGTGTATGGCTTAATACCCTACATGTATTATAGGATCATGGGTTCTGCTGATGATTTAGGGGGTCCCAAAGGTCTTAATGTTCTTTAAAGCTTTAATTTGCTTAAATTGTAGAATATAATTCTTGACCCCAAAAGGATCCAAGTGTCTTTTTAGATTATTCCCTAATGAAGTATTACAGTAGAAAAAATATTGGATTTGGTATCAAAGGGTTTAAATCTCACTCACCCAATACCTTTGTGATTTTGGGCAAACTACTTAACCTTGAATGAAGTTGAGGCTTCAGTTTCTTCATTTGTAAAGTGAGAGGCTTGAACAATCTGATTATTATGTCTCAAGGAAAATGCATTGAGGAGAGGGAGAAAAGGAGGGGGAGAGCTAAAAGGAAATTAAGAGAGGGAGAGGGACACTGAGAAGTACTAATGCCCTTTGGAAAATAGGCCTTACAGAGAAGAGAAGCAATGAGAGGGAAGGGTGAACATTCAGTGTCATTATAAGTAATTCATTCGAATGTCCATTATCAGTACAATATATCTCATGGCTCAGATGTCTCCTGAAATCATCTGATTTTATGTTGTTATATTTAGGAAATTCAAATAATTACTGAGAAATCAGAACCTAAACATTTGAAAATGCCCAGTTTTTGTATGAACTGAATCTATAAAATTCTGAATTTAATTTTTAGAACTTATCAGAACATGTTCAAGGCCTGTGTATCCTATTAGAATAATTTATATTTGACATATATAATCATCTGTTCTTGTTGCTTTATCAAAAAAAAAAAGTAATTCACTGTTAGTTAACCAGTCTTTCTAAACATTTTCTTTAGGATGATATGAGAATTAACCAAATGTAACATAGAGACATGATGTGAGCACAAACTGTTGGGAAAATGATGCCAGTAGACTTGCTCAATACAAGGTTGTCATAAACTTTCAATTTGTTTTAAAAAAATATTACAATATTTGTAAAACATAATAAAATGAGTTAGTCCTGTGACCTGAATCAAAAAAGCATATATCTGCTAAGAGAAGTGGCTCTGAAAATAGGCCCATTTGAGAATACTCAAAGGAAGAGGCCTTCAGAAACTAGATGATTGTTTCAAGAGATCTCTATTGAAATGAGATGAAACCCTAAATATAAAACCCTAAAATATAACAACATGACAATTTGCTAACATATTAAAAAGCAGTTATAGGTAATAAAGTGGAAGTTTTCCCCTCTGTGGGGCTTGTGTCTGAGGTGAAGAATGGAATAAAGGGACTCCAGTATTAGCAAGTTAAATGATAGTCAATACCAATTTAAAAACCCCCAAGAAACCAACCTCCTACCCATAGCTTACATGCCTCTTTGATAAGAAAGAAATCCTTAACTAGAAGGGCTCTAGTTAACTACAAGTCATATCCTAATTGTTTCTTTTTCAAAAAATAGTTCCTTCAATCTGTGGTTTGATGCAGGCGTAGCCCCCTTTAAGATTCCTTGTACCTTTGATCTTCCTTGTTTAATCTCCAACTTCCTTTGGGCTAGTTTTGGTTTTCAGCCCCCATTCTAATGATCTGAAATTCCTTTTGGGGGAGAGACAGAAGGAGATAACAACAGAGAATTCCTGTCTTGCTTACAACAACAGAGAATTCTTGCCTTATTGACAAATGTCTCCAGAACCTCTTGGATAACATCTCTGTGCAAACATTGTTTTGATGACTTTAGTTATGTATATAAGGAAGGTTGAAAAATGGAATCTTTGCATTTGGTGTATACCAGCCAATGCATGTCAACTGATGTCCCTTGCAGGCAGTTTGGTCTTCCTGAAGGCCAAATGCCAGTCTATCCCTTTACTATCAATAAAGACTTTGTTTCCATACAGCATTGAGTAGCAAATTCATTTTGCTACCAACCCTGCCCTTGGTTACTTTGGGAAGGAGAAAAGGAACTGACCCATCTCGGTTTAGAACTTCAGTTTACTCCTCATCATTGTTGACAGTGTCTAAATCAAGTACAGAGTTTAGATAAAGATATAAATAGCAAGAAGAATGTAAACTTTAAATTCTCCAAAGTTTCAAGTGAACTATGGGCTAATAGGGTTAAAGCCAGAAGGTTTGAGCTAGTTGTTACTGTATAACATAATTGTTGACAAAACAGAAATTTAATGATTATATCAAATTATATCGAAATATGTTTTGCAAAGGATTCTAACAGAAACATCTAAGACTCTACAAGTATAGGTATACCTGTAACTTTGGTTCCAGATGATCAGAAAGTGAATATTGCATAAAAATAGTCACATAAACTTTTTGGTTTCCCAGTGCACATTAAAGTTATGTTTATACAATACAGTAGTCTATAAAGTGTGCACTAGTATTATGTTTAAAAAACAATATATACATTTTAATTAAAATAATGCTAAACATCATCTAAGCCAGGGGTTCTCAAATTACGGCCTGCCAGCCAGATGCAGTCCGCTGAGGATTTTTATGCAGCAGGGTTATGGGAAATGGGCTGAGGGGAGGAGACAGAGTATGAGTTTTTGTTTTTACTATCGTCTGGCCCTCCAACAGTCTGAGGGACAGTGAACTGGCCCCCTATTTAAAAAGTTTGAGGACCACTGGGACTCAGCCTTCAAGAAGTTATAATTTTTTTCTGGTGAGGGTTATAACATGATTGCTCCTTTTTATCTCTCCCTACACAGTTAAATTTTTTTTGAATCACTTAAACTAATGAAATGATGACAATCACCTCTAGTTTTGGGGTATATGGTGCCTTTGGCCTCAGGACTTCTTCAGTTCTCTCCTCTGGCCTGGAACTTACATTAAGGACTCCAGCCTCCTGTAAGTGCCCACAGCCAGCAGCTTTCCTGCCCCACTGCTTCTGCACTCATGGAGATATGCTGGTTTCTTCTCACATAGAATGTATTTTGGTGTCCCTTATCAACAGAGTTTCCCCCAATCTTCTTGGACTTAGACACCAACACTCCACACGGTCCTGGATATAACAATTCCTGTGGCTCATACTTTGTTGTTTTAATGGAACTAGTCTGCAGGTGTTTACACTTCACACAGGTCAAACCTCCATTCTGAGATCTTTAGATCCTCTCCAGTTCCAGGAGGATCACTGTTCTGCCCTAACTCTTGTTTATTTTCACTGCTTTAGTTTGCTCTGAGGCTTTATTTTGTCTTGTTTGTGAAGGCAATATGGAGAGCTTGGAGTTTTCTTATTTAAATACTTTGCCATCTTCTCAGAATGCGCTTTGGAAATTTTTAACAAAATAAATAAAAATGTAATACAACATATAATGTTAATTTGTGGTTTTCTAAGTCAATGTTCAGGTTTCAGGGATCCATTTGTATTTGACTTTGATACCACCTTGATACACACCAAGAATGTCCACTTTTACTGCATGATGTTTTATCTTTACCTTCAGCAAGGAATATAACATTTATAAGTTTTACCTGATTTACATTTTTGTAAATATTTTATTCCATGGCCCCATTTTCTCACCCTCATTCCTGTTTTCTCTCTCATTCTCATTTTCCTTCTGTTCCTCTCTATTCTCTCTCTCCTTTGTTTTTTCTGTTTCTTTGTTCCTTTCTTCCTCTGTCTCTGACTTTTCTTTTCTTTCTTTCTTCTCTCACTCTGTTTTTATCTGCTCCCTTTGCCACACTTTTCTGTTTCTCTTTTTTCTGTCTTTCTCTGTCTCCTCTCATCTTTGTCTCTCTTCTTTCTTTTTTCTTAAAGTCTCTCTTTTCTTTGTCTCTGTCTCTCATTCTCTGACTATTTTTTTCTCCTTATATACACAGAACCAAAAATGAACTGAAAAGCCTTCCCTCATTAAAAAAAACCTCGTTATCTTATACTTAGTGAAACTGAGGAATAGGATGTTTGAGTTATTTGTTCTAGGTTCCGCAGCCAGTAACTATGGAGACAGATTTTCTGACTCCAAAACAGGGTTTTTTTTCCTATGATAAATACTACCTCTTTGGACTTTACTTCCTTTGTCCTTCTTAAAACTATTATCACATTTTATTGTTATCATTCACACAAAGCATATATACAACTGCCATTTAAATTAAGTTTAAGAAAGACAAAACAGAGGTCAGAGAGCAAATTCTGAGAGAGAGAGAGAAAGAGAGAGAGAGAAAAAGAGAGAGAGAGAGAGAGAGAGAGAGAGAGAGAGAGAGAGAGAGAGAGAGAGAGAGAGAGAGAGAGAGAGAGGAGAGAGAGAGAGAGAAATTTTGGAGCAAAGGCAGGCTAGAAGCCAAGTGAGAAAGCCTGCCATATTTCTAGTCTATAATTTAGTGCCACTGATCTCTTAGATAGGGAAAACTTTGGTTGCTGACATTACTTTTCCTTTTTTTGGGGGAATCTCTAGATTTGAATAATTTTTGATACTGGTTGGTGTTAAAATTTTTTTTCCCTTTTTTTTTTTTTAAAGTTTCTGAATCTTCCCCCACTGAGTTTTTCCATGGGGTGTTCAGCCCTTAGTCTCAGGCTGGGTCACCTGTGTTCTTGGACTGACCTCTGTGAATTTTTGACTAGACTCATTGTCTTATCTCCCTTCCCCCAAATAATAACAACAACAGCAATAATAATAACAAAACCAAAAATTCTTCTCTTCTGAACTTCCCTATTTTTGTTGGGAGCACTGTAATCTTCCTGGTCACCCAAACTCATAATCTAGGTGTTAGTCTTAACACTTCACTCTCACCCCATGTATTCAACCTGTTGATGTTTTGTATTTTCTGCCTTCATAGCCTTCCTCATATATTCTCTTTACTCATATGGTTGTCACTCTGTTACAGACCCTCACCACTCATGCCTGGACTATTGCAATAGCATTCTGGTCAGCCTCCTTGTCTCAAGTATCTTTCTATATTAGTCCATCTTCCACTCAGCTAATCATGCCCTTCTCTTGCCCCTTCTCCCAATAAACTCCAATGGCTTCCTTTTCCCTTTAGGATTAAATATAAAATCCTGTTTTTTTTTTTTTTTTTTTTTTTTTTTTTTTTTTTTCTTTTTATGAGGCTGGGGTTAAGTGACTTGCCCAGGGTCACACAGCTAGGCAGTGTTAAGTGTCTGAGACCACATTTGAACTCGGGTCCTCCTGAGGTCAAGGCTGGTGCTCTATCCACTGTGCCACCTAGCTGTCCCCTGTTTGTTTTTTTAAGTCCCTTCATAACCTGGACCCTTTCTACCTTACCAGATTCTAATATTTTATTTCTTTCTATGTAACGTATGACATAAGAACACTGGTTTAATTCTGTTCCTCCAACATACCACTCCAGTTCCCAGCTTTCATTGTCTATTTCCCAGGCTGCACTTGTTTTTCTTCTTCTCTGCCTTTTCCTTGCCTTCCTGACTTCAAATCTCAATTCAAATCTTACCTTCTACAAGAAGCTTCCTCAATGCCAGTACCTTTCTTTTGAGATTATCCTCTAATTTAATGTTTATGTCTTGCTTATATATAATTTTTGCATATTTTCTTTTTTAATCATACTTTACAATAGACCTAACTTATTTTATATTGTGTTTCTATTTTTAATGTTTTATTTCCCCCCAAATACATGTAAAAACAATTTTTGACATTAGTTTGTCAAAGTTTTAAGTTCTAAATTCTATTCACCTATTTCTCTTTCTCCCCCTTCCCTTCCTTCCCTCCCCTACTCCCTGAGATATTAAGTAATTTGTTATAGGTTATACATGTACAAGGATGTGAAACATTTTTATATTAGTCATTTTGTGGAAGAAAACTTGAATGAGAGAGAGACGGGGGAGAGAGAAAGAATGCTTCAGAATTTATTCAGATGTCATCATGTCTTTCTTTGAAGGTGGATAGCATTTTTCATCATGAGTCTTTTGGGATTATCTTGGATCATTGCAGTAGTAAGAATAGCTAAGTCATTCAGAGTTATTCATTGTACAAAATTGCTGTTATTACGTGTTGGAGTCCAGTTCCAGTGAATATCGAGAGTGTGAGGGTGAATATGCACGAGCTAGGAGGAAAAATGTCTTGGCAATTTTTTGTTTATTAATCTGAGAGCTAGAGTTTATATACTCTTTAAGCTACTGTTGCATTAATACCAGCTCCCTCCAGGTGGCACTACATACCTTCCAGGGTTAGTGTATAGCCCACACTTAGACATTTCAGTTTGACTTTAACTAGCAATAACAAAATATCTATCATAAAAGTGTCGTAAATAACAGTAACTATTAATAACAAGTTATTTCTCAAGAAAGAGTCTTAAATACCATAGTTGTGCTATCTTGTTCCTGTCATACACATTCTTCATCAAGAATAAATTTATCTAGGGGCGGAGCCAAGATGGCGGAGAAGAAACACACGACTCAGTGAACGTCCTCACTCCCTCACAACCAATTAGATAAATTAAGTCTCAAAATTAGCTCAGGACTGATAGATACCACAAGGACTGGAAGCACGACTTACCAGCTGAAGAGAATCTGGAGTTTCAACAGGAAAGGTCAGTTCTCAGGGGAGGAATAAGAAAGACCAGCACAGACGGTGGGGTAGGGGCACACTGCGCCCATTGCGCTGGGAAGGGCTCTGGGATCAGAGAAGCCACTGAGGTAAAGGAATCTGGCACAGGCTGTTAGCTCTTCTCTGCTAATTATTTAGCAGTTCAGAAGAGAAAGCCAAAATATTTTAAAACTCAGATTAGATTTCCCCCCCCCCCCCCACCCTGGGGCAGACTCGGCACCAGGGGGTGTGGCCTCAGCTACCTCCTGAGAATAGTTAAGAGACTGACAAGTGGGTGGATACGGCCCAAGGCAACACACATGGCCTAGCTTAGCTGGAGGGAGTGGAACTCAGCTCCAGGAAGTCCCAGAGAAGCGGAACCTTTGAACTAGGGACCGCGGTTTCTGGCAGACACTTCCAGTTTGAGCGCAGGGGCTTCTCACGTCACCTGCTGCAGACATCCACTCCCCACCCGGACACATAGGCTGAGCTTCTTGCTGTCTTCACTATTCTACGCCCTCGAAGCACAGTAGTGCTAATCACCTCTGAGGCGCTTCCAGGGAGGGGGTGGGGAACTCTCTCCCAGAGCTCTCTCTTAGCGCGGGCGCAGGGGCCGCTGCATCCATCCGGTCTGGGAGGAAGCTGGTAAAGAAGTAAATAATTTCCTACCCCAGGGACAGACCCCAAAACATTTTTTAAGTATGAGCAAAAAAGCTAGAAAAACTATAGATTCCTTCTATACAGAGAAAGAGCGGGTATCCAACCCCGAGGAAGTTAACAGCAAAGATTCAGAAGATAACAACCTAAAGGGGAACGATTCCTGCCCCCCATCACATAACTCTCTCCTAGAAGAAGCTCTTAAGAAATTGAGGGAGACTGAAGAAAAATGGGGCAAGGAAAGGGAAGTTATGATAGAGAATAACAACGTCCTGAAATTGGAGTTGGAAAAAATAAAGAATTCACAGGAGATGCAGGGAAACAAAATTAGTGAATTAGAAAAGGTTAAAAAAACACAGGAAAGTAGGATTTCTGAATTGGAAAAGATAAAAAAGTCTCAAGAAAATAGAATTTCTGAATTGGAAAAAGAAAATAATTCTCAAAAAAAAAAAAATTAGGGAAATGGAAAAAAATTCAATAGAGCAAAATAATTCATTTAAAAACGAAATTGGGCATTTACAAAAAGAACTAAAAACTGTGAAAGAAGAAAATAACTCCTTAAAAGTCAGGATGGAACAAATAGAAATGAATGATTCACAGAGAACCCAAGAATCAGTCAAACAAAACAAAAAAAATGAGAAGCTGGAGAACAACGTCAAATACTTACTGGGAAAATCTATAGACCTGGAAAATAGATCTAGGAGAGATAATCTGCGGATTATTGGACTTCCAGAAAACTATGACCAAAAAAAGAGCCTAGATTCTATTTTACAGGAAATTATCAAAGAGAACTGTCCAGAGATAATAGAAACAGAAGGGAAAGTAGATGTGGAAAGAATTCATCGAACTCCTTCTGAAATAGACCCTAAAAAAAGAACACCACGGAATATTGTGGCTAAGCTGCAGAATTACCACACAAAGGAGAAAATCCTGCAAGCAGCTAGAAAAAAACAATTTAAATACCAAGATGCCACAATAAGGGTCACCCAAGATCTGGCTGCCTCCACATTAAAAGATAGAAGGGCCTGGAACCTGATATTCCGTAAGGCAAAAGATCAAGGACTGCAACCAAGAATGAACTACCCAGCTAAGTTTAGCATCTTTTTCCACGGAAGAAGATGGTCATTCAATGAAACAGAGGAATTCTATATGTTTCTAAGAAAAAAACCAGACTTAAACAAAAAATTTGATCTACATCCACAAGACTGAAGAGAAACAGAAAAAGGTACACAGAACCCTTGAGAACTGTAACTCTGTTGTGGGTATATAAAAAATACTCAAGGATAATTTGATTTTACTGATATAAAAGAAAAAAAGGGGGGTGTAGTAAAGGGAAGGAGGTCGGTTCAGAAAAAGGGGAAGGAGTGATAAAAAGAGGGAAACTACATCCCAGGAAGAGACATAGAAAATACACCATATCTGAGGGAACTTAGTGAGGGGGAGAATCATTGTGTGAATCTTACTCTCATCAGAAGAGGCTCAAAGAGTAAATAATTAACATATTTGTTTTTCAGAGAATTTTCTCTCACCTCATTAAAAGGGGGGAGAGGAAAAGGGAAAAGGAAAAGGGGAATAAGTGAAGGGACTTGGAGGGAGGGGGGAGGGATCCTAAAAAAAAAAAAAAAAAAAAAAAGAGGGAGGGTTGCGCGTCACAAGGGGGGTCTGTAAATTAAATATCGGGGAGGGGGATCAGGGGGGTCAAGGGAAAAAAGCATAATCTGGGGATAATACGATGGCAGGAAATACAGAATTAGTAATTTTAACTGTAAATGTAAATGGGATGAACGATCCCATCAAACGGAGACGGATAGTAGATTGGATCAAAAAGCAGAACCCTACAATATGTTGCCTACAGGAAACACACTTAAAGCAGGGAGATACATACAGAGTAAAGGTAAAAGGTTGGAACAGAGCCTATTATGCTTCAGGTAAAGCCAAAAAAGCAGGGGTAGCTATCCTTATCTCAGATCAAGCAAAAGCAGAAGTAGATCTCGTTAAAAAAGATAAGGAAGGAAACTATATCCTGCTGAAAGGTAGCATAAATAATGAAGCCATATCAATACTAAACATATATGCACCAAGTGGTATAGCATCTAACTTTCTAAAGGAAAAGTTAAGAGAACTGCAAGAAGAAATAGACAGTAAAACTATAATAGTGGGAGATCTCAACCTTGCACTCTCAGATTTAGACAAATCAAACCACAAAACAAACAAGAAAGAAATTAAAAAAGTAAATAGAACATTAGAAAAACTAGGTATGATAGACCTTTGGAGAAAACTGAATGGCAATAGGAAGGAATATACTTTCTTCTCAGCAGTTCATGGATCCTATACAAAAATTGACCATATACTAGGACATAAAGATCTCAAAATTAAATGTAGGAAGGCAGAAATAATAAATGCCTTCTTCTCAGATCACAATGCAATAAAAGCTACATTCAGTAAAAAGTTAGGGGTAAATAGACCAAAAAGTAATTGGAAACTGAATAATCTCATCTTAAAGAATGACTGGGTGAAAGAGCAAATTATAGAAACAATTAACAATTTCACCCAAGATAATGATAATGATGAGACATCATATCAAAATCTTTGGGATGCAGCTAAAGAATAAATTTATCTAAATTTCTAAATTTCCTAAATTTATCTGAAGTATGTCTTTCATTCATTGTTAGGAGCCAATACTTTGAATTGATCACCCTTACAGAGAGCAGGTTTCAAGTAATACCTGGACCGAACTCTTTCTGTACATGGACTTATTCAATACCGGATATCTTAATGATTTTTCAGTCTTGTTTGAAATTCAGGATTTTGATGGAATAGATATATGAGTTAGGCAATCTGTCTCCCATTCAGGCCTCCATCTTGTGCAGATGTCTTACCAGGTAGATATTTATGATGATAGAATTTAAAGCAGTAAGAAAACTGAGCCCTCTTCGATTTCATCTTCTTACAAATGTAGAATGTGATCTGAGGCTATCTTCATATAAAGTCATAACACTATTAAGTGGAAAAGCAAAGATTTGAGCCTAGGTACTTTAATTAAAAATCTAGTGGTGTTTCCATTTCATCACACAACTAACATATTCTTTGTGCTAGCATCTCTGCTAGCATAGGTCTGCCCTTTCTACATGTGTAGCCTTCAGAATGCTGGGTTATTTCTGCACAGGGTTGTGCTGAGTTACTCCAACAGAGAGCCACCTGTTAAATTCTTAGTCTAAGAATAAACTTCTTAGAAATCAGCAAATGCTACAAATCAAGGCTTTGCTTGTTTTGTTAATTATCTAGACATAAGAAAGGAATGGAGGAAATGTTAATAATGCAGCTTCAATGTAAAAGTATGCAGCACAAATCCCTCCTCTTTTCTTCCATCCAGTAGTGAAACATTTCCTGGTCTACCTCTTTTGCATCACACTGAGGCACTAGAATAGGGACCAAAAAGAAAAAAGTCCCAACATTTTATTGAGGCCTTTTGCTTTTGCTTCATTTCTGAATGTGTATCTTTCTTATCCATCAAACATTCTCTTGTAACAAGGATTCAAGGAGCAAAATGGTCCCAAAAAAGTAACCAACACATATAACATTTCTCATTCATTCAACTCTTCTGTGAAAGGAAGACAGAACATTTTTCTTTTCTTTTCTGGGTTCACGCTAGGCTATTAACATTTTTTAATGTTTAGTTTCATTTTATTAGCTTTTGCTTTTACTTTGCTGTAGTCATACTATGTATTTTTTTGTTTGTTTGTTTGTTTTGTTTTGCTCCACAGTGCATCTCTACATATAAAACTAGTTGAGTTTACATGGTACTTTATAATTTGCAAAGTACATTACATCAGTTTCCTTATTTGATTTTCTCAATAAATCCTGAGGTAGGCAGAGCAGGAATTATTATTAACATTTTATATTATACTCATTTTACAGATTAGGAAGTGTTACTTAGGCATTGTTGGAGCTGTCCAAAGTCCCACAAGTAAAAAGATAATTATAAGGTCAATAGGAATTGAAGAATCCACAAGATTAAAGAGAAAACCTTTGGAAAATTAGTACCAGATAGAGCCAGATTTCAAAATCCAACATCTCCCAATTCTGGGGGGTGATATATATGTTTCATATAATGCTTTTTGAAGTGTCCAATCTTCTGATTAGCCTTTGTTCTCAGTTTTTTACCTACTTTTCAATGAATTCCCTAGAATGGGTCATGTATTTATGTATATATATTTATGTTTACCAAAACAGAGGAAACTTGGGATTTACATTACTCATTGGCACTGGAAAAATACTTATGATGAATCTTTAACATGCTAGAGGTTCTTCTAAGAATGAAATTCATAATATCATAGACTCGGAGTTGAAAGGAATTGAGAGGGCATTAAGGCCTTTCTTCTCATTTTATAGATGAAAAAACAACAAAACAAAACAAAACAAACAAACAAACAAACAAAAAAAACCAAGGCACATAGTGTTTAAGTGAATTGCCTACAACCACAAAGCTGATTCAAAATCAAAATCTAATTTTGGATCCTAGGATTCCAATTCAACTGGATTCCAAATCCAGAACTCTATTCATCAAACCACCTAGCTGCCTCTAGGAGAGCCAGAGAAACCAAGCACTAATACTGAAACATTATGACTGCCAATATACTTTTGATGATTGGTTGTGGTGACAATTTAACCTCAAGGGTTAAATGACATTAAGTCAAAAACTGGCTTCTCCACAAGCAGTCAAGGCAAGGTAAAATGCATTTTTTAAGCACTTATTATATGGGTGGGCATTATGCTAAATGTTGGGCATAAAAATATAAGAAAAAGAAAGATAGTCACTGCTATCAAGAAGCTTATGCATTACTGGGGAATACAGCACACAAGAAGGAATTGAGAAGCAGGGAAGATTAGTGGGGACAGCCTCACTGAGGCATGGTGTACAAATCTGGAAAATCAGAGGCAAAGTAGGATGTCATGGAATGAAGGATGGCTGGTTTGGGCATCTCCTCAAAGTGGAGAGACTTAAAGGGAACTCAGGACCTTGGGATGGTTTTGTATTATACAATGCAAGGGAGACACTTGATTTCTGAATAAAGGGAGAATACCGTGCATAATCCTTCATATCTCTGAGAGAGATATAGTGGTTTGATTCCAGAGACGTTTTGGAGGTACATGCTTGATAGAGGACATTTCAGATAGATGGTGGAGAGAAAGAAAGACTTAGAAATGGCAGATATGTATGGGAAGCTGACCCTATCACATCCTTGGGTATGTTAGAAAATTCTAAAGAGAGACAGCTGGGTAGAATAATAGATAGAGCACCAGTTCTGAAGTCAGAAGGACTTGAGTTCAAATTTGGCCTTAGACATTTCACACTTCCTAGCTGTGTGATCCCAGGGCAAGTCACTTAATCCCAATTGCCTCAACCAAAAAAAAAAAAAGGAAAATTTCTAAAGAATCCTAAGAATGGATCTCTTCTGGATGAAATTGTTCTCTCCAGGTTTGAGATGAAATCACATTTCATCTTATTCTTGTATATCCTTTATTATTTTCAAATCAGAATAAAACATCAAAGTTTTCCATTTGATATTTTTTTTGCATAGATGGACTTACTTCATTTTTGCTATTTGTGATGTTTTTTTTTTCCCTAACCATTGTTGGTTGGTTGACTATTGTTATCCTTTGTTCTTGAAGAGGACCCAAATGACATCACTATTAGAGTCTAATTACAGTGTGTACAATTGTGGTTGATGAGATCAATACAAGCTCAGAATGCTTTGCAGCAGTTTGGATACAGATAGTTCATATGAACATTTGGGGTAGTGTTAGGATTACAAGGTGAGAACTCAGGTTGTCTGGACAGTTCTCTGATGTTAGGATTACAAGGTGAGAATTCAGATTGTCTGGACAGTTCTCTGACTCAGAATTGACACCTTTGGTTCGGGCCTTTAAAAGGAGTTTACACCTTTGGAATTCTGAGGGAGCAAGTTCATTGCTTGAAATGTTTCTCACAAGCCCCGTTGAGTTCTCACTACAATCTCTGCGAGTATAAAAGCAGCATTGTGTCTGGAGAGTAGTCGAGTCTGAGACAGAGTTGGGACAGCAGGCTGGAAGGAGAGAGACTGGCTGGGAGATTGGGTTGAGATGGCAGTCCCCAACGATAACTTAGAGACAACCAGACCTTTACAATTTGGCGCCCAATGTGGGGCAAGGACTTTTGCTTATCCTGGCAAGGACTTATTCTGAGCCCTTCAGAGGAGCTAGCCAGGACCTTTGCAGGGTAGCTTCTCTAATTTTGTGCATATCACTTTTTTTTTTTTTTTTTTTTTTTTTTAGAATAATTCAATTCTGCTTTGCTGATAGAGCATAGCACCTTCTCTGTTAAGGACATACTATACTGGGCAGTCCTTTGCCAGTGTCTCCCATGTCATACAATTGATTCTCAAGTTCTTAAGTGATACCCTGAAAGTGTCCTTGTATAGCTTTTTCTGACCATCTTGTAAGTACTTGGCTTGTATGAGTTTTCCATAAAATAATTTTTTTTTGGCAAGAATACATTTGTTATTTGAACAATTTGACCAGCCCAATGGAGTTGTGCTCTCTGCAGTAGAGTTGGAATGCTTCACAGTTTAGTTCAAGAAAAGACCTCAGTGTCTGGTATCTTTTCTTGCCATGTAGTCTTCAGAATCTTCCTAAGACAATTCAAATGGAAGTGATTCTGTTTCCTGGCAAGGCACTATTATATTGTCCAGGTTTCACAGGTGTACAACAATGAGGTCAGCGAGATGGCTCTGTAAGACCTTCAGTTTGGTAAGCAATCTAATATCTCTCTTTTCCCACATTTTCATTTAGAGTCTCCTAACACTAAGCTAGCTCTGACAGTGTGTGTTTCAATTCCATTAGCAATGTGGACATTACTAGAAAGTATACTGCCAAGGTGAGAGAACTTATCCACAGCATTCAAAACTTTACCATTTACTGTAACTGATGGTTCCATATATGGATGATGTGATGCTAACTGATGGAGGACCTATATTTTCTTAGTGTTAATTTTTAAGCCAAAATTAGCATAAACATCTTTGATCCATGCTTTTTTGTGTCTCAGCTTCAAAAGCTTCATTGAATACACAATCATCAGCAAACAGAATCATGTACTAACACTCCTTCTACTTTAGCTTGTAGCCTTTTCAAGTTGAAGAATTTGCCATCAGTGAGGTAGCTGACTTTCCATGTTTGTCCTCATTGAAATGTTTGACAATATGGCTGAAAACATTATGCTAAAAAGCATTAGAGCAAACATACAAACTTGTTTCATTCCATTGTAACTGGGCAAGCTTGCCATCATGAAATTGATGTACTATACTGATAGACTTCTCTGGGCAAACAAATTTTAACATTATTTTCCATAAGCCCTCATAACTGACAGTATCAAAGGTCTTGGTCAGATCTACAAATGTTGTTGGACAGTAAACATCATATTGACTATTCCTCAGTCCCTTCTGAAGCCACACTGGCTCTCAGGTAAATGACCTTTTTTTAGGTGTAGGGTCAATCAATAGATTGGCTGATTCTGGGAAGAATTTTGCCAGCAATGACTAAAAGAGAGACCCACTCTGTGATTGTCAGAGGACAATCTTTTCCTTTTACCTTTACAAAGATGGACAATAGAGGCATCCTTGAACTCCTGGAACATAACTTCTTACCATATAAACTGGAAATTTTCAAATAACTTTTGTATTCCTCCTCTCCCCTGTAAACCTTAGATGGAATAGAATCAGCATCTGCTGCTTTAGCACATGAAAGTAGCCTAATGGCATTCAAAACTTCTTCAGTTGGAACTTCAGCTATGGAATGATTAATTTCAACTTGAGGTAAATGTTCAATCACTTCAGCATTGATTGATGATAGTTTGTCGCAAACACCATGGAGATATTCAGTTCATCTCTCTAGAATCATGTCCTTGTCACTAATCAGTGTGGCACCATCAGCCCTGAATTGGTGAGATGCACCATAGGTATTTGGCACATAAGTAGTCTTCAATACATTATAAAATTCTTTGGATTGTTGCTATCAGCATAAAACTGAATTTTATCTGCCTTTTTACTGTGAGCCAAGAATCCTGCATCTCTCTAAGTTTCAATCTTACTTTTGATTGGAATTGATGTTTTAGAGATGGACGAACTATACTGCTGGTGTATCCTGTAGAGTTCTCACTTTTCATTTATCAGCTTCTGAATTTCCCTATCATTTCATCAAACCAGTTTTGATGTTTATGAGTGTTCTGACCCAGATGAGCAAATGCAGTGCTTTACACCAAATCTGTGAAAGCTGCTTACTGCTTTTCTGATCTATTGTTGTTAAATGTGTGTTGGCTCAACTTACTCTCCAAATTGGCAACAAACTGTTCCCTCTCAGAGAAGCATTCTAATCTGTTGATATTAATTTTTTCTGGTAGTCTTTTTGCCTTGGGGTTGCCATTTTTGTTGAATGCGACTATTCAGCTTATAGAGGATAAGTCTATGATCAGTCCAGCACTCTACCACACATTGCCTTGCTCACTCTCCCATCTGATCTGTCTTTTCTTCTTACAATCACATAGTCTTACAATATAATTGTGCAGCCAATATTTGCTTCAAGGGTGAATCCACAAAGTTTAATTGTATTTAGGTAAACTGAATACAGTGTTGGTGATGACAAGGTCATGAAATGTACAAGTCTTCAATAATAAATGATCATTGCTGTTGCTGTTTCCAACTCCATTCTTCCCAAGGACTCTCTGCTATGTCTGGTATTCTGAACCTAATTTTTTGGCATTAAAGTCTCCCAGAATTATAAGCTCTCTTTTGTGTCTCTTTTGACACATTGATTATAAGCGTCTCCAGGTCTTCATAAAATTTTTCTTTAATCT
This sequence comes from Sminthopsis crassicaudata, assembly GCF_048593235.1. Lineage (NCBI taxonomy): Eukaryota > Metazoa > Chordata > Mammalia > Dasyuromorphia > Dasyuridae > Sminthopsis > Sminthopsis crassicaudata. The sequence goes on from NC_133622.1 coordinate 147,100,726, forward strand.
TAGAAGGGTTCATCATGGTGGGAGTATAGGCACTGATGATGATAGTGTGGCAGTCCTGCAAGTGCCAATTACATAATCACATTGTCATTAGCCTATCATTCACTCCTTTTGGAAAGCATGTGAGCTTGTTTACTAGATTAGTTTTGATTGCAAAACCTACACCAGCTTCTTGGTGCTCCATTTCACTGCAGCCACTGTAGAAAAATGTGCATCTAGCTATTGCTTCAGTAAGCTAGCCTTCATTTGCCAGCCTTGTTTCATTCAGGGCTGCTATATGGATGAAATACCTGCTGAGTTCTCTTGCAACAAAAGCTGTTCTTTCAGATCTATTAGATTTTGTGTTGTCTATAAGTGTATACACATTTCATGTACCAATGGTGAGAGGAATTAACTTTTCAGAAGCTTTTGTACATTTTTTAGTGTCTTGACTGTAGGGTAGGATCATGCCTGCTGCTGATCCATTGCTCCTGCCCAGGACAAATTTTAAGCACTTTTTCTAACTCTTTCCTCACACATGGAGGTGAGCAGTGTGATCCTTAAAAGCAGGGATTATCAAACTACGGCCTGCGGGCCAGTTGTGGCCCACTGAGGACGTTTATGCAGCCCACGGGGTTATGGCAAATGGGCTGAGGGGCGAAGACAGAGTGTGAGTTTTTGTTTTTACTATAGTCCGGCCCTCCAACAATCTGAGGGACAGTGAACTGGCCCCCTATTTAAAAAGTTTGAGGACCACTGCTTAAAAGGCTACTCAGACACTCAGGGGACTGCCAAATCCCACTGCTGCTTCCACTGAGAAAATGACCCCAATGGCCTGGGCCATCTGATATATGTAGGGTTGTGACGATAGCTCTTGGTGTATCTTCTCCTGCAGCTTCATCACTTGTCTATTGTACAGGACTTTTAGATAGGTAGAAATGGTATAATGGCATGGTAATGTCTTTTTATTCATGCATAAATTGGATTTAAGTGAAGTAAGAGTTGCACAAAGTTGTTGCATTGGTAATGATCTTGATGTTTCTAATGCTTCAGCCATTTTCATGGCCATTGGAACAAAGTGTTCTCATCTGCCCATTCCACAGGGGAGTCTTCACATGCCTGGGGTAGACAGCTCCCTAACTTACTATAAGGTTTGAGATCCTTTGATTAACTTCAACCTGGCTAGCTTGTCTGCTGAAATAGTTTACTGGGGTGTGGTTACTATGCATGCTACAACTTCTTGGAGCCAGACATAAGAGGTGGATCTAGTGGACACCAAAGGCGGAAAGATTAGCAGACTTCCCATCAGAGGCACTAGTCTTTCCTGAATATATCTTTAACCAGTGTTAGAGAAGAGAAGTATAAGCCAAAGATTATCTTCTACCTTTAATCACCAAGGAAGTGGATCTATTATCTTTTGGATGAAAAATATTTGATGGGAGCAAATAAGATATAATACCCTAGTTAGGGATTGGAAGAGATAGCTCCTAGCATAGATAGTGTTCTTGACCTACCTGTTTTTCTCTTTCTAACAACCTCTTTCCAACAGTTCACATGCTGTTGGTGTGGACGCTGATCCTGTTTTGTTCAAAATTGACCTCAGATCCACCTTTGGGCCATGTCTATAAATGTAGACAATCCATTGTAATATATTGACCACATAACCATACATATGTGTGTATGTGATATATATATATATATATATATATATATATATATATATATATATATATATATATATATATATATCATGCTGTTTTTATATATATAGCTCCATATACAGAAGGAGTTGGTGGTCTCTGATAGCATGTCATATCTCCCTGGGAGATATGATATCCAGTAGACTGAGAAACTTCTGAGAGAGAGAAGTAGAAAAAAGGAAGAGAGATTGGGTAAGAATAAGAAAGATATGAAGTTTTAATAGTGAATGACTGACCTCCAGAGTTGAAGACAGTGGGAAAAATTAGAATCCCCAACATATCCCTTAATTCTTTGTACCTATATCCCCAAAGACTTTGGAAAGTACCTTTTATCTTCAACCTTCAAAGTGTAATTTGAGGTATCAAATATTTGATGTGTAATATAAAGATATAATTTCATGTCTGGTACCCCACCCCTTGAAGACAGGACATTCTTCTATTCTCCACAAAAGCAAAATTCTAGTTTTCTAGGATGCAAAGTATATTCCAGAGCTACTTATATATGTCCTTAGTTTCCACATAACATAATTCTAAATTACATTTTAATACATTTTTGTTTTGCGATACTGTAATTGGCATGCTTATGATTTATCTTAGAATATTGCAGGTCAGAGAAGTGATTGCAGAGATAAAGAGCTCTCTCAGTTTGGAATGAGAAAACCTGTGTTGGAATATTGGCTTTGCCATCTGTGACCTATGTTTCCTTAGCCAAACTTCTTTCCATATTTTCTTCATCTGTAAAAAGAGGAAGTTGGTAGAAATGATCTTGAAGATCACTTTAATTTCTTTGTCTATGATCCTGTGATTTTTTCCTTTTGATTTCCAGGTTGTGAACTATTAACTAGGTAGCTGAGATAATCCCCTAAATCTCTGAAACAAAGATAAAAGTGCTGATGATGGCTGTTACATATATAATGGTGAGAAATACTAAGATGGAAACTTTAACATTAGGAAGGCTGTAATTAATTTTAATTGTTGAGAAATTACACGAGTAGGAGATTAATATTTTTATGGCTCAGACTTTCTAGTTGACTTACTTTTAAATGCTTTCTTCAGTTTTCTTGGGATTGCTCAGAATTAGGTCATTGGTTAATTATTATTTCAAAGTGAATGTTGTGAAAGAAGTGAAGTTTCTTTAGTGTATCACACTTAAGACAGAGTATTTCCTGAATCCTGATACCTTCTGTATTTCATATCTTAAAGAAAATTGAACAAGTGAAGTCTAGCAAACTGCTATGTATTTACTTCTGTATGATCTCTATGGTAGATTCCTTCCCCCCACTTAAAGGATAAAAATGAAGAATATTTTCCTCCCCACTTCCCACTGACTTCCAGCCCCACCTCTTACTATCAATTGTGGGGCATTTGGGGAATTTTAAGAACATCAGTAAGATTCATAGAATCAGAATTTGTTTAGTCATTTTTAGTAGCATCCAACCCTTCATGACTTCATTTGGGATATTTTTGTTAAAGATATTGGAATAGTTTGTCATTTCCTTCTCTAGCTCACTTTACAGAAGAGGAAACTGAGGCAGACAAAGTTAAGTGACTTGCCTTGGGACACTCAGCTAATAAGTGTCTGAAGCCAGATTTGAACTCAGGAAAATGAGCTTCTTGATTCCAGGCCTAGCATTCTATCACAATGCTACTTTGCTGCCCAAGCAGAGAAATATAAAATGATAAAACCAAAATTATTGGTATAGTTCAGTTCTTCCATTAGAAAGCAATTTTTAACATGATTAAAAAAAATTTTTATTTCATCAGAAGATATAAAAGGACAAAAGAAGAATCTAATAGCCCATGATTAGTAAGGAGAGGAGAGTAAGCTAGGTCTACTTCTTTCTCTCTCTTTTATTTTACTCATCTCTCTTCACTTCTACCTAATCTCTGTCTCCTCTCCCACTTCTCTCTCTGTCTCTCTCTCTGTTTCTCTCTCTGTCTCTCATTCTCTTTCTTTTTTTCTCTATCCTTTAAAAAATTATGACTTTCTCTTGTTATGACATATAAATTTCTGAATATACCTCTCCCCCTTCCTGACTATTGCTAATAATAAAGTTTTTAAAAAGAAAATGGAAAAAGAAGTTCAGCTAAAACAACTCATTGACAGTTTTGGATTATATACACACATATATAGATATTGTTTTTATATATTAAATAACATAAATATTGTATTTATAATACACATTAATACATGTTACAAAGACTTTTCCCCAATCAAGTTTCCCCACTTATTCTATTTACATTGATCCTGTTCATGAAAAACCTTTTTAATTTAATATTTTAATATCTATATAATATGACATACATAAATTCATATATATTATATACTATAATATAATATAATATACACAAGTGCATATATACTTCCTTCCTTCCTTCCTTCCTCCTTCCTTCCTTCCTTCCTCCTTCCTTTTTCTTTCTTTCCTCCTTCCTTTTTCTTCCTTCCTTCCTTCCTTCCTTCCTTCCTTCCTTCCTTCCTTCCTTCCTTCCTTCCTTCCTTCCTTCCTTCCTTCCTTCCTTCCTTCCTTCCTTCCTTCCTTCCTTCCTTCCTTCCTTCTTTCATTCCTTCCTTTCTTCCTTTCTCTTCTTTCTTTTTTTCTTTCATGATGACAGTCTGGTTTCTTAGAATTGTCTTCATTCTTGCCTTATTCCTTGACATATACTCTTTGATCTAGTGACACTGGTATCCCAGCTATTCCATGAACAAGACCCTCCATCTTTCAGCTCTGGCTATTCTCTGGTTGTCTCCCATTCTCTGGTTGTCTCCCATACCTGGAATGCTCTCTCTTTTCTACTCTGGCTATTTGACCTCCCTAGTTTCCATTAAGTCTCAACTAAAATTCCACCTTCTACAGGCAACCTTTTTCAATCTCTCTTAATTCCAGTGCCTTCTGTTAATTATTTCTTATCTATCTTATATACAGCTTGCTTTGCATATATTTGTTTGCACATTGCCTCCCTTATTAGGTTTCAACCTCCAGATTAATCTCCTTCACTTAACATGAAAGGATAAACACTGAAGTAAAAGGACTGAATTCTGTTTTCATGGGTCCTTTTAGTAGTCTGGTGATGCCTTTGGATGCTTTTCCAAAATAATGAGAAAAAAAAAAGCTTAACTGAAGGAAATGCTAAATTTGAGTTGAAGATTATTGAAAATAAAGATGTATTTTTTCCTTTGTCCAAATTTGCTGACTTCATGTTTTAGAAGATGTCTAAATATATATCTCATGATGTCCCATTTCCTTTCTATGTCATATCCCAGATATCTGAACCTTCCATCTGGATCCTGTTACAAATTTTAGCATAATTGTACTAAAACTTTTTTTTTATTGTTGTTGTTCATTATAATAAAGCAGTGATATGTAATTTTTTTTTCAAAAAAGAGCTATCTCAAATCAGATTCATAGTTGTACCAAATCACACAGCAGAATCTCTCAGGGTTAGATCAAATTTGTCTTTTGGACTGCTTCCTTTCTTCCTGAGTTTCTAATTCCCAAATCAGTCTGTTATTTGACTTGAAGTGAGTACATTTCTTTGGATTTCCATCATATCCCTGGCTATTAGTCTGAACCCATTAAAATCACTTGATAATTTTGTTTAGCAAAATGGAATAGACAACTTTTTTCCTGTTCTAATTCTTTAAGTGAACCAAAATTGTTATACTTGTGTGTGTGTGTGTGTGTGTGTGTGTGTGTGTGTGTGTGTATACCCAAATTTAATGACCTTCTCTTGCAGCTAAATGTTAGAGAGTAGGTATTATACAGTTTATTTTTCCAGAGTTGCTGGGTAGACCAATTATTTTCAAATTGTTATATATTTCACTTGGGGAAGCTTTTTAAAGTTTCAGAAATTAATTCAATATTTATAATGTTATCTGTGAAGAAAACACTTGGAAAATTTAATAATCTTTCTCTCATTTGAATTCTATATATAGTATCTTCTACAACAGTGTTAAGAACCTGTTTCTTCCTATTTTGTATCTTCAATAAACAATCAGTCATATCTATACTATTTTGTAGACATTTAGTAAGGTTTAATTACTTTCTCTAATTTTATCTTAAATGGAATGACCACTTCATTAAGAATTGACATGATAATATTTAAATGAAATATCTTCACCATATTAGGGGATTTTGGTTTTTGTCTTTTTATTTCCATCCTCTATCACAGTGCCTGCCACAGAGTAGTTGCTTAATAAATCCTTGTGGATTGAATCTGTTCACACAAATATGCATATATATTTATATATTTGTTATCCTTCCACATTCATTTATAAATTGTCTTGATTTAGTTTGCAACAAGTTTTGGTTTGCTTCCATGCCATAGGGATATAGTAAAAATAAATGAGATAGGAGGCATACAACTGCTTTGAGATCATGGTAAAAAGGTACTATCTATTAATAAAGCATTATTATTTTACTAACCCAATTGATCCTTTTCTGAAATTCTACTCTAGTTCCTCATCAGGATATATTTCCAAAAACTTCACCAGTAGAATATAATACTGCTAATAATAATGGATTCACATACAGACTTGGTGAGGAATTGTGTCTATTTATCTGCTGTCTAAAGATTAATCTAACTTAGTTCAGAGGGCTCATAACTGTAGGGGTTGTTACCAAGTATTCATTTTCTTTTTTTTGTGGGGGGGCGGAGGACATAAGAGTTCAAGAAAATAAGACTTCTAAAGCATGAGGATCTGCTATCTGTGTCTGTAGGCACAATGCCCGTGATGATGGTGCCTCTCTGCAAACAACCAAACAACCAAGGCAATAAAATTTTTTAATTCAACTTGTATTTTAATTTTTATTATTCTTATTACTTTTTAGTTTATTCTATTTTGTGTGTATTTCCATATAAGTCATATTGGGAGAGAAAAATCAGAACCAAAGGAAAAAACTCATGAAAAAAACTCCAGAAGAAAAAAAAGGTGAAAATAGTATATGTTGATCCATATTTAGTCTCCATAGTTTTTTCTCTGGATGAAAGATGGCATTTTCCATTTAGAATTTATTGGAATTTCCTTGCATCACTGAATTGCTGAGAAGAATCAAGTCTATTGCAGTTGATCATCACACAATCTTTTTATCATTGTGTATAATGTTTTCCTGGTTCTGCTTAAAGCTGATAAGATTTTAATTAGCCTGGTTATCTATTGGCAGCAGTGTTTGCTCTTCTTTCTCCTTAAACATATCACCTTATGACATACATGTACAAAATGTTTATAGCAGTTCTTTTTGTGGTAATAAAGAATTGGAAATTGAGGGGATGCCCATTAATTGGAAAATAGTTGAACAAGTTGTGGCATATGGATATAATGTAAAACTATTGTGCTATAAGAAATGTCAAGGAGGGGATTTCAGAAAAACCTGGAAAGACCTACATAACGTGAGGCTGAGTGGAATGAGTAAAACCAGGAGAAAATTGCACAGAGTAATAGCAACATTGTTCATGATCAACTATGACAGAGCTAATTTTTCTCAAGAATACAATTTTGGATCATTATCCAAATGACTCATGATGGAAAATGCTATCCACATCCAGAGAAAGAACTGATGGAGTCTGAATGTAGGTTGAAACATTCTATATTTTTCATAGTTTTTCTTTTTATTTTATTTCTTCTTTTACAACATGACTAATATGGAAATATTTTTCATGATTGTACATGTCATTGTACATATATTATACTACATGGAATTGCTAACTGTCTTAGGAAGGGGGAAGGAAAAAGGGAAGTAGGGAAGTAGAAAATTTGAAACTCAAAATTTTGCAAAAAATAAATATTAAAAATAATCTTCATATGTAATTGGAAAAATAAAATGATATTTATTATGATATAATAAAATATTATATTTTATAAATAAATAATATATCATATATTATATATTTAATTTAATATATAAATTATATATATTATAAATAAATAAATATAATATAATAAAATAATATTTTTAAAATGCTACCTTATACCAGCTACCAAAATAGTCATGGAATTGCTTTCATTGTATTTCAATATCTTTTATTTTGTCCTTGAATTTCAAGGGACTTTCCTAATTAGGGTTCTAATATGGTATTTCCATTGTATCATCCCTAGTCTATGAGAGAAATTGGGAATGTGTAAGCATAAGGAAAGAAAAGAACCTAATTTCTTTCTATTTTCTGATAGAAAAGAAGAAAGGGGAAGAATTTGGAAGTATATAAAGTATTAATAAAAAGGAAATTGGAGTTTGGGGAGTATGAGGAGGACTTTCTGGCCAAAACAGAAACAATTGCTATTTATACTCCCTCAGTATCCAACAATGATCCAGTGAGGCTTCGACTGAGGCTTATTTTTGGTCAATAAAGAATTCAGAAAACAGAGTAAGGCTTTTTTTCTTTTTCTTTTTTTTTAAGGACAGAGTCAATGTGGAAATTTGTTTTGATTGACTGTCCATGATAATGATTTTTTTTTGAGGCAATTGGGGTTAAGTGACTTGCCCAGCGTCACACAGCTAGGACATGTTAAGTGTTTTAGAACAGATTTGAACTTAGGTCCTCCTGACTTCAGGGCTGGTGCCACCTAGCTGCCCACTCCTTGATCTTAACTAAAGATTCTCATCTTTGAACTTCTGGGCATTTTTCTCTTTCCGGAGTTTCTGGGAAATACACCTTTCCAGTCTTTAGCAACTTTACCCTTTATTGATTTTCTCAAGAGGTAAAGTGAGAGTAATTAATGGATCAACATTATTTTCTTTTTCCTATAATCTTAAGCCACTTTGGGGACAGATTTATTGTGCTTCTATCCTGGAAAACATACTACATATAATGGAAAATATAAATAAGACCTAAAATAAAAATAATAAAATAAATTGGTAATAGAAGAAACTAGCTTTTGTCATTGTGATTGTTTCATTTTTTTCGGTTTCGTCTGACTTTTTTATAGTGATTTGTAAGAGTATACATTGAGAGCTAGAAAATACCTTAAACTTGTCTAGTCTAATATCCTTATTTTCTAGATGAGACAGCAGAGACTTAAAATGGTTAAATGATTTATTTAAGGTTTTTGAGTTAGAGAAAAGATAAACTAAATGTAGGGAAACTGATCAGGAAAGAAAGGGAGTAAAACAGGAATGGGATATAGTAAAGATCTAGAATAATGGTATCTAGCTCAAATAAAAATGGGTCATAATAACCTATAATAAGGATTCCTGTGACTGCACATTGACTTAGAAAACCACATATTAACATTATCTATATTTTATTATATTTTTATTTACATGTTGTAATCTAGTTTAGGGTACTTGGGAGCCTCATGAAAGCCAATGAACTGAAGGTTAGTCTATTCTCTAGAGTAGATGTAGCAATTATTATGTTTACTCAATGAAGATTTATATATTCTTTCCTTGAAGAGTGACAGACTCCTGACACTGATTTCACTTAAGCAAGGCTGGAAAGAAAATAAAAAACATGTGTCTTGGAGCTCTTCCTGGGAAGATGCTGACAGTATGCAATTGGAGTTGGAGATGTTACTTGATGATTCTGACATTCATCTTTGGGGGGGGGGGTGGAAAGAAATGGAAGAAGATAATGGGATTCTAGCATATTTTAAAGGCTTGGAGAGACACGGAAGGACATCATATGGAATTTAGAAATAGAACAGATAATCCTGTTTTAATTAAGTTAAACCAATATTTATTGGGTACTATGATGTGCCAGGTACTCTGCTAGGCATTGGGATTACAAAGACAAAAGTAAAACTGTTTCTAACTTTGAGAAATTTACAGTGGGGAGATCAATGTCAACACAGATATGGAAATATGATATAGATAAACATGTGTCCCCAGACCTGAGGCATTTTGCATGTGATTTTTACTTTACATAGAGCGTATTGACTGTGATGCTAGGGACCTTTGTAAGGAACTTAATGAGGTGGTATCAGAGTCATTCATTAAAAACATATGTAGAGAGAGAAGCTACAGTCATGTAGGGGAAGCCAGCTCCTCAGCTTTGTACCTGATTCCTAGCTTGCCTGTCCAGAGACTGCTGTGAGAGAAATTTCATTTGGATTAGATTAAGCTTTTTCTCCTTGGTTGAGCTCACTTCTCTTGTTCTCAGCTGAAGAACCCATTAATTCTTTTTTTTTTTTTTTCCTTTTATGCTGACTATTCTTAGGAATATTCTGACTTCCAATTTCTTCTTGATGTTTTGCATATATAAATAATTGGTTTTTGCTCTTTGCTTTGATTTAACCAGCATTTGAAGAGAGGGAGTCAAACTGGATAGTGTTAACTTGTGACTATACTTAATGTATACATGTGTACAGAATGCTTTTACATATATACATATATAGAAGAAGGCCAAATTTTTCCTATTCCTTTTTTCTTTATGGGGTGTTTACAGTATTAAAAGATAGAATATTTTGATATTATACAACATTATACATTTATTTTATGCATTTCTAAATTTCTAAACTTTTTTCTGTGTTGTCCTTTACAGGTCACCTGTGGCTTCTGCAAAACTCCCCCCAAATTCCTTAATTTTTTTTTTTTTTTTTTTTTTTTTTTGCTGAGGCAATTGGATTTAAGTGATTTACCCAGGGTCACACAACTAGGACGTGTCTGAGGCCAGATTTGAACTGAGGTCCTCCTGATTTTAGGGCTGTGTCACCTAGCTGCCCCACCCATTTAATTTCTTATATTGACTTGCAGCATATCAGATCCACAATATGAAAGTAATAACCATTTCTCAGAGGATTCTTGTAAAATAAGATTTATAAGCTTCATTTTACAAACTTATTCATTCATTTACGCATACCTACCTTCAATAAATATTTCTTTAAGGATCAAATATGTACCAAGTATAGCATAGGAAGATAAATAGGAAATAATCTCTTGCTTGCAAGATTTGAGAGTAGATAAAGTAAATACATAGATTAGTAATATAAATCAGGAGTGTTAAGTAGGAAGTATATAAAAAACAATGTGATCACTTATTAAAAAGAAAATTTCACTGAGGTTGAGGGGGGGGGAGTGGGAGTAACTTGATCTATCTTGTTCATCAGCTAGTGATAGAGCATAGATTTAAAAATAAGAGTTATGCAGCACATTGGGCTTATGGCATTTCAATTCAGCATTCTTCAAACTCTCAAATGGAATAGGGAACTTTTTAGCAATTGGATTCCTCTTGTGTGATCTTTGCTCAGGTAGATAAATCAGTTAGCCCACATATTGTGTAATTTGGGCCCATATTGTTGTTGGCCCTTTGTTCTTAAAGAGGACCAATGGCATCGGGGGTAATGCCATGACATGCAAATAAATTGGATTTCAGTGAGGCAGGACAGTTTAAAGTCATCAGACATCACTGTTTCCTCCAAAGTCATTGGGATTTAGTGGCTAGAAATGGGTCAGGATGATTGGAGATAGTCCCGGGTGTATAGAAAAAATCTAGGTCTTTTTAAACTAACATCTTTCCCAGGACTCAGTTTGTCTGAGGCAATGTCCATTTAGTAGTTAAAGGCTAGGTAAGAATTGAGGCAAAAAATGACCTAGTTTGCCTTAAAAAAATTTTTTTTTTATTAATTTTTATAATTATAACATTTTCTTTGGCAGTACATATGCATTGGTAATTTTTTTTTTGCAACATTATCCCTTGTACTTCCCTCTGTTCCGAGTTTTTCCCCTCCTTCCCTCCACCCCCTCCCCTAGATGGCAGGCATTCCCATACATATTGATATAAACATGCAAACAAACAAAACAAATTGAGTTTGAAAGGGGAATTCAGTGTTCTAAATTCAGAATAGGTCTTCTTTTGGATAAAAAGAAATAATGGCAAGTGGATAATATAAAGTTTCTTTGTTCCTTGAAATGCCTCACAGGGGAAGCCCAACAGTTATCCATGTCTTATTTGTATATGTTTCCCCCCAACCCCCCATTAGAATGAGCTTTTTAAAGGCAGGGATACTTTTTTTTTTTTTTTTTTGAATCTCTAGAGCTTAGTTTAGTGACAAAAATATTTGTCAAATAATTACATCAAATCCCATCCCTCAGATGCCAAGCCTCAGTGTTTTGCCTGAGGTCATGCAAGTATTAAGTAGGAAAAGTGGCATTCAAACTGATGTCCAGTAACTCCAAGATGAATACTTTCTCCATAGGAGCACATTGCCTTCTTTGTTTTGAACCTTCTTGTGCCAGATTCTGCAATTTGGCATCAACACATTGATTTCCTTGTGGGTGGTGGTTGTTTTTTTCAGTGAAGCAAAGGTAACATTGGAGAATTTGGATTGCCAAGAGATTTTTTTCTAGCTGCTCCTTTTCACTTATGGCTTTGATGTCAGTAGAAGACTCATGGATTGCCAAGAGATTTTTTTCAAACTCCAGATCCTTTTTATTAATGAATGATTTCAGTCCGGCTTAGTCAACTTTGAAAAAGGTTTAAGAACACAATAGGGACCATTAGCTTCTGAACTCGATGCATATATTATATATCCATACTTAGTTATTGAATCCAGGGTTAGACAAATGTATCTAGTAATAAGCACCAATGTTAATTGTAAAGGGTTGTCATTTCATTATATATTCTTTTAAAATAATATTTTGTTTTCCCCCAGTTACATGTAAAGACAATTTTTTATATTCATTATGTCTTCTTACCAAAATTCTCATTAGTCTTTTATCAATTTTATTTCATATCTTATTTTGATTTCCCTCCTTCTGAGGTGCTGTTGTACTATCAAGAAATTAAATGCATTCTTCCTTTTTGTCTAATGAATTAAATGCATTTTTAAGCAAATAAGAAATAGGTGGTTTCATTTATACTTATTCTTTTCTTGTTATATTTCAAGAATATTTTAAAGTTTTTCCAAAACTCTATTACAAGTTATTTCATTTTTAAGATTATCTATTTTTGATCAGGTGTAACTAATTCATACCTGTTTCATAGATGTTACTCCTTTTCTTACATTCAACAATTCCAGTTCCTTCATGACCCAGAGTAATGGAATAAGGAAAGGGATAGTCTCTTTCCAAATGAGAATATTCTTCTCCCCTCCCTCATCACTGGCGCCTGTCCTATCCCACATTTGTTACTCCTTAATCAGCATAATTAGCCCACTCTCCTTTCTGCTGTTCCACGTACACTACATTAAGCACTCAGACATAGCTCCCTGTTATCCATCGTGGCAGGTATTAGAGGCTTGAGGAGGAGGAAGCAGCCTCCAAAGTGTCAGTCCTTAGGAGCTCCAAAAAGGATCTTGGGAGAGCTCAAACCTCCACTTCCAAGAATTCAAAAGGAACAAAATACTAACAAGTTTGCCAAAGTCATCAACAAAGAGTTTCATTACCCAGCTGTTCTGAGGCTTCTAGAATAACAAGAAAAGCCCTCTTAATAACCCCCTTACAGACTAGCTCTCAAAAATGTTAAAGCCAACAGATATTTGAGGACTGCAAGCAACATGTTGCAACCTGGTGGAGGTTACAGCAAAGTCTGTTTGTTTTTGATCAGAACTGCAAAGCTGCTCTCAAGGGTTGGTGAGCCTGTTCACCTGTTGTCTAACATCTCTGATCTAGTGTCTGTCTTTATTGCTCAGTTTCTTGGCCTTCTCACTTTCTCACAACATGTTCTGAATGGGCCCAATTGCTTCTATTTCCGTTTAACCAAGCAGTTACCAGCAGAGTATTCTATGAACACACCTTCACTCAAAAAGGAGCCCATTTTCCATGAAGTTTCTTGACTCTTGGGCCCAGGCTCTTTTGGCTTACCTGGACTGATCTTTATACCTGCTGATCTCCATACCTAATGACTTGAAATTAGGATTTTTGAGGGTTTTTTTTAGAACAATTTATTGTTGTTCTTTGTTTTTGAAGAGGACCATAGCCAGGGAGATGATGCCATGACTTGCAAGTGAATTGGATTTAAATGAGGGAGGGCTGTGCAAAGTCACCAGGCTCACTTTCTCTTCTGGAGCCATCCAGGTCCAGTGGCCAGATATAGATCAGGAAGACTGGAAATGGCCCTGGATGCAGTGGGAGACCTTGGCCTTTTAAGCAAAGGTCTCAGTTTAACTGAGGCAATGCTCAATCAGTGATTAAGACTAAGTATGAGGTGGGGCAAAGAATGGCTTCTTTTACCTAGTCAAACAGAAAAACAAAACAAACAAAAAAATCAATTCCAGAGGGGAAGGCCTTCAGCTTTTCTAGCCAAAACAGAAACAACTGCTGTCTTCATTTACTCTGAGGCAATGAATGCCTACAATCTAACCCTAACACCAGATTCTATTGCTTCCTCCTCCAAAACTGACTATAACCATAATCTTGATTCTAATTCTAACATTAATCCTACTTGGACCTTCACCGGAATCTAATTTTACCCCTAGACTCCAACTCTGTCTACATCTCCCAATACAACTATAATTCTTTGATTCTATTTCAGATCTAACCTAGATTTCCTCAAACTCTGTATCCAATTTTAATATTTTTCAAAATGTAGTTATTTATTTTATTGAAGCTTTTTATTTTAAAAACATATATGAGGATAATTTTTCATTATTGACCCTTGCAAAACCTTGTGTTCCAAATTTCCCCCTCCTTCCCCCTTCCTCTCCCCTAAATGGCAGGTAATATATGTTAAACATGGTCAAATATATGTAAATCCAATACAAGCATATATAATTATACAATTATCTTGCTGCACAAGAAAAATCAGATCAAAAAGGAAAAAATAAGAAAGAAAATAAAATTCAAGCAAATAACAACAAAGAAAATGAAAGTGGACTATGTTGGGAGACACCCTCAGTTCCCATAATCCTCTTTCTGAATGTCAATTTTAATCTTAAATCTCCAACTGTAAACATAAGCATACATTTCTCCAACTCCCTTTCCAACTAAAGCCATCCATAACCACTTTAGCCTCCAACTCAGACTCTAACTTGAAGGATCTTTGGCTCTTTTCCCCAGAGTTTTCTCTTCCCAGAAGCTAGAGGAAGGGTGGGAGGGACATGCTAGATCTGAATCCAGGGTCTCTGTATGTAGCTAATGTGTGGCACAGTCAGAGTCTTACCGAAAATTAATTACTCAGAGGCATCTCAAGATATAGAACAAAGGCTTTATTCAGGAACTCACAAATCTGGCAATCCCCACTTGGAGCAAAGGGAAGTGTTCCAAACCAGGACAGCCATCCCCCAGGGCATGCATAAAGTTTTTATACAAAAAGGAACCACAGAAACCCCCCACCACCACCCACTCTTCTTTCCCCCTATATATTTTGATTGGTTATATAAGTTTAGTTTCCCTGGAATGCTGGCAGTTGATAAATTTGCTTTTCCACAAGTCACCCGATTTCTAGGAAACTGAAACTCAGGCCCTTAGGCTTCATGTCATTTTACAAACAGTATTCCAACTGAGAGGTCTTCACTTATATTGTCCCATTCACTAAGGAATATCAAACAATAAAACCTATCATCTGTTGCTCATCATTTGTCTCCTGTAAAAATCCTATCATAACTTCTTGTCTCCTTACCTTATTGACAATACTTTGCTAAAAGACATTCTGTCTATATCTTGGCTCCTTCATTATCTGTATTTTGGCCTCTGCATATAGGTTGTTTAAGCTGCTGACTGAAGCCCCAAATTTCAGTATACAGACTCTCCCAACATTTACTAATTGCCAGACTCGGAGTCTGGCCCACTATACTTTGACATTAATAGTCTTTTGTGACTTTAAGAAAAACTCTTTGAGTTCTTTCAGACTAACTGTGAACCATGACTGTTGCACACCCAACCCTAAAAGCCTCCAACTCTAACCTTAACCCTAACACAACTGTAACCATCCAACTTAAACTGAAGTTTAAATGCCTCCTCCTCTAACTCTAATCCTAATCCTAAATATCTCTGACTTTGCCCTGATTCTAACCCTAACATACCAAATAATAATATAAATAATCCTAAACTATACCTCTAACCCTAACCCTAAATTCTAGCCTTAACTTTTGATTATAGCAAACTAACACTAACCTTAACCCTAAATCTAATTTAAAATTCTAATTCTAATCCTAAATTCTAACCTTAAATCTGATCCTAAATCTAAACATCAATTTGTACTTCCACTCTAATCATAACCCTAAATTCTAATTCTAATACCTGACTTTAATCCGTTGACTCTAATCTAAACTTTTGACTCTAACCCTCACCTCAGTCTCCAACTGTGCTTCTGACATCAAGACTAATCATCTAACTCTAATCTAAATTTAAATGCATCCAATTTGAACTCAAATCCCAGCCCCAAATTCTAACCCTAATTTCTGACTCTAACTCTTCAACACTAACCCAAACCTTAAATGTTTATCTCTGAGTCTAATTGTAAACCTAATCCTCCAACTCTATCTAACCTGCTGACTCTAACCCTAGCCCTGAACTTAACCCTACAATTTAGCTATATGCTTTTGAAATGTCAGTTGAGGTATAACTAGGGATTTGATTTGTGCATGCCCGGATTACCTAACATAAAGGTATTTGGGTTCTGTGAGAAGCTGGTTCTGCATCCCCTTCCCACGTGGGTGGGAATAGACTTTTTCATTTGGCTGCTTAACTGGAACAGACTGGGCTTTTGAAAATTGCCAGACTGGGGGGCAGCTAGGTGGCGCAGTGGATAGAGTACCAACCTTGAATTCAGGAGGACCAGAGTTCAAATCTCCAGAGTTCAAATCTGGTCTCAGACACTTAACACTTCCTAGCTGTGTGACCCTGGGCAAGTCACTTAACCCCAGCCTCAAGGAAAAGAAAAAAAAAAGAAAGTTTCCAGACTGGGTATTCCTTTTCTTTCCCCAGGCATCCAGAGAAGGTGAAGTTTCCATTCACCCATAGATTGGGCATCATAAACTATATGGGTGGGAGGAAGGGCTACCATTTATCCTTCTCTTCCTTTTTACTCTATGGTACCCTATGGGTTTGGGGTTTTGTTTTGGTGTGTTTCATTTGCCATTTTTAATTCTAGGGTATAGGTGGTCGAATACCCACGAGAATGGGGAGCTCTACAGTAATGAACTGAACCAGCTACACTCAGGGAAAGATCTCTGGGAGATGACTATGAACCACTACATAGAATGCCCAATCCCTCTATTTTTGTCCACCTGCATTTTTTATTTCCTTCACAGGCTAATTGTACACTATTTCAAAGTCCGATTCTTTTTGTGTAGCAAAATAACTGTTTGGACATGTATACATATATTGTATTTAATTTATACTTGAACATATTTAACATGTATTGGCAACCTGCCATCTGGGGGAAGGGGTGGGGGGAAGGAGGGGAAAAGTTGGAACAAAAGGTTTTGCAATTATCAATGTTGAAAAATTACCCATGCATATATCTGGTAAATAAAAAGCTATTTTTAAAAAAAGAGAAAGAATGGGGAGCTCTAGCCATGACATCAAGATTCCAGGCCATATGAATAGTCAGCCAATATGAGACTGTGGGCTTGGAGTTTAATGGGACTATGCTATAAGGAAAGTGGACTAAGTTGTAAACTGAATGCTTTGTCTTTCTGTGGAGTGGAAGGTAGTACAGAAAGGATTATGTCTACCAGATATTGGGGAGGATGTTTGTATGTTTATTCTTTGTAAAAAGTGAATCCAACTGTTAAAATGGTTGAAAGGATTGAGTTTCTGGGTATCACTCCCTGCCTTTTATAGTGCCTGGAGCCAATGGTAAATACTGGATAACTCAAATACCCTTAATAGTATTAGTGAACCTTGGGAAAAGGCGAAATCAAACACATTTGGATTTCAGGCAGCAGTCTCTTTTATAGGGGTTATGGACATTATTTTACAGAAGGAGATTGACCTGTTCTCTTACATCTCTCTTCCTTTTTTTGGCTGTGAGGAAATTTCTGAGCTATTTCCTTGAGAGTGGAGTGAGTATATATCCTGTATGGCCAAGTTTGTACCTGTGCCCCTGGCTGCCTTTGCTCCCTTTGTGTTTGTTCTTTCCTGATTTTCATGAACAAATACTCTGAGATGGACATGCTTAGATACAATCTTATAAGTTGGAAAGGCCTGGAGGCTAAGGGTCCTATTGGGTTGAAACTGAATAGTGGCAGGGAATGAAGTTATTTATTGACAAGGGGACTGGTCCAAAACTAGCTGAGTTGTTTAGACACTGAAGAGCTGAAGTGAAATGTAAACACCACTGAGCAGCTCAGTATTGATCCCATCTCAGAGCCATATTTACTTCTCAAACTTTGACTAGATTTTAAAATGATATGATTGTCAGAATGCTCTGCTTCTTTTTTTTTTTTTTTCCCCCTACATTTCTACATTTCTAGGAAACAGAAAATCAGGCCTTCAGGATAGCTGGCCAAGACTCAAGTAAATATAGGCCTGCACATATTATACAGGTCATAGGGGAAACATAGAAATAATGAAAATAAAATACAGAAAAAGAATTCACACATTCCTGTAAGTTCTTGATCTTCTCTCTATTCCACACAAGACTGTGTGTAAGGTGGCTTCAGAGAAGTAAGGCCCATTTAGTATGGGTAGCTATGGCCAAAGAAATAATCACCAAGTGGCTAGCTCACCGCTGATGGCCTCTCCTTCCTTAGGTTTGTCTTTAGAAAGCAAACCTAATTAACAGTTGGGAGCAGCCATAAACTCTTTATAGGTTAGTGAAAATTGATAGAGCTTATGCTCTCCGGTTTAGCTTCAAGTGCCAACTATGTGTCACTTCAATATCACAAGGAAGCACTGGAGTTGTAAGGTTTAATCGTTAAGGATATCTTGCATTTTGTTCTAATTAGCTCAACCCTAATACTGACAAATTCAGTCTTCTTTTACTTGATCTTCACATTCTTTTCATTTACCCTTTCTTTGTCTTCATAGTTAAAAACAAAACAAAAATTTCTCTTCTTTGGTATTTAAGTATTGAGACTGTCCATGGAAGTAGTCAATTTAAAATGAGCTTCTGACTCAGTAACAAGAGCCCATGATGATTGCCCTGGCATAACCCTACTGCTATTTCTTTTGAATTTCCCTCACCTGTCATTTGTTTTTTTCCATCTTCCTCTGCTATTTTCTGTGTTTGGAGAGGCTTCCTTCTGATGTAGAGAAAGGTTATTCTATCATCTGTTTCCAACAGATTCCCTTCCCTGAGCTGCTTAATATTCAGAGGAGACACTACTATCCAGAGGCCATCCCACAAATATTAATAAACTCTCACCTGTTTTATTCTGCCAGCTTCGTAATCTGGAACCCCTGTGTATACACAAACTCACTTTTCCATTTCCCACAATTTGCTCCCTTATTCATAGTTCTTTCAAGCTTCCTACCTTTGGTTCACACTTTAGAGGTACCCACCCTTTCCAATATGCTCTGAGGTATATGTGCTCCATAGATAACTAACTTATTTTATTTATTCCTTTCATCTGGCTCTCATTCAGGTCTGCCCCTTTAGTGATACAGCCTCCCTAACCTCCTTTTCTAGTGCTTTCACTGATTCTTTCCCATTCACTGATTGAGAAGGGATATTGGGATGCTCTTAAAATTCTTTGATACAAAAAAAAAAAAGAGTTGTAAATATTTTTGCAAATATAAGTTCTTTTCTTCTTTTTTAATCTTTTTTTTTTTTTTTTTTTTTGGGTGAAACCCTAGAAGTGGTTTGCTGAGTCAAAAACAGGTACAATTTAGTAATTTGTTGTGGCCTAATTATAAATCTTTCTTTTAGCTTGGCTAGATTAATTTGTAGGCCTGCCAACAATGCTTTAATGTGCCCATTTTCTTGCAATCACTCCCTGGATTTATAATTTTGACAATCTGGAGTCCATAGGCAGAAACTCAGAGTTCCTTTAATTTGAATTTCTCTAATTATTAGCGACAAAATATTTTTTCATATGGTTTATATTTCTTCCTTTGAAGAATGCTTATTTATATCTCTTGACCATTTGTCAATGGAGAAATCACTTATTCTTATAATTTGACTAAGTTCCTTATATGTCTTGGAAATGAAACCTTTATTAAAGGAATTTGCTGCATGTCTTTCCTCCCTTCTCTTCTCAAATCTTTTTGTGTAGCTTAATTATTAATCAAAATAAAAAACCTCTATGATAAGATAATAATAAGTAATAGCTAATTATTCTATAGCTAATTAATGAAGCTTAACTTCCAAGGTTGTTGGGGGGGGGATAAAATGAGAAAATATTTGTAAAGTGTTTTGTAAACCTTCAAGTGCTATAGAAATATTACTGTTTATTATTTACAAATGTAAACTCAATGGTTTTAGTATTTAGCTTAATGATATAGCTTTCTGGCTTTGGGATATTGTTTAGAGCTATTATTCCTTCAGTCAATTGCTTTGAATTAATTTTGTATATATTTTGATTGACTTACATCTGTCCTTGTTGCAGGAATTGATATGTTTTTGTCTTTGTATTCCCAGGACTAGGAATGTAGCAGATTATTTGCATTGGTTTTGCATATTAAAAGTTCTCTCCAAATTGGTTCTCCCCCCACAATTCTTTGAACTTGTGTGAACTCTTTAGTGATTATTTTTTGCCCTAAAATTAATCAATCATTCATCATTTATGAAGTGTTGAGGCACCATGATGGGCTCCAACATACACAATGTAAAAATGAGATAGTTTTGCCATCAAGAAGTTTATATTCAACTTTCCAATATAGCTAGTCAAACATAAAGAAATAGTGATAATATGTATCAGTCAACTTCATACACATTTAAAACAAACATTTAATGGCATAGTGTTCAGAAGTAGTTTATTATGTTTCTCCCCCTTCTAAGAAGTACCAAGTTTCAACCCCAGTCCTGATGCATAGGAGGATGACAGTCTAGTAAGGTAGGGTGACATTGCATTTCCATTCCCCTTGACCTCAGAACAACAGGACACAGCGAATGCTGAAACAGGAAAGTACAAAAAAGAATTTTTTTAGTCATATGTTTCCAAATGTGGTCAATTGAAATTTTTTTCTTGTTTATGCACTTTTTTTTTTAAACAAAGTTTTTGTTTTTGTTTTTTCCTTTTCATTTGGGTGGGAAGGAGAGAAAATAAATTCTTGTTAACAGGAAAAAAGTAAAACAAAATAAAAATTATATTAAAAAAGAATCTTCAAGTGGTCTGTATAGCCTCTGTCCTCCATTTCCATTTCTGGTCTATCACCAACAAATATTTCTATCTGAGGGGGAAGAGCAAGTGACCTAGACCTAACTTTAACAATAGATGAGAGAATCAAAGGCTCCTCTCATTCTCTTTCCTCTGATACTGATTCTCTGCATAGATCAATAATAAATCATAGAAGAATGTGCCACAGTGGAAGTCCCTAATACATCTGTTGTATTGAAGAGCATCTATACTAGACAGACTAGGTCTCAGAATACATTAACATTCCAGGGAGAATGCTATTGATCCAGTGATTCCAGGAATATAGAAAGAAGTCTGAGAATCAAAATCAACAACCTGTCTCCCTTTGCCATTGAGCTTCTCTACTGACTGCATGGTGATGCTCCTGGGTTACTATCAGTGAGGTACAAATGATGCCTTTTCTTGATCCTTGGAAATGATGCTCCATCTTTCCTTTGTGACAGAGGCTCCATCTTTTCTAGAAAGCTGCCTTGGTCTAAAGTCATCATGTGTAACTGGGGACCAGAGGAAGCTAAACTTAGTAGCGGGAAAGGAGGACTGCTCTGAAAGGCTAAAGACCCAGCTTCTATCTGTTTCTAGCTATGTACCTTTGGGTAGCTTACTGAATCTCTATGGGTCCCAGTTTAATACTATTAACAACTGTCATTTATATTAAGGTTTTCAAAATATTTTTCTAAATCTATGAAATAGAGAGAATTCTCCCTATTTTACTGATAATAAAACTGAGGCGAAAGACATTATAATTTCTTATGCACATCACATAGCCAGGAAGAGTTTAAGCCAGTATTTGAATTCAGATCTTCTATTTCTTAGTGCAACACTTTTTCTACTGCAATTCACTATCTACTTTATATAAAATAAAGGGATTAGACTACGTAATGTCAGAGTTATGATATGGTAAGATTCCAATTAATATATAAGAGGCAATGGATTGAAGGCAGATTATGGAATCAGAAAGAGATGGGTTCAAGTCATCATCTCTGAGCAGGTGATTCTCAGATCTACTTCTCCAGGCCTACTCTTTCTTTCCACTTCCAGTCTTGAACCTCCAATTAATTGCTTACTGAACACTTCAAAGTGGATATCCTGAGCACTTTAACACATCCCAAACTGTAGTCATTATCTTTCCTTCCCAATTTTCCCCTCTTCCTAAGTCCCCTCTTATAGGTAAGGGTATCATCATCTTTCCAGTTACCCAGAATTGACCATGTAAGGCATCATCCTTGACTCTTCCCACTTCACTAACCTCCTTTATTCAGTCTGTTTCCTCTTGTGACATTTCTGGTATATTCCCCTTTCTCTGATCTAAATCTATAGGTCCTTATCATCTCATGCTTGGGCTGTTGAAATAGCCTGATGGTTGGTCTGCCTTCATCAGGTCTTTTCCCACAATAATTTCTTTAGCTATCCAAGTGATCTTTATAAAATGCAGGTCTAATCATCTCACCTCGTTATTCAGTAAACTTTAATGACTTCCTTTTACATTAGGATTCAAAAAACCCCTCTGGCATTTAAGGCATTTCATAACTTGTCCTGCCTTGCTAGTCTTCTTATACCATTCTGTTCCCCCATATACTCTATAGTCCCACAACACTGACCTGTTTATTATTCCTCTTATAAGAACTTTCATCTTCTAATACTATGAATTTTCACTGACTATCTTCCAAATCTAAAATTCCTTTTCATCTCTGCCTCTTGGCTTCCCTTGTTTCTTTCAAGTTAAAATTCCCAGCTAAAATATCACTCTCTCAAAGAAGCCTTTTTGGGACCCCCTTAAAGCTAATGCTTTCCCTTTGAGATCAGGTGATTGTTTGCATATTGTCTCTCTCAATATATCATGAATTCAATAAGGTTCTTTAACTAATGCCTTGAACACATTCTCACAGTGTGATCATTTGCAAGTTAATTAATCTCTCAGTAGCCTAAATACAACCCAGGATTGTTAAATTGTGGATGAATCACTAAGCTGCACACATATACAGCTACACCAGGGATTTCCTGTAATGTTCTCTTCTCTAAAATTTAATTGTTCTCTTGGTGCAGGTTTCTTGGAGGGCTTCTGGAGGCAGCCTTAATTTCAGTTCAGTTCAGTAATCCCAAATGCAGCCAGGAGTTAAAGTCCAAATCCTTTACTGTCTCTTCCAAAATCTTATCTCCTTCACTTGGGGCTCTGCTAGTTTTCTGGAGACCTTCCTCTCTCCTTGCTTCCCCAGAGCTCTTGCTGCTAGTCCTTTGACTCTGCCAGCTTCAGCCTCTCATCTTCCCAATGTCTCCATCCAGCACAAAGGTGGAAGTGGGAATGAATCTTGACTCTGAAGTTCTCCCGAAGTCCTCGCCCTAAATTCCCTGAAGTTCTCCCAAAGTTCTGAGAGCTTTTTGCTTATATGTTCCTCACTGAATATACACCAATCATTATATCACGAGGAAACCATTATTTGTTGTAGGATTAAATCAATGCTAAATTAGATTTCACCATTGTTTCCTCAATTCCACTTAGTACCTAGTTTCAAGTTCTGGCCCATAACATCTCCTTGTAGGGTCAGATCAATCATACTGAACCATGCTAAATTCGATAATTATTGTCTCTGTCCATTCCAGTGACTTAGCACTTTGTAAGAATCCTAACATCTCCCTACAATGATGAAATCACTGTACTTGGAGAAAAAAAATTGCTTCCATTGGTATAAAGCCATTGGTCAACTAATTTTGTTCCAGATGGATTTTCTTCTTATTTTTTTTTCTAGCTCTATAAAATAATTTTTTGGCAGCTTGATTGATATGGTACTGAAAAAGTAAATTAATCTAGGTAGAATTGTAATTTTAGAATTGTAATTTTATTATATTAGCTTAGTTACCTATTTGATATTTTCATAGTTATTTAGAAACAACTTAATTTTGTTTTATAATTATATTCATATAGTTCCTGGATTTGTCTTGGCAAGTATACTCCTAAATAATTTATATTTTCTACAATTACTTTAAATAGAATTTCTCTGTCTCTTGCTAGTTGGCAAATTTTTTGTTTTAATTTCCTCTTCATTAGTGGTGAATTCACTGGCAATTTCAGTTTCTTTTTCTTTTTAAATCAAATTAACCAAAGGTTTATCTATCTTATTTTTTTCTCATAAATTCACATTCAGAGTTATGATTACCAGCTGCGTATTTCCCTCTTTTGTATTTTCTCTCCTAGTCGTCCTTTTTATCTCTTTCCTTTCTGTCCCTCCATACCAGTGTTTTGTTTCTGACTCTGATCTCCCTCAACCTGCCCTCTCTATCACTCCTTTTCCTTTTCCTTTCCACATTTCTCCCGTTACTTTTCCCCTCCCTTCCATCCAACCCCCTTCCTTTCTTTTTTTTTCTTTCTCCTCCTACTTCTTTATAGGGTAAGATAAATTTCTATATCCAATTCAGTGCATGTTATTTCCTCTTTGAGCCAGTCTGATAAGATTAAGGTTCAAACAATGTTTATTCCCCTCCCTCCTTCCCCTCTACTGTGAAGTAGAGGGATCTAGTTTAGATCCATTTTACCTCCCCTTTCTTCTAGTTAAAATCCTTTTTTCTGCCCCTAACTTCTTTTTTATATTATCACTCAAAGTCAACTTATACCCACATGCTCTAACTGCTCTAATAAAGATACAATTCTCAAGAGTTAAAAGTATCATCTTCCCACCTGGGAATATAAACAATAAGTAAGGTAATTTTTTCCTTTCCTGTTTACCTTTTTTTTTTATGCTTTTCTTGAGTCTTATATTTGAAGATCAGATTTTCTGCTTAGTTCTTGTCTTTTTATCAGAAATTATTGTATGTTCCCTATTTTATTACATGCTCATCTTTTCCCCTCTGAAAGATTATGCTTAATTTTTCTAGGTAGTTGGTTCTTGGTTGTAATCCAAGCTCTTTTGCCTTATGGAATAGCACATTCTAGTCCTTCTGATCCTTTAATGTAGAGACTGCTTAGTCCTGAGTAATTCTGACTGTGGCTCCTTGAGATTCATTCACATGGTTTCTTTTTGGCTACCTGCAATATTTCCTCCTTAAGCTGATAATTCTGAAGTTAACTACAATATTTTTTGGAACATTTATTTTGGGATTTCTTTCAGAAGGTGATTGGGGGATTTTTTCAATGACTATTTTACTCTCTAATTCTGAAAGATCAAGGCAATTTTTCTTGTTGATGTCATCCAGACTTTGATCATGGCATTCA
This sequence comes from Sminthopsis crassicaudata, assembly GCF_048593235.1. Lineage (NCBI taxonomy): Eukaryota > Metazoa > Chordata > Mammalia > Dasyuromorphia > Dasyuridae > Sminthopsis > Sminthopsis crassicaudata. Next base: position 147,125,723 of record NC_133622.1, read on the forward strand.
GATAGTCCAATAATTCTTAAATTATCTCTTCTGTAATTATTGGTTGTTTTAAAAATGAGGTGTTTTATATTTTCTCTTTTTTTTCATTCTTTTTAGTTTGACTTATTTTTTGATGTTTCTGTGTGGAATAGAGAGATAAGGTGAAGAATTTACAGGAATGTATGAATTCTTTTTCTGTATTTTATTTTCATTATTTTTGTGTTTCCCCTATGACCTGTATAATATGTACAGGCCCATGTTTACTTGAGCCTTGGCCAGCTATAAACATATTTACTTAACCTGAGCTGATAACATTTATCACTATTTGACATTTATCCATATTTAGTATTAGCTTGACCACAATCTGCTTGATTAAGCCTGAAGACCTGATTTTCTGTTTCCTAGAAATCAAGTGATTTTGGGGAAACAAGAAACCTTCCATTCCAATCTCTCTGAATAGCAACAACCAATTAGATGCCTCCCCCTCCCCTTCTCAATGCTCTTACTTGTGATGTAATCTCTTGTATAAAAGCTGTATATCTTTACTACTTCTTTAGCCCTCCTATCACAGCTTTCTCTTTCTTATCTCGTGATGGGATGGCTCATCCTCCAGAGGTTTTAATAAATAACTTTTCTGTTTTCTTCTGAGTTATCTCTGCATAATCATTTTAGGTAAGAGTCTTCTACATCCCTGACATCTCATAGAGTCATTAGCTTCCATTTACCTAATTTTAGTTTTTAAAATATAATTTTCTTCAGTTAGCTTATGTACCTTTTTCCATTTGGGTAATTCTACTTTTTAAGAATTGTTTTCTCCCGTCAATTTTTGTTCTTTCTGTTCCAAACTGTTGATTCTTTCTTATACACTTCTCATTTTTATTCTCAGTTTTTTCTACTCCTCTTATTTGACTTTTAAAATCCTTTTTGAACTCTTCCTAGAAGTTTTTTTTGAGTTTGAGACCAATTTATACCTCCCTCTGAAGTTTCACATGCAGGCATTTTATCTTCTTCTGAGTTAGTATTTTGATCTTTTCTGTCATCATAGTAGCATTCTTTGGTCAAAGTTCTTTTTTGTTTCCTACTCATTCCCCCTTCCTCCCCCCACCCCTTTTCGTGGCTTTTAATGTTGGACTCTGCTACTGAGACATAGGGGGTGCTGTCCCCATCTTCTTGTGTGAGGTCATTGGCTTTGAGCACTGGAATCTCAGATGTTTGGTGACTTGCTCACCCCTCTCGGGTAGTCCCACCTAGTCTTGCCTATTGTTGCCTGGTTTCCAAGGCTGGCAATTTGTCTTCTGTGTTGGAGATGGAAGTTCCACTGCTAGTCAGCTGATCTACTATTTTAATTGTGCTTTATTTTTATTTTATATTTTATTTAAATGTACTTGTATTTTAATTGACCAAGGGGTCTCAGTTGCTAATCTATGCTATAAGTAAGACCCTCCTGATAACTTGCCCAGACACCATTTGCACTGGGTTGTACTCTATTTCACCCAAGTGAGACTACTGAACTTCACTGAAACTTTACTGAAATCCTTCTAACCTACTGTAAGATGGAAAAATTGTTTCATGAAATCTCTTTGCATGTTCTGTCACTCCAGAATCTCTTCAGAGGCTTGATTTAAAGATGTTTCTAATGGAAACTGGGGAGATCTCTGGCAACTTTCTGGTTTGTTTCTCCTCCCCTTTGTCTCCACCAAGTCAATTGATTTTGTAAAACCTACATAGCCCACAAGAAGACTTTCTAGGAATGCTTTAGGTCTCTTGTCTAGAATAATTAATAAATGGAATATATATGATTAAAAAATTCTTAAGATAGGGCAACAGTTCTTTCTAAGAGGTAAAACATGTTTTTGTTAAGATAGGAGATGTAAATTACAATATTAGGGGACTTTCCTTATATCACCTTTGTTTGACAATCAATACCTTTCATAGACTGTCACTACCTTAACCTTTCCAACCATATTTTTATCACCATCCATCAGGTATCTTACAATCCAATCAAATTATACTACTTCTAATTTCCTAAATATTCTCCACTCTTTGCTTTTTGATTCCCTCTGTCTGGAATACACTCCATCTCACCTCTTCTTAACATTCTACTTACTCTTCATCCATGTAAACATGAATGTCCTTACATATTTCAGAAAAGATAAAACCAAAACTCTTCTTTGAATATGAACCCAGGTAATGCAGGCAGGAATCAAGATTCACTTTTCCTTCCAGTCTCTGCTTCTTTAAGCCTCCTGCATAATGCATAAGTCTCCTCATCTCAAATATGTGGCTTAGTATTGGTTACTGAATAAATTCTCTGCTTGACATTTAATATATTTCACAATTTGGTGCCCTACATTTTGATCTCCTCTCTCTGCACAGCACTCTGCAAATAATTTCTGAACTGAGGCAATCCTAATCTGTCATCATATATTTTAACATGTTAAAATTCCATTTTAAGCATTACTTATATTTTTAGATGTGTAATACCAATATCAATAATAAAAATCCTATCACTGTACACTTTCACATATTCAAACTGAAATTTTAAACATTTACTTATACTTGTAGACTTGTAACACCAACATTAATAAAAATAAGAACTTAAGATCTTTAATTTTAAGTTTTCATGTTTATTATCTCATTTGATCTTCTGAAGAACCTTCTGAAGTAGGCCAGATAGGTGTTATTAAGCCAACTTTATATTAAGTGATGAAACTAAGGTATAGAGGGATGAAAGGACAAGCTTTGTTATAGCACATATCTAATGAGTAGTGAAATTAGTAGTGGATGCCACAGTGCTTTATTCTTTTCTCAGGTCCACCCTCTTCATCTATTTCTAACTCATTTAGGATCTTGTGAGAGAGGATTCCTAATCTTTGTGATTTTTTTTTTTTTTCATGTAAATGTTAGGCACAAAGATGACCAAACAAATCTCTCACCATTTTCCTGATTGGAGGAGTTCAAACCCTTGGTTGATTTTGATGAAAGGCAGTTTATGGGTTATTACTGAATCCACGTCAATTTTCTTCTTCATATAATCACACACTAATAAAGGAATGCAGTCTCTAGTTTTATACTCTGTGAAGAAAAAAGATAAAACTAATGCTTGAACAATAAGGTTAACTTCATGAATCAAGTAAATTTCAAGTACACCGCATACGTAATGAACAGAGAAATATCTATTGATAGTTATATAAAAGTCTTCTTTTCTTTTTCAGATAACACAAGAAGCTGAATGATTGTCTAGCAGAAACTGTAGATGGGGCTTGTAGTCTCCTTGTCATATTCTTCTACTCATATTCTTGTGTATGTTCAAGTTACTTCTCTTCTGAAAGACTCTGAAAAGCCTCTACTTATCTATTCAAGATCAAATGCTTGAGCTGGTCATTCAAGGCCCTACAGAGTTTTGGACTTAATTTGCATTTCTTTGGATCATAATAAGATAGTAGATTTGATATCTGGAACACACCTATTTAGTCCAAGCTTCTAATTTTACAGATGAAAAAACTGAAGCCCAAAGAGAATAAAAATCTGCCCAGAGTCAGACAGTTCAGATAGTCAATCTGAGGCAGAATTTGAACTCAGATTGTGTCTAGTACTCTATATAGTGTCACATTGTTCCTACCCATTCACTCTATAGCCAAATTGGATCCCTCACTGTACTTTCTTTTCATATTTTGTTTTCTTATTTTCAAGTATTTGTTCTATGTGAGTAGAAAGTACTATCACCCTCCTCCTATTGAAATTTTAGCAATCCTCCAAGATCTAGTTCAAATACCATCTTCTCCATGAAGACTTCTGCTTCATTCTGCTTGGATAGGATCATTCCTTTTTCTTCCTTTCTTCCTTCCTTCCTTCCCCCTTTATTTTAACTCTGTGTATGTATGTGTCTCTGTTTCAAGTGTATCTTCTGTTAACAACATATTGCTGCGTTCTGTTTTTTAATCCATTCTATTTGCTTACATTTAATAAGTTCATCCTATACACATTCATAATTATGATTAGTATATATTATATTTCCCTCCATTCTTTTTTCTTCTCTTTATCCTTCTCTCTCTCTTTCTCTATCTCTCTGTCTCTGTCTGTTTCTCTGTCTCTCTTCTCCTTCTTTCCCTCCCTCCCTCTCTCAACTCTGTCCCTCCTCAAAAGTGTGTTTTGCAAGTGACCTCCCTTAATCTGTCCTCCATTTTATTTCCCTTCCCACTTTCTTTTATCCTCTTCCATTTCTATCTCCTAGGTAACATAGATATCTATATAGTCTTCCCTCTTTGAACCAATTCTGATGAAAATGAGATTGAGATATTGCCTGCCTCCTTTCCCTCCTTGCCATTAAAGCTCCTCCTTGCTGACCTCTAACATAAATGTTACATAATTTCCCCTATTTTTCCTCTTCCTTTCCCTCCTCTCAGCACATCCTTCTTTCTCACCCCTTAATTTTTTTTTGTTATCCTCACATAATAACCGTGTCTTCTATGTAGACTCCTTCTAAATTGCCTAAATTTAGAATTTTATATATCCAAAGACTTTGTGATGGAAAATTCTATCCACATCCAAAGGAAGAACTAATGAATACTGAATGCAGATTGAAGCATATTATTTTCATTTTCTTCATTTCTGTGTATTTTTCTTTTTGTCTGTTTAATATTTCACAACATAGATAGTATGGAAATATATTTTACAATTATGTAAACCTACATCATAAGGTATCAAATCAATCAAATAATGTATATTTGATTTACTTACTGTTTCAGGGAAGGGGCAAAGAGGGAGGGAGGGAGAAAAATTTGGAACTCAAAATTTAAAAAAAGAATGTTAAAAATTAGCTTTATATGTAACTAAAAATAAACTACTATTTAAAAATAAAAAGAAATTTTATACATACATACATATGTATATATTCTTTCAATATAGGGATATATACAGTTAAAACTTATTGAATGCTTAATCATTTTTTCTTCCATGTTCACCTTTTCATGCTCCTTTTGAATCTTATATTTGAATGTTAAATCTCTAATAATCTCTTTTTTTTTTTTCATCAGGAATGCTTGGGATTATCTATTTCATTATATATATATATATATATATATATATATATATACATATACATATATGTGTGTATATATGTATTTTTTTTCTTCTATATAATCTTTTAGGAGAAAGTTTTGCTGGGTAGATTATTCTGGGTTATAACCCTAACTTCTTTGTCTCCTAGAATAAATGTTTGTTGATTGATTTATGTATTGATAACAGCCATAGATGAATGTGACCTATTTTAAATTGCATCTAATAGTAATTAATATTTACAAATTTGCTACTATAACAATATTCATTAGTCAGGGATATGTGTATAAATATTTAATAACTGATTTCAAAAAATATACATATGACATAATTTTAAGTTTAATCCTCATATTTAACATTTTATCCATCATTTTTTTTAAGCCTAGATAATAAAACAAGTTAAGTCCTGATTTGTTTTGTCAATTTCAGAGGCGTGAATATTTACACTGAAAATTTAAGAATTAGTTTTTGTGAACTGGCTTTATTTGATTCCAGTACATCCTAGATTTAGAAAGGAATAAGAATGCTTTTAGCTCTGTTTTGGCTTTCTCTGTAACAGTACATACCTGATACATAATAGATGCATAATAAATGCTCATTATTTGACTAATCCATTGATTGACTTCATTCCTCTCTCTTATTCTATAAACGTTAACCACTATATGTGTCCCACTATTTCTGGAAAATTCAAGGGGATTTATTAAAGTTAACCTCCCTGCTCATTTGAAGTTTTCTTCTTACCTCCTATCAAGCACCCTTTTAGCGTCCGACCAGATAGTAGCTTCATTGGGTCAAAAGAGAACTGGGATTTTGCTGGTGATACCCCAATAATAACACAGACACCATAACTCATGTTGCAGGATTCCAGAGCAGCAACCTAGGGTTAATGATATAATCACATATTCTTCTGTCACATCTCTGGTCACATAGAGTTTTAATGTGAAGTTTTTTATCATAAGGACCAGTAGAATTACTGCCTAGTTGACACATAGATCATATTCATTTGAGTCACATGATTTAGATTGATTATAAATTCCCATTTCTTGATTGGGGTCAAATGTCAAATGGAGTTTTTTCTTAGGCCATCTCCTGTCATCTTTCTTCCCTTCTCCTATGCTTTATTCCTCATTCCATTTATTTAAAAATATATCTTTACAGAATTAGAGTATGTCTTCATTTTTCCATATCCTAATTTGTTTAAGGCATATAATATAATATTTATTATAGTTTATGCCTCCAGTTTCTACTCCTTCTAAACCCTTTCTTCTACTTGTCTTCTTTCTCTCTATTACTTTTTATATTTGCCTGTTCCTTTCCTTCTCTGTCTCATGTCTTTCATATATTCCCATACCTTTAGTATTTCTTCCTTCTTTTATTTTTGGTAGATTTCTTGCTCTTTAAAGGAAGGCCAGGAAGAGAGAAATAGAGAGGGAAAAAAACATGAAAAAGGATGAAGGAGAAAAAAGAGAGAGAAAGAAATAGAGACAGAGACAGAGACAGAGGAATTTTTATAGAGTTTCACCCTTTTGAGCAGCTTAGTTTGTCTTTCACTGATTGGCTATCTGTGTCTTTAAAACTGGTAAGATTGAGATCTTGATTGTATTTCCCACCATCTTTTCATCTATGTTCTTTGCAGTGGCTCGTTGTACCTGATTTGATGCCATTAAATTAATAGATGAGAGGGAAAGGCAAGTTCCTCCTCTATTTTCTCTCGCTTTGATCCTGGCTCTAAGAAGGGTCCTGGTGGTGGTGTTTATTTCTTTATATGCTCTTTGTCCTCATTTTAGGTGCTGGAGCTGATCACAGGACTGAGAATAAGCCAGGAGTGTGTGTGGGGTAGTGCAGCCAGGCAGTCAAGTATGAAATCTCTGAGAAGCCAGGGTGCCTAGGACTCAAGCTTTAGAGAGGTTTTGAATTTAGAACTGGGATTGTGCTTTTTGGAAACCAGGTAGTGTGGGGGTGGGGAGGGGAAGTGATTATACCTCCCCTTTGTAGAGATAGTGGAGTAAAAGGCTAAAGATATTTATTCTTCCTCCTTTTGAGCTACCTCCCTGCCACATGTGGGAGACAGCCCTTTTTACATGTAGGGGTTCATTTGGGATTGGTCCTCCTTATATTTATTTGTGTATATTATAATATTATATCACTAGGTACAAAGTGTAGTTACAATGATTTAAACATTTTCCAGTTACCAAACATTGAAAGTAAGGTAACTTCCCATGTGTGTTAATTATCTTCTTAATTTTAAGTACTTTTTGATAAAGTTAAATTAGTTGACTACATGGCTATTTGCTGATCTAAAACATATTTTTTCCCCTGTGCCTGGAGGTAACATACCATGGTGTCAGTAGTCCCAATAGCCTCAAAGGTAAAGTCAGCACCAAGTCCAGTCATCTCCATCACCACCTGCTGGATGGGCTTCTTGAAGTTTCGGGGATTAAGGCAATCAGTGACCCCAAGAGCTTTTGCCTTCTCAAATTTCCCTTCATTGATGTCAATGCCAATGATCCTGGAAGCACCAGCTGCTTTGCACCCAAGAACAACTGCAGAGCCGACACCTCCAAGCCCAAAGACAACACAGGTAGAACCAGGAGTCACCTGTACATGAAGAACACAAATTCCTAGTGAGACTTTAGGGCTGAATAAACCTGCACCATCAAAATAGGAGAAATGTTCTGCACAATTTGCCTACATCTTTACAAGGTACTTTCTTGATCATTTTGGTTGGTTCAGCCATAACTGACGTTGATTAGGGAAAACCTTGTTCACTGAATTGCCCATCAACACATGCTTACCTGTGCTCTATTAACCGCAGCTCCATAGCCTGTGGTGAATCCACAGGCTAATATACAGACATTCTCCATGGGTGCATCATCATCAATTTTTACTACTGAAATCTCATGCATCACGGTGTATTCAGTGAATGTGCTTGTTCCAAAAACATTATGCACTTTCCTCCCTCTGCATGTAAATCTGGTGGTACCATCAAGCATCAGTCCAACTGGAGAAAAGATACTAGTCCACAGAGACAGAAAGACAGATACACATGAAGAGAAATGAGATCCATCAATTCTGGGTCAAGATGTTAGCAGATAGTGATAGGAAGGCACTTACTCTTCTTTTAAGCAACAGTTGCCCTTGGCATGTAAGCAGGAGTCACATTCTCTGCACTGAGGTAGAAAAGTCAATATGACTTTATCTCCTAAGGGAGGAAAACAAGAAAATGAACCTCATTCTGGATGGAGAGAAAAAGTGAATACCATCAAAATAAAATGTGGAGGTTATTCAGCATACTGGATACAATGGATTTCATGAAAAATAACTCACAAAGTTGGAATGAGAGCTCATCACATAATTAGCATTAAGAATTCAAATGTTCTTTGCTGGAAGAAGCAATTTTCCTCTTGACCTGGCCAGATAAATGACCACATGATAGCTATTGGTTTTATGGGCATTAATTCTCTGGCATTTTAAACCCTGCAAAGCTATTACATGTTCAAGAATGACAACAATATCTGTGTCTTACACTCGCTGGAAAAACTTTCTAGATAGAGGCTAATAAATTACTTGCTAATAAACTTAAAACCTCCCAACTATATATGAAAGATGTTTAGTGTCCTATACAATCCTCTTTTTTTGTTCTTATACACATATCAACATATTTGTGTTTATTGAGATTGCCAAATTTAGAGTAAAAAAGAAAAATTAAAAGCAAAAATATTGAGGTGATCTTCTTATAACCCCTGTGCTTGTACTCTTTATTTTTGAGGATCACACTTGTGTGGAACTCTGAAAAGCTTGTATAAAGGTTTAAGGGAACTGTACTTTTGAGAAGCGGCTTGGTTCTCCAATGTCCCTACCACATCCGTGAATCCTAGCCCCCACAGCTGTGAATTCCAGCACACTAGAGAAACTATAAGATGTTTTGATAATCATTATCTCACTCTCTGAGCAGAACTGGCCAACTCCAGGAACCGCTTTGACCCACACTGGCGTTCTGTGATAAGAATCTGGAGGTTGCTTGGGGAAGAATGTATCCTTTTTTCAAAAATAACCTTGCTGTACTGAAAAAACTTTTATTTATTCTGTATTGGGAATGGAATAAAGAGAGAAAGGTTCAGAGATTTTCACTGCAACTGCCTCTCTGTCTCCTTGTATAATTATCGTTCTCTCACATGCCATGATCTATTTGCTGGTCAGAATTAAATCCCCAGTAGCCACTAGCAGGTGGCTCCCATAACACTTCACCTTATTCAGTCTTTTGACTGTCTTTCCTGAAAATCATCCTAGACCTTTACTCTCTAATCTTCAGGCTTTCTTGTTCAACTGGCTTATTTCCAACTAAACATAGCTAGATTTCCCCTATCTTTAATAAGCTCTTATTTGATTGTGCCATCTCCTTAAACCATCCTTTTCCCCCTCTCTTCTCTTTTACAGACAAATTCAAAATTGTTTACATTCCTTGGTCTTTAATTCTTCTCATTATCATTCACTTTTCAACCTTTTGCAATGCAGCTCCCAAACTCATTACTTAATCGAACCTGATCTCTCCAGTGTTGTTTCCTTATCAAACAAATCCAATGGCCGGTTCTTAAACTTCATCTTTCTTGATGTGTATGCAGCATTTAATGCCACTGACCAGTGCTTCTTTCTGAATAGTGTATCTTCTCTTCTCTTGGGAAGGGCCATTTCCAAGGAACAAAACCATTCTTAAAGCTGGTGTTGCCTTTTGGGAGAGACCAACTGAGCAGAATGCGTTTCTGGTTTTATATTTGTGAAATCTGAATTTCTACAAGAAAATTCCAAAGGAAAGTCCTGTTTGCTTCCTATTTGAAGGTGGAATTGGCCTTCTGGAATTTGATGTGGGACAAAGGGATGCTTCTTGACAGTCTATAGGCTTGTCAAGGCATCCAGAAATAGGAATTATAGAGGCATTTCTCCCACTTTACAATCCAAATGATCTGCCTCAGTTCCCCTCATTATTCACTCATACAATCACAGACAAGACTTTCCTTCCCCTCACTTATACCCAGGTTTTTTGTCTAAGAAGCACAATTTTTGTGTCTCAAAAACTATATTCAGTTTGGTACTAGTAAAGAAAGATTTTTCGAGTGTAAGACCAAAGCTAAGTTAGAAGTGATTTTATACACTTGGGAAGGTTTATAATTTTTTTATGTTAAAATCTATGTTAAATCCAATATCTGTATAAGTAGTTATACAATTATATTACTGCACAAGAAGAATCGGATCTAGAAAGAAAAAAAAACCTGAGAAGGAAAATAAAAATGCAAGCTAACAATAACAGAGAGAGTGAAAATTCTATGTTATGGTCCACACTCAGTTCCCATAGTCAGGCCTCTCTCTGGATTTAGATGGGCTCTCTTCATTACTGAACAATTGGAACTGGTTTGAATCAACTCATTGTTGAAGAGAGCCACGTCCATCAGAATTGATCATTGTATAGTCTTGTTGTTGCTGTGTATAATGATCTCCTGGTCCTGCTCATTTCATTCAGCATCAATTCATGTCAGTCTCTCCAGGCCTCTCTGAAATCATCCTGCTGGTCATTTCTTACAGAACAATAACATTCCATAACGTTCATATATCATAATTTATTCAGCCATTCTCCAATTGATGGGCATCCACTCAGTTTCCAGTTTCTAGCCACCACAAAGAGGGCTGCCACAAACATTTTTGCACATATGAGTTCCTTTCCCTCCTTTAAGATCTCTTTGGGATATAAGCCCAGTAGAAACACTGCTGGGTCAAAGGGCATGCACAATTTGATAACTTTTTGATCATAGTTCCAAGTTCCTCTCCAGATTGATTGGATGTATTCACAGTTCCAACAACAATGTATTAGTGTCCCAGTTTTCCCACATCTCCTCCAACATTCATCATTATCTTTTCCTGTCATCTTAGTCAATCTGACAGGTGTGTAGTATTATCTTGGAGTTGTCTTAATTTGCATTTCTCTGATTAATAGTGATTTAGAGCACCTTTTCATATGACTAGAAATAGTTTCAAATTCTTCATCTGAAAATTGTCTGCTCATATCCTTTGATCATTTATCAATTGTAGAATGGCTTGATTTCTTATAAATTTGAGTCAATTCTTTGTATATTTTGGAAATGAGGCCTTTATCAGAACCTTTGAATGTAAAAAGGTTTTCTCAGTTTATTGCTTCCCTTCTAATCTTGTCTGCATTAGTTTTATTTGTACAAAAGCTTAACTTACTGTAATCAGAATTTTCAAGTTTGTGATCAATAATGATCTCTAGATCTTTGGTCACAAATTAGGAAGGTTTATAATCTAACATATAACTAATAATCTTCTCTCAGTCTCTCCCAGATCTGAAACTTATAATGGACTTGTATATATGTTAATCTCCTTCAAAATTCCTTTCCTTTTTATAGAGAATTTGATCATTTTTGTAAAGTGGTAGAAAGGAGAGGTTTCTGACCTCAAACACCATTTTTGGGTTCATTCTCACCTGGTTTCACAGTGCTCACACCTTCTCCAATACTTTCTACCACCCCAGCTCCTTCATGCCCCAGAATTGCAGGTAAAGGTACTGGGTATGTTCCATTTATTATGTGATTGTCTGAACCACAAATCCCTGAAGATATAACCTGCATGACAATTAAATGACATCAAACACAACAGAATATTTTATTCCTATAATATCAGATTACTGAACCTAGTATAGTGTATACTTGTATAGTTAAAAACAAAAACAAATAAACCCTGTAATCATAGAAAATTTAAGTTTCTTAAATAGAATCCTCTTTCTTATTATCTGGATAGCAGAATGTTTGTTTGTAAAACTGGGTGGTCTGGGGCAGCTAGGGGGCCCAGGTATCCTTAGATGGTTATTTTCCACCTTGGTTGAAGAATGAATAAGGCAGGCTGGCAAAGCATGTGGTTCTAAAGAAAATCAAAAGCCCTGCTATTGGATCCATATATTCTCTTTTGATTCTGGTGAATTTATTCAATGACACTCTTAGCTTGATCATATAAAGCTGACCTAATGCATATTATGGCTGATAAAACAGGTTATATACTACACCCAATGTTGTTGTTGGTGAATCATATTTGACTATTCCCTACCCAATTTGGGGTTTTCTTGGCAAAGACCCTGGAGTGGTTTGCTATTTCCTTCTTGACTTCATTTTACAGATGAGAAAATTGAGGCAAAATAGAGTAAAGTGATTTGCTCAGGGCCACATAGCTTGTAAGTATCCGTGGGTAGATTTGAACTCAAGTTTCCTGACTCTGGGCCTGTTGCTCTGCCTGCTCCACCATTTAATGGTTCTGCCTATCCTCATAGTAGGTGCTTAATAAACGCTTGCTTAATGACTACAAATGCATCTTGTGTTTTCAGTGTCTAAAAGTATAGCTCAGAATGCTTACCATTAATAGTAAGTCAATAGTTGAGGAGATATTGAGGATCAGTGAAAGATTGAGGATGAAGAGGAATTATTTTTCTGGAGATGAGGTGCAATAGGGGTAAGGGCACATGCATGGAAGTTTGATTTGGCAAGAGAAGTATTTCATGACAAATAGGGATGAAGGCAGAGAAGACATCTGAGTTCTGTGAAATGAAAAGGAAAGGTGAAGAGAACTTTTTGCAAATGGTTTTAACTTTTTCAGTGAAATAAGAGAAAAAATTCTCAGCTGAAAAAATTAGGAGATTTGAGAAGGCATGAAATCATTTGAAGTTATCATTATGGTAGGGAGAATGAATTAATTATGGAGGATTGCCTTACATAGTGAATGTTCACTTGAGATTAGCTAGCATGAATTTGTGGTGAAGTGAGCAGCTTCAATATTTCTGTAGCATCATTTAGCAGAACATGAATTGAAGCTGAGATAGAAAATAGTGAGCAGCATCCAAGATTGGGGCTTGACTAAATTGATGGAAGATTTAGGGAAGAGACATGGTTACATGAAACAAGAAAACAGCTGTCTTGCTTTTCTACCTTTGGAAGGAATATCCACATGGATTTCTCAGATTTATCCCCTGAAGTATACCAGAAAGAAGAATATATATTACATTTGTGGGAAATTGGGCCCTGATAGCTCCTTTAATTATTCAATATGATTAATATTGTCATATTGTTAATAGGCTATCTATCAGGGCTTCTTAATCCTTTTAGAGTCATGAACCTTATTTTTGGCGGTCTGGACCCTATTTTTGAATAATATTTTGAAATGATTGAAGGAAATACTAAATTTTTACTAGATGTTAGGCAAAATAATTTTTTTTTTTCTTGTACAAGTTCATGGACAACTGAAATCTATTCATTATCAGTCTAAGGTTAAGAATCTCTGCTTTACTGGGAGGGAAACAGAAAGTACTAGAATTAATTTTCAAATATTCAAATTTCTATTTAATTTTTGCTAATCAAAATCCACTGAACTTCTTGTCTCCCATTAGCAATCATTACGCACATGTCTATGCTTCCTGTGGTGATTATTCCATCTTGGTTGATGGAAAATGGCTTCTGCAAATGATGAAGTAGGAAGTTCAAGATAAGGAATAGTCCTGTGATTTCATTTATATTGCAGACTTCAGGATGGTGAAATTTTTTCTACCAATGTACAACTTATAGTCTTAGGGAGTCCCGAAGTCACAGAGTCAGATTGTCAGAAATTAGGCTTGAATTTGATCTCTCTGGCTTTAAGACCAGCTCTCTATTCAGCTATGTCTCATGAGCAAGTAGTAAGTTTTATGAATAGAATCCTTGACCTTGTCTGTTCTTTAGTTGCTTTTTAATTGTGTCCAATTCTTCTTGACTCAATTTGCCTCAGAAACTGAGGCAAACAGGACTGAATGATTTGCCCAAAGTCACACAAGTAGCAAGTATATGAGGCCAGATTTGAAATAAGGAAGATTAATCTTCTTGACTCCAGGCTTGGTGCTCTATTCACTGTGCAATCCAGTTGCCCTTGGCAACTAAGTAAATTTTATTTACTTAGATTTAAATTAAATCTAAATTTTAGAAAAAATTGGATTAATAAATACTACTGGAAAAATAAAATGCATATTGTTTGCAGACCATTGTATCATTTTCTTTACAAGTATGGATGTTCAGACTTTAGTCTTATCAGTTTCTGGAAAATGAAGATGGATATTTAGAAAACAAAAGATTATTTAATGAAACAATTGTTAATTGTTAAGCAAGTAGATATGTATGTATGTTGAGAATGTGATTAGTCTGATAGTCTTTAAGATCTATATTTTATATTTTTGCATTGTCTCTTCTTTTCTCTGAAAGAACAGTAGTTAATGATGATGTTGATGACAGAACTTGAGGTACTACTCTAAAGTTGTAGGGAATTTTTTTTTCCTAGGAAATAAAGACATCAGATTTGGAGCTGTTCACAATCTGTCACAATCCCAGCTTTTAAAACTTTCCACTTCAAGATTCAGTTCAGGTGTCATCTTCTTTGGGAAGCTTCTCCTCACCCCCATGGTTGTTGGGGTCCCATGTCTTTCCTTCCTGACATTATCCTGTATTTCTTTGTGTGAATACATATTCTGTCTTCCCAGTAGAGTAAAACCCCTTGATGACAGACTTTTCTATTATTAAATGTCTTTTTATTTCACCAATGCTTTTCACATAGAGATGCTTAATAACATTTTTTGATTTGGATACAATTGCATATAATATCTCTTTAGGTAGTGTCTTGGAATATGGACCTGTGCTTCATGCTATGCATATAATGGGGGATATGACTCCTGGTTGGATGAAAGAATATTAACCCAACCATGTTTATTGATAAAGATCAGTTGGTTGTAGAGGCAGAGAGGCAGTCTAAAGAAACAGATGGCTTCTTGAACTTTTGAATGATAGAAAAATACATATAGAAGATTAAAACCTCCAAGTCTCCATTTCCTGAAACAGGAATTCCTATTGAGTTTATAAAGTCATTGGGGGATAATCATAAATATCAACTTTACCTTAATTCGAACCTCTCCAGCCTTTGGTGGATCAACTTCCACTTCCTCAATAGACAAGGGAGCATTACTTGTCCAGGCAATGGCTGCCCTACATGTGATGACCTGTCAAATTAATAAAATAGAACATGATTCTTATGTAAGCTGAAATTATGTTGGCATCATTTTTACTAAAGGCATCCTGGCTGTCTTTCTTACTATTTTTTTCCAGCTGGGGATGGTTTCTAACCTGTACATTTTGGATAAATGTAAAAATAAATATCTAAAGAAAAGAAACAAGTAGTTATGAAATTACATAGTAATGTGCCAAATATTGTGCTAAGTATTTTTATAAATAATCTCTCATTTGATCCTCACAACAATTCTGGGAGATAGGTACTATTATTATCCTTATTTTATAGATGAGAAAACTGAGGTAGGCAGAGGGTAGTATGATTTGAATTCAGATCTTTCTGACTTTAGGTCCAGCATTCTATTTATTGTACCACTATTCAGTATATTATGAAAATAGCCAAAGTACAAAATTTAGAACATGGATTCCTTTCCACATTTGCTGCTGGATGGATTTCAATGGATGTCATTTGTGTCCTTAGCAATTTTTGTGCATTGGAAAGAGTTAATAGATCTATAATCTAAAGACTTGATTTCACACTCAGGCTCCACCATTTATAAGTTAGATTACCATGAATAGCTCACTCATCTCTCTTATGATCAGTTTTTCTCTGAAATGAGAATATTTATTTGATGTTGAGAGTTTCAAAGGAATGATGTAAGCAGAATTGTTTTTATTAATTATAATGTGCTATATAATGTAAAATGTAATTTCCTTTGGTTAAGTGTTCAATGGAGTTTTAGTAGAACTAAATATCTAGACATTTTCAGGATGACTGTCAATTCTTGCCCCATTCCAAAATTGAGAAGATGGAAATTCATCACCATAGTATAATCATAAGGATATAGATGTTTCTTTCTTTCTTTTAAGAAAACTATTTATTTAAAACTTAAATACGAAATAGAAAAGAAAAAAGAAAAAGAAAAAATTTACCATGTGTATAGCAGAACCTAAAGGATGATTCAAAATATGTAACAAATTTCCATTTCAAGAAAATGTACATAATAATAAAAACACATATTCAGAACGGCTCATCTTTTATTTGCTTCATTGTAGGTTTTCTTTTGTTCTCTGTTGTACCCTTTTAATTTATTCTTTTTTTTTTCCTTTTCCTCTCTTCCCCCCCTTTCCCAAGCAGGCTACAGTTAAGCATCAATATCTTTATGTGTGTAGGCATATATATTATATGCTATAGTGATATTCCAACCTTATACTTGTTTTGAATAATCTAAAACAATATTAATAGGGCTGCTACATAATGTAGATTTCTCTCTTTTGAAGGAATCTTTTTAAACTTTGACTTTGTCTGAAATCGATTATTACTACACCTACTTTCCCCCCAATACATTCTACTATTGATCATTATTATTGTGTTTGTGTATATCTCTTGTTTCCTATTCCTCTTAACTTCTACTTTACTTCTGCTAGCTTGCCTTGCTATTACTTAATCTCCCCTCCTCAAGTAACCCTCACTCATACTCTCCCTCTATCCTTACCTTCCCTCTTTATACCATTCTACACACTTAATCCCATTCCATTAATCTACATACTCCTCTGTACTCTGCCTTATCCTATTTCTTCTCCCTTATTTCTTTATACATTTTGGAGAGTTTTATACTATATATGTCTTATTCCCTCTTTAACTCATTCCCAATAAGAGTAGGACTTCAGAACTACTTACCCTCCTTCCTTGTCTAATTCTTCCATGTCAGTTTTTGCCCTCATACCTCATTTGTATAAGATAATTACTTTTCATTCATTCATTCATTTTTTAAAACCTTTTCTTACATAGTTTTGCTTTTTGGAACCACCACATGCTCAGCTTTGTTCCAATCTTTCTTTTGAACTACCCAATTACTAATGACAATTTTGGACTTATGGTTTACATTTCTATATATAAAACACAAACAGCCCTTATTGAATTCCTTGAAGTTAATCTCTGATATTTACCTCATATTTCTCTTGATTCTTTTATGTCAAAATTTCTGTGTTCAAGAATTTGTTTTTTGAAATAAAATCTTGAAAGTCTGGTAATTCCTTGAATGTTATTTTTTTTTTTTTGTTTAGAATTAAGCTTAATTTTGCTGAATATAATATTTTTGGTCACAACCCTAGTTCTTTTATCTTCAATATGTAGTATTCCTAGACCTGCATTCTTTTATTTTAATCACAGAGAGGTTTTGTGTGATTGTAGTTGTAGTTCCAGCCTGTTTGAATTTATTCTTTTTTTCTTCTTTATTGTTGTTGTTGTTGCTTGTAAAATTGTCTCTTTGATCTGAGAGTTTTGAAATTTAGCAATTATGTTCCTATGCATTTTCCTCCTAGGTGTCTTTCAGATAGTCACCAGTGAATTTTTTTTTCTGTTTTTACTTTTCCCTCTTATTAATTTTTTTTAATAGCACCGTTTCATCTTATGTTTTTAATAATTTACCTTTTTCCAAATACATCTTTATAGTCATAAAGTGAAATGATATGCTTGTTTTTTCCTATTACATTCTCATTAAAATATGAAAGCTGTATTTACTAATAGTAGATATAACAACATTGACTGGACTGATCAACTAAATAGCCCACATGGCAAAACTCATTCTATATATACATGCAATAAGAAAACTTTTCTTTATAAAAGAACCTAGACTTCTTCCTTTATCTTTCTTCAGATCTTCTCTAATTGTCCTAGGATAACTACTATTCTGCTCCAACTACTGTTTGTTTTTAACTACTCTATGTTTGCCCTGAGGCACAATTTTGTCTTTTTTTATGGATGAAAGCTTATTATTTTTTGATCAGTAGTTTTGCCATCTTTCCAGAATCCTTCCCTAGATTTTATCTTTCAAGTGGGAGAAAGTAATCCCCTAAAAATGCTCAGAATTTTATATTCTGTTCCTTTTTTCCAGGGAGAGGACCGATTGTGATCCTTTCTTTCTTTAGGGCCTTGGGTTGTGTTTTTTTTTTTAATAAAAATAATGACCATTCCCAAACCTATTATTATCAAACTTGTTTATATCTAAGTGTCTTGGTGAAAGTGAGTGGACATGTGATTTTTATTACTGTAGGCAATTTCTAATGCGGAAATTCCTTCCACCAATACAGATCAGCAACTTTCCTGCTGTACATTTAGACCTGGGAGGCACCTTTAGAAGTCACCTAATTCAAACTCTTCATTTTACAGATAGGGAAAGTGAAGCCCAAAGTGACAAAGGTAGTAAGTAATAGAGACAAGACATGACACCAGGGCCCTCTGGTTCGAAACCCAATACTCTTTGTTGCTCTACCTTGCCTGAAGTCCTGAAAAATTAAATGATTCATCTTTGGAGGCACCACCAGTATATAGACTAGAGCTTGAATCCAGGTATTTCTGACTGTAGACCTAGGCCTCTAAGTAGCCTCTCATGACATCAATGCAAATTAAAGATGATTAGATTTAAGCACCTTATTCAAAGGATTTACCAAGTGTTTTCTCTAAGT
Source organism: Sminthopsis crassicaudata (assembly GCF_048593235.1). Lineage (NCBI taxonomy): Eukaryota > Metazoa > Chordata > Mammalia > Dasyuromorphia > Dasyuridae > Sminthopsis > Sminthopsis crassicaudata. The sequence continues at coordinate 147,144,304 of NC_133622.1, forward strand.
AGCAAGAGCTTTTATTGCAATAAAATATATATTTTATAATAATTTGACTTAAAATAATCAGAAATACATCAATGCTTAAATAAGTTCTTGCATGTACAAGCAACATAATATAATTTTATATAATGAATTTATTCAGTTAATGAGACAACATACACTTTATCTGTCCACTTTATGTATAAAATTGAAGAATGACAATACATTTCTAGAAAAAAAAAAACCAAACTATACTTACTTTGCCAGTGGTTTCCACACAAAACTTAGCTTGCTTCATCTTTCTATCTCAAAAGTACCAGAGAAAAACAGGAATCTTCTGCTTGTCTTGCTGAGAGGAAATCATTCCCTATATTTATAGTTCCTATAAACATCAAAGCTCTTTATTTATTGCACATTTACATACTCATTAAAGGAGCAAGAAAGTCTAGAGATGAGATGAGTGGAGTGAAAATACTAATAGAGCAGTTACAAAGAAGTTAGAAAAGAGGAGAGGAAGAGGGAGGGACATGGTAGGGATTTTCTAGTTTGAAGGATAAGAGGGAGTATAGGGTAGAATGCTAATGGAGAGAAAGAATAAGAGAATTAGGAAAGGTCTTCTAAATGGAACAAGAGAGAGAATGTTGGAAAGAAAACTGGTTCTGGAGCCAGAAAACCCTGGTTCAAATATCTCTTTTGGTACTCAGTACTTGTTTGATTTTAGAAGAGTCATCTCAAAGCCCCATGTCTCAATTTCCCTTTCTATAAAATAAGAGGGTTGATTTAGACATCTTTGGTGGTCTCTTGTAGTTCTAGATCTATAGTATAATATGATATGATATAAGATTGGATAAATAAAGAATAAAGTGGAGGAGGAAAATGAAAGAATAGACAAATATTAAAAAACGTGTTAAACATCATGCTAAGTGCTGGAAATACAATTACAAATGCAATTCCTGCTTTTAAGGAACTTAGATTCTTTTAAAAAATAGACATTTTTTTGGGTATCTTTTGTTTTTGCATAGTCTTCTTTCCCCCTTATATTTCTTATCCTCTCCTCTCCCAGAGAACTACCTGGTATCAGACTTTTTTTATTTGGAAAGAGAAAGAAAATTTAAAAAATTAGTAAAATCCATCAGTACATTAAAAATGGATGTTATATAAAATAATACATGCCCATGGACTCCCTTCTCTGAGTAGGGATCAGCTATCTTCTTTGAACTCTTCTTTGGGACCAAGCTTTCTCATTAAAATTTTCCAATATTCTATTTTTAATTTGTTTTATTGTTATTCTTTCCATTTATATTGTTATATTCATTGGGTATGTCATTTTCCTACTTTACTTCATTTTGCACTTGTTTATGTAAGTTCATATTTTTTTATGTTCATCATGTTTACTGTTTCTTTTATCATAGTAATAGTATATTGTATTCACATTTCATAATTTAATTAGCTATTTCCTAGTCAATGAGCATTCTCTTTATTTCAAAAAACATAAAAAATGCTGCTATAATTATTTGGTGATGTGGAGCCTTTCTTTTTGTCTGTGACCTTTGTGGGATATATGCTTAGCAGTGGAATCAATGGTAAGGATATTTTAGTCAGTTTATAGCCTTCCAGAAAGTTTACATCAATTCTCAGATCCACCAAAAATTTCTTTGCACGTACCTGCCTTTTGACAACTCCTCTAACATTGACTACTTTTTTTTTTTGCTGGTGTAAGGTGAAACCTCAGAGATGTTTTAATGTGCTTTTACCTTATAATTTCCTGTTTGGAGCATTCCTTCTTTCATGAGATTATTAATAGTTTTTGTACTTTTTAAAGTTATGTTCTTTTGTAATTATTTGGGAATGGCTTTTGGCCTCCTGTATTCCAATTTGTGTGTGTGTGTGTTTCAAACAGTTATAAATGTTATTTGACAGAAAAATTTTCCCTAGTAAATTGCTTCCCATATTATCCAAAATTCATTAATTTTATGCAAAAGTTTTTCAATTTTGTGAAATCAAAATTATCTGGTTTAGCTTTTGTAATTGTTTTTATACTTTGGTTGAGAAATCATTAGCTAGCCTAAGTTATGAAATATATATTGTCTGCTTTTTTCCCATTTAAAAAAAGATATCTTTAATATTCAAGTCACCTCTTGTTTGTTCATCTAATGATAACACACATGCATAGTCAAGCAAAACAAGTCCCTTCATTAGCCGTATGTATATTTTATTCTGCACTCTGTGTCCATTGCCTATCTGTTGGGTAGCTGGTAGTATGATTCTCTCTAGTCCTTTGGAATTATAATTGAGCATTTCATTGATTAGGGGATCCAGATTTTAATGCAATTCGTCATTGCAATGATTAAAGAATTCATTTTTTCTGTAGGTCTGTCCATGAAAGAAATGCAACAGAAATGTTATCAAACCATTTCATAAAGTCTTTCACCTCTATAAAGTTCTGAATTTTCTATTTATATAGAACAAAGACTTGAAAGCAAGAAAGCAAAATATGAAAAATTGATCTGAGGGCAAGCTCTGAGACCCCGGCCTCTGGAGGGTCACATTCCTGCTTGGGAATGACCAGCAGAGCCTCGGAGTGACCAGGCACTTTTAACAGCCATGGCACCAGGTGCTGATTGAGTTGAGCAGGCTTGCAGCAGGACTGCTTTGTATATATTTGAATCTACTTACATGCCTAAATGGTTGCTCCTCCCCTAACAGAGTGGAAGCTCCTTAAGGGCAAAGCCTGTTTTGCTTATTTATTCATAAATTTTTAGGCAATTAGGATGAAATGACTTTCTTAGGGTCATACAATTAATGTCTGAGGCTTGATTTGAACTCAGGTCTTCCTGACTCCAGGTCAGTGGTCTACATACTGTGCTATCTAGCTGTCCCTTATTTATTTATTTTTTTTTTATTCACTGTACCTTCACTGCCTTGCAACTGTATCTGCCACATTTTGGGCTCTTAATTAATACTTATTAAATAATTGATTATTATCATACAGTGTCATCCCTTGTATATATTGTAAAACTGACTCACCTCTTTTTTTCAGTGATACATATCTTTAAAACTATCTTTTTCCTATTTCTTGTGAACATCTTTGATATTGAGCTTCAGCCTACTTAACACACAGTATGTTTTGCTATAGTTCTTTTGTATCACCTGCAAGTACAAATAGAATTTTTGACATTTTGTCATTCATGAACATCTGGGAGAAATTTGGGGAAAAAAATTTTAAAACAGGTTTTTGTGGCAGGGAGCTGCTTAAGATTCATTGAAATCCCTCAAATGAGATCTGGAATTGATCTATTGTGTTTAACTCTGGATCCAGCTCATTTTCCATCAGTATCAAAATTTATGTACTGGTGGGACTACCTTAATAGATTACCTAATTAAGTTTTGTGGCATAAATTAATCCAGGTGTTCTTAACCTAGGTTTTGTGAATTTTAAAATATTTAGGTAACTATATTTCAAAACAATTGAGAATCGTACTCTTATTTTATGCAGTTTAGAATATTTTTCTGGCATAGTGAACAGAGTATTGACTTTGGAGTAGGGAATTCAAACCCCTCAAACATTTGATGCTTACTTAGACATTTTATTTTGATTGCCTCAAAAAAAAAAAAAAAAAAAAAAAAGGGAGAGAGAGAGAGAGAGAGAGAGAAAGAAGATTAACCTGAAAAGGTTTTTATATGCTTCACCAAACTACCATGATTCCAGTGTTTAAGAATCTTTGATCTAGATCTTACATTGTTCTTTTGCTTTTGTTTCTCTTGTCTGGATGCCTAAGACCAATCCTTTTGAATGGTTATTCAGAAGGTCCTATATAATGTTTAGAGACTTGGTGCTATCAATATAATATCATTTGTTAAAAGAAATCTCAATATAATCTTTCTATCAATAGGGATACTTTCTTCTACTTGGATTTTTTAACAGGATGTCTGCCTTGCTAATGATACACAACTTTGATTATTGCTTGTAGCCCTGTTAGATGCCTCATTAGTTGTTGATGCTCATGGGTTGTCCTAGGGTTTGAGTAGCTGATTTCAGAGGTTGGAGAGGTAATTAGTTTCTCTGGTTGTTCCACAATGTCTAATAGCAAATGTTCTCTAATTGGATCATGATTATATAGAGTTATCACTGCACCATCAAAGCTGAGCCTAATGTAAAACTTTGGTATAAAGTAACCCCATCTTAAAGTCCATTGGGATGGGAATCTCTTCTTATTGTTAGGAGATGAAATAAAGCCATGAGTTGTGCAAGGGATGGATAGAGTTGGTGAGAGAAGAGAGCTTCAGTTTTTTTTTTTTTTTTGTTGTTGTTGTTAAAGTATACGTTAAATACAATATATGTATACATGTCCATACAGTTATTTTGTTGCACAAGAAGAATCAGACTTTGAAATAATGTACAATTAACCTCTGAAGGAAATAAAAAATGCAAGCGGACAAAAACAGAGAGATTGGAAATGCTATGTAGTGATTCACATTCATTTCCCAGAATTCTTTCGCTGGGTGTAGCTGGTTCTATTCATTATTGAACAATTGAACAAATGGAACTGATTTGGTTCATCTCATTATTGAAGAGAGTCACATCCATCAGAATTGATCATCATATAGCATTGTTGTTGAAGTTTATAATGATCTCCTGGTCCTGCTCTTTTCACTCAGCATCAGTTCATATAAGTGAAAGCTTCAGTTCTTATTCAGGTCACCTTTAGGGACTCTCAACATGAGGGTCTTCTGTAAGCGTAGTGTTAAATTATCTTTCAGAAAAGATGAAACAGACCAATACCACTTCAAGTTTTTCAAGAAAAAGATGGTAAAAAGGTACAGCCTTAGAGATTTCCCCTTGGGTGAGGTCTTGGTGGAGCTGAGTCATCTTACTCCCAATGGGAGAATCCCTTTGTTCTATATTGTCTGGTTTATATTTTCTCTGATTTCTTTTGGCTATTTGGATTTGGATTTGGATAAATGGATTTCTTTGCTATTCACTATGTGTTCATTATGGAGTAGTTATTAGGTGGGGAAAGGATTAAGCCTTGGCTATGTAGCTTTGGGTCTTTTCCCCCAAATTACAAAGAAATTACAATTACAAATTACAAAGAAATCAAAAGTTAGATGGAACTCAGTCATGTCCTCTGGACAAATGATATTTTAGGAAACAGATAGGCTTCTAGATGGGTACCTTCTCTCTTTGAGGAGAATAAAGTAGTGGACTCTGGCCCTGACCTCCTGCTTCACCTCCTAGAAATCTCCTTTAGAGAACAGTACCAGGAGAAGAAATTAGATATGCTTATTCTATTTTTCTTTAAGCCATGTATAAGCACAGCATCCTTGCAAATACAAGTGAGACTCATCACACACATGAGACCCAAACCATTCACATCATTCCATATAAAACTCTAGCTTGTATGGAAGGGTACAGAACAACCAGCCATGTGGCACAATGATAAAGAAGGATGATGAAATGAAATAGACCCAGTGTTTATTTTGATCTCTTATGATATTTTATGTCTTCACACTGGTGTTGAGCTCTTACAACTGTGAAAATTAGGCTATATGAGGAAAGGCTATTATACTTGCTTATTTAGAGAAAAAAAACCACAAATAATCTTTGATTCTGATAAAGTTTATTAGTAGAGTTTGGCTATTAGTTGTTTTGAATTTGGTGTGTGTTTGAGGAAGTATGGCGGCAGTATTTGACCAGAGTTGAGGTAGTCAACCTTACAGAAAGTCTTTTTGAAATTGTGATAGCCATCAATAGTTGGGGCAGCTTGCTCTTGAAAATAGCTTTGATAGTAAGAAAAATTACCTCTCTGTGGAGAAATCTTCCCTCCTGGATTACTGTCTTGTCTTGGCAAAGAACTTGTGAATTCTTATTGAGAAACTGTGAGTTATGCCTGAAATGGACAGGTTATAATGGAGAATTTTATTTTATGCTATTTTCATTCTCCATTCTTTCTGATATTTATATCTACAATCCTTCAAACCTTTTTCTCACTTTGCATTACACTGTATGGATCCTTTAACACATCTGTGTATTCAGTTAATCTTGGTGTGACAGTTTCCATTGACTTGCTGTATCATTTTTTGGGGGTCATTTTCCAATTTGGGGTTCTAAGATTGTTTCCAGATTTTTAAAATACTACATATAAAACTTTTGGAAACATCTTTGTGTATAGTTTTATTTTTTTTCCTGATGACACATTTTAATAATAGTCATTACCTATGACCATAGTGGAGAATTTTGACAACAGGAAATGACTAACTACTCCAGTATCTTTGCCAAGAAAACTCCCTGAATAGTATTAAAACACTAAAATATATGATATCAGAATTGTCCATTGGATCATGACCAACAACAAAATGGAGAAATCCCATAGATTTTGTTCCTGAAGTGAAGAGATAGAGATACTCTGTAATGAGAAAACTTACGTGATGCACCTGAAACCATGTCAGTCTTCCTGCAATTTAGATGTTAGATTGATGATAATTGTTCTGCCCCTATTTCTTAATTCTGAGTGTTCACTGATTTTTTTTTCCATCCCTTTATTATCTGTCACATTTTTAACCCTGGTCAGGATTTCTTCCTGACTCTTCAAATCCACAAACCACCTGTGCTTTTATCTTTATACTCTTCACCCATTTCCCCGAGAATACTTCCTTAGTCCTGATACTCTAGAGAACAGAAAGATATTACTGGAAGTCTTTTATTTCTTATTCTAGGGACATATCCAACTTGCAATTTATACACATATATGCATATATTTCTCCCAGCTCAGAATCTTGGAACTACCACTGAATTTTATTCCTGTAGCTCTTCCTGTTGCAAGAGGAAGACCCTAGGATTAAAATAGCCTCCAAGTCCTTTAAGTAGGGGCCTATTTTCACCATACTCAGGATCAGAGAATGTCTGGTCATTTTATTCAGATGTGCAGTTTTACCCAAGCATAGACTCCCAGGGTGTGGGCACTGAAGTTATTCAAATAAGGAAACCAAAGAAAATACTAAGCAATATTAAGAAATATCTGAGACTCTAAGAAATTCCAGAAGGTAAATACTAAGGAAAAGAGAAACTCCTCAATTTTAAATTAAACCTTTAAAAAAGTCTCAACTTCAAAGATTGTAAGCATACTTAGAAGAAATAAAATGTGAGATGCAAAATGGAATAGTGAGGTAGGAAAGAATGTGAAAAATATTTGCTAATGGAATAATTGGACATCCTTTTCTAAGAAACTAGGTATAGAATAGCATAAGAATATAATTAAAATGAACCAAAAAGAAAATAACAACTCAATGACACAAGAAGAAATATTGAGGTAAAATTAAAAAAAAACTGAAAAAAAGAATAAAATGTAAGTAACAATATTTCAGAAACAATTGGACTAGGGTGGTAAATTAGGAAGAGAATTATCACACTGAAAATCATGACAAAAACAGCCTGGACATCATATTTCAAGAAATTATAAATGAAAACTACCCAGAATTCTGAGAATCAGAGGAAAAAATAAAAATAAGAGGAATTCACATCATTTTCTAAAATCCAATCCCCAAATAAAAATGTCTAGAAATAATATGGTCAAAATTGAGAAAAATAGAAAATGAAAGAAGTAATCCAAGAAAAAAAATTCAAGTAACAAGGAGTCACAGCAGAGATCCCACAAAATTTGGGATATCTCACCATAAAAAAGAGGAGAGCTTTTAACACAATGTTCCAAAAAATAAAACATAAAGACTTACAACCAAGAATAATTAAACCAGCAAAACTAATAATAGTTCTATTGGGGAAAAATAGGCTCTTAATGAAATAAAAAAATTTCAAGCATTGCTTTAGGAAATGTAAGAATTGAGTAGATATTTTGAACTGGAAATACATAGAACCAGGAGAAAGATACAAAGATAAACATATTTGGTTAATTGGAAGGGAATATGTGGGAGAAAATTCTTTACCTGTTAAGATGTGATAAGAAACAAATGCTCTTTCAGAACTCTAATATTTATAAGGATCATAGAGAAAGGTAAATATGACAGAGTGCCTGTAAGTAGTCATTTCTGGAAAAGACATTTTGGGGAAGAAAGAGGAAGAAGAGGAGGAAAATTAGATATGCAAATGTGAAATGTAAAATCTACTCTATATAGGGACACAAAACTTTGTCATTTCCCAAAGGATGGATAAGTGACTAATTTAGGAAATGAACAAATAGTTCTCTCATCTTGAAGAATTGCAAATTATTAGTAACCACATGAAAAACAGTTCCAAATTATGATTGGTAAGAAAAATGCAAAACTACTGCTAATAAGAAAAATGCAAATTAAAAATTAAATTTAAGAGCCTTTAGTGTTTTATCTTGTAACTAGAAAACTCTCATGTTATTAGGAAAAATCTGCCAAAAATATAGGCACAAGTCAATCCACAGTACAACATTCAAGTGAGATTCCTTGATGGCCTTGTTCTCTTATACTTTTGAAAATGAAATTAAGTCTAGTAAACCCTATCTTACAATCTTTTGCAACGCCAGTCCTTCTACTTTGATGCTATCTACTGTCTCATTGGTCAAACTCCTCGATCTCCCTCTCATCTTCAAATTCTTTTCCTTCCTTGACTGCACACTATAAACATTCCCATTTCTCTCTCATTTTTAATGAAAATTCTAAAAACTACAAAATCTTGCTTTTCCCCATAAACTGTTATCCCTTATTTTTCTTTCCTTTCAAACAAACTCTTTGGAAGAGAAAGGAACAAAAGAACAAAAGCCTAGGACCAAGGGTGGAGCAGAGGAAAGAGCCGCATCAGGGGAAAAACAGGGCATTTCCTTTAGAGATCACAAGTGTTAGGCGCACTGTCTGTCTTTTCCTATCTTCTTATTTTTAAAAGGGGTCTAGGAGCAAAGAGAGGATAATGTTGATCATATGAATATAAAAAGCTTTTGTAGGAACAAAATCAATTCAACTAAGATAAAAGAAACTGCAACTGTGAACTTCTTCCCCCAATTTTCACAGCTTTCAGTGTCTTGAGATGATAGAGCATGATGGCTTCTGTCAAACTCCTTTGGGATTATAAAGAAGGTACCTTTTCAATAAAGGGTTTGCAAGAAAAATCTGGGGGCAGGCTCCTCCCTTGCTTGGTGAGGATTTATTTTGTCTTATTTCTTCAAGTATAAAAGAAAAGATTAAACTCCATTCCCTTCAAGGTCCTTTCATCTTAAGCTTCATGATCTGTTATTGAAGATGAAAAAGAATCTACTTCTGGCCTTCAGTTAGAAAAGTTTTACTTTTGTTCTGAACTTTAAGCATAAAGAATGATAGGGAAAAATGAAGGGTATCTGGAAAGGTAAACTGCAACATGATTCTAGAAAAGCTTCAAATGCCAAATGGAGTTTGAATTTTATTTTGGAAATAGTAAAGAACCACTTTAAGCTTCTTGAGCAAGGGAATAACTTAATTAAATGTTTTTATAATTAGATGTGTTTAGGAAGGTTATTTTAGTAGCTATGTAGAGAGTGTATTAGGAAGGGGAGGGAAAGAAAGGAGAGAGAAAGAAAAAAGAGGAGAATGGGGAAGATGAGAGCAGAGGCAAAGTAAGGGAGGCAGAATAGGACAAAGGTGAGATAAGGGAAGTGAGCAAAGAGGAGGGGAGAGGGTAAAGGAAAAGAGAGAAGAGATCCAGGAAAGAGTCCTGGAGAACATCCACATTTAGGGTATGGGGAGTGAAAGAAGATCCAACAAAGAACAGGAAATCAAAAGAAAATAAATGAAAGAGGATTCAACAAAGGTGAAAAATTGTAAAAGTAAGAGAGATAGCACTGTTACAAAATCCAGGAGAGAACATTAACTATTTTTATCTAAAGCTGCTAAAAGGTCAAAGGGAATTAAGAATGAATAAAAGCCCAAAAGATTTAGTAGTTAAGAGATAATTTGTGTGTGTGTGTGTGTTTTAAAGGAAAATGCTAATAGGCTGTTGATGTAAGAAGTAAAAATTCAAGAGGTTGAGAAATGAGTAGGTATGTGGTTCCCCTACCCTCTTTCAAAGAGTTGGTTTGAAAGGGAGGAAAAATAAGGGATAACAGTTTATGGGAAAGGCAAGAAACTGGAAACTGAGTGGATACCCATCAGTTGGAGAATGATGAATAAGTTATGGTATATGAATGTTATGGAATATTATTATTGTATAAGAAATGATCAGTAGTATGATTTCAGAAAGGCCTGAAGAAACTTACATGAACTGATGGTAAATGAAGTGAGTAGAACCAAGAGAACATTGTACACAGTAACAAGATTATGTGATGATCAATTCTTATGGACGTGATTCTTTTCAACAATTAGGTAATTCAGGCCAATTCCAATAGACATGATAGACAGAAGCCATCTGCTTCCAGAGAGGACTGTGGGGACTAAATGTGGATCAAACATAGTATTTTCACTTTTTGTTGTTGTTGTTTGCTTGCTTTTTTTTTTCTTTCTTATTTTTTCCCTTTTTTGATCCGATTTTTCTTGGGCAGATGATAAATGTGGAAATATGTATAGAAGAATTGCACATGTTTAACATATTTTAATACTTGCTGTCTAAGGAAGGAGGTGGGAGGAAGGGAGAAAAAATTTGGAACACAATGTTTTGCAAAGGTGAATGTAAAAAAACTGTCTATACACATATTTCAAAAATAAAAATGCTTAAAAAAAGAGTCATTTGGGTTTGCTTTGGATTATTATGTTGCTGAGAATTGCTACATCATTCATAGTTCTTCATTGAACAATATTGCTGTCACGTGGACAATATTCTCCTAATATAACCCACATTTTACAAATGAGAAAACAGGCTCAGGAAAGTTAAGTAATTTTTTCAAAAGTAGTAAGTGCTGGCAGAGACATTTGAATCTAAGTACATATGTGTATATTTCAAGAACTGATTGAAAAAACAGGTACTATACAGTGCCAGTCTCTCAATCAATGGCTAATCAATCAAACTTCCAAGAAATTATTTTATAGAGCTGGAAAAAAATAATAACAAAGTTCATCTGGGAGAATAAAAGGTCAAGAATTTCAAGGGAATTAATGAAAAAAATGTAAATGAAAGTGGCCTAAATGTACCAGTGGTCATCAAAACCATTTGGTACTGGTTAAAAAATAGAGTAGTCAATCAGTGGAATAGGTTATGTTTATAAAACAAAATAGTCAGTGATTATAGTAATCTAGTGTTTAATAAACCCAAAGACCTCATCCTCTGGGATAAGAACTCAGTATTTGACAAAAATTGCTGGGAAAATTGGAAATTAGTATGGCAGAAACTAGGCATTGATTCACACCTAATTTATACCAAGATAAGGTCAAAATGGGTTCATGATTTAGACATAAGGAGTGATATTATAAACAAATTAGAAGAACAAAGGATAGTCTACCTCTCAGATCTGTGCAGAAGGAAGGAATTTGTGGCTGAGGAAGAAATGGAGTGCATTATAGAATACAAAATGGATAATTTTGATTGTGTTAAGTTTAAAAAGTTTTTATACAAACAAGACCAATGCAGACAAGATTAGAAAGGAAGCAATAAACTGGGAAAATTTTTACATTCAAGAGTTCTGATGAAGCCCTCATTTCTAACTCTCAAATCCATAAGAATTCAAGCTATTCTCTAAATGATAAATGGTCAAAGGATATGAACAGACAATGTTCAAATGAAGAAATTGAAACCATTTCTAGTCATATGAAAATGTGCTCTAAATCACTATTGAACAGAGAAATACACATTAAGACAACTCTGAGATACCACTACACACCTGTCAGATTGGCTAAGATGACAGGAAAAGATAATGGTGAATGTTGGAGGAGATTTGGGAAAACTTGGACACTGATACATTGTTGGTGGAGTTGTAAACTGATTCAACCATTCTGGAGAGAAATTTGAAACTATGCCCAAAGAGTTATCAAACTGCATGCTATTTGATTTAGACAAAAGTATCTCTACTGAAACTCTATCCCAAAGAGATCATAAAGGAGGAAAAAGGACCACATGAGCAAAAATAATTGTGGCAAGAATTTTTTTTATAGTGGCAAGAAACTGCAACTAAGTAGATGTCCATCAGTTAGAGAATGGCTGAATAAGTTATAGTATATGAATATTATGGAATATATTTTGCTGTAAGAAACAATCAGCAGGATGATTTCAGAGACCTGGAGAGACTTACATGAACTGATGCTAAGTGAAGTGAATAGAAGCAGGAGATCATTGTACACAGCAAAAGCAAGTTTAGATGATGATTAATCCTGATGGATCTAGCTCTTTTCCACAATGAAATGGTTCAGGCCAGTTCCAGTGGACTTTTGAGGAAGAGAGCCATCTACACCCAGAGAGAGAACTGTGGAGACTGAGTATGGATCACAACATAGCATTTTCACCTCTTTTGTTTGCTTGCATTTTGTTTTTTCTCATTTTTTTCCCTTTTTGATCTGATTTTTCTTGTATAGCATGGTAATTGTGGAAATATGTATAGAAGATCTTATTGCACATGTTTAATATATATTGGATTATTTGCCATTTAGGGAAGGCAGTGGGGGAAGAGAGAGAAAATTTGGAACACAAGATTTTGCAAGGATGAATGTTGAAAATTACCTATGCTTGTTTTGAAAATAAAAAGCTTTAGTAATAGTAGTAAAAAAGAAAAAGAAACAAGTACTGAAATCAATTACTAATGAGTCTCTGTTTAATTTGAAGTGATTCTCATGGAATGGCCTGTGTTGTTTAATGTTCTTAAAAACCCAGTGAAGTAAGATAAAACCTGTGAAGAAATCCTTTTCATGTTTGCATGTGAAAAAATTGGGAGAAACAGATAAAGTCTAAATTACAGGAATCAAAAAGATTTAAACAAGTTAGAATGATGGACTGGACTGAAAAGATGAATTTTAATAGGAATCAATGGAAAGTTCTACATTTGGGTCTAGAATTTAACTAGAATAAAGGAGAAGGGTTACAATTACAAGTTTATCCAAAAATAAAACCTGAGGTTTTTGTGGACTGAATATGAGTTCTAACTTTAATTTGGAGCTGCCTTAGGAAGCATCATACCGAGTACACATGTTCTATGCCCAATTCAGACATTTGGAACACTGTATTATGGTGAAATCGTTCAAAATGTGCATCCAAATTTACCTGTTCTAAATAGCACACAGATGTTTCCTTTGTAATACAAGAAGGATAATTGTTTTATTATCTGGCTTTTTAAGAAAAACTGTTCCAAAAGTGCCAAATTATGCCTGTTTTAGTTGTATCCTAATAGAGCGTGAGAGTTATAGTTCATCTAGATATGAATAATCCTTTCTTCCCTTCCCCCCCTCATAGCCATTTGCTTCTATGCAAGCATTCATATATATCTTCCTAAATTTATTTGGACAACTGTTTTACATATTTTGCCCCAGGTTCTTTCTTCCTTCTCCCCAATTCCCAGCTTTGTGTATTCTAGGAAGAGTATTTGAGATTCTTGTTCATTCTCCACTTCTTATCTTATTAAAGCCTGTTCATTTCTCTTTTATTATGATGTATGCAATCGTATAAATATATTGTAGTGTTTGTGATTGCCTTCAGAGTTTTCTCTTGAAAGAGTGATTTTCCCAAACTATCACTCTTTGCAGATGACATGATGGTATACTTAGAGAACCCCAAAGACTCTGCTAAAAAGCTATTAGAAATAATTCAGAATTTTAGCAAAGTGGCAGGATACAAAATAAATCCACATAAATCCTCAGCATTCTTATATATCACCAACAAAATGCAACAGCAAGAGATACAAAGAGAAATTCCATTCCAAACAAATGTTGAGAGTATAAAGTATTTGGGAATCCATCTACCAAAGAATAGTCAGGAATTATAAGAGCAAAATTACAAAACACTTGCCACAAAAATAAAGTCAGATTTAAATAATTGGAAAGACATTCAGTGCTCTTGGATAGGCTGAGTGAATATAATAAAGATGACAATACTCCCTAAACTAATCTATTTGTTTAGTGCTATACCAATCAGACTCCCAAGAAACTATTTTAATGACCTAGAAAAAATAACAACAAAGTTCATATGGAAGAATAAAAGGTCGAGAATTGCAAGGGAACTAATGAAAAAAAAGTCAGAGGAAGGTGGTCTAAGTGTACCTGATCTAAAGCTATATTATATAGCAGCAGTCACCAAAACCATTTGGTATTGGCTAAGAAAAGGTAGATCAGTGGAACAGATTAGATACAAAGGACAAAAAAGGGTACATCTATAGCAATCTAATCTTTGACAAACCCAAAGATTCCAACATTAGGGATAAAAATTCATTATTCGGAAGAAACTGTTGGGAAAACTGGAAATTAGTATGGCAGAAATTAGATATGGATCCACACTTAACACCATATACCAAGATAAGATCAAAATGGGTCCATGACTTAGGCATAAAGAATGAGATAATAAATAGATTAGAGTTACAGAGATTAGTCTACCTCTCAGACCTGTGGAGGAGGAAGGAATTTATGACCAGAGGAGAACTAGAGATCATTATTGATCACAAAATAGAAGATTTTGATTACATCAAACTAAAAAGTTTCTGTACAAACAATACTAATGCAAACAAGATTAGAAGGGAAGTAACAAATTGGGAAAATATTTTTAAAAGTAAAGGTTTTGACAAAGGTCTCATTTCCAAAATATATAGAGAACTGACCCTGATTTATAGGAAACCAAACCATTCTCCAATTGATAAATGGTCAAAGGATATGAACAGACAATTCTCAGATAAAGAAATTGAAACTATTTCCACTCATATGAAAGAGTGTTCCAACTCACTACTGATCAGAGAAATGCAAATTAAGACCACTCTGAGATACCACTACACACCTGTCAGATTGGCTAAAATGACAGGAACAAATAATGATGAATGTTGGAGGGGATGTGGGAAAACTGGGACACTGATACATTGTTGGTGGAGTTGTGAAAGAATCCAGCCATTCTGGAGAGCAATTTGGAACTATGCCCAAAAAGTTGTCAAACTGTGCATACCCTTTGACCCAGCATTGCTGTTATTGGGATTATATCCCAAAGAAATACTAAAGAGTGGAAAGGGACCTGTATGTGCCAAAATGTTTGTGGCAGCTCTTTTTGTTGTACTAGAAACTGGAAGTTGAATGGATGTCCATCCATTGGAGAATGGTTGGGTAAATTGTGGTATATGAAGGTTATGGAATATTATTGCTCTGTAAGAAATGACCAGCAGGAGGAATACAGAGAGGCCTGGAGAGACTTACATCAACTGATGCTGAGTGAAATGAGCAGAACCAGAAGATCGCTGTACACTTCAACAATACTGTATGAGGATGTATTCTGATGGAAGTGGAAATCTTCAACATAAAGAAGATCCAACTCACTTCCAGTTGATCAATGATGGACAGAAATAACTACACCCAGAGAAGGAACACTGGGAAGTGAATGTAAATTGTTAGCAAGCACTACTGTATATCTACCCAGGTTACTTATACCTTTGGAAGCTAATAATTAATGTGCAACAAGAAAATGGTATTTACACACATATATTGTATCTAGGTTATATTGTAACACATGTCAAATGTATGGGATTGCCTCCCATCGGGGGGAGGGAGTGGAGGGAGGGAGGGGATAATTTGGAAAAATGAATTAAAAAAAAAAAAAAAAAAAAAAAGAGTGATTTTCCAGCCATATATTTGTGGACAATTAACTTGGAACTCATACTTCCTAATCAGTGTGTAGTCTTTCGAATATCACAACGAAGTAAAGTTCTAGGTAACACAAAAGGATGCTGAAAAATTGAAGCACATCCAGAAGAACATCAGGGTTGCTATGAGAACTGTCAGTTTCTACATAGGAGAGTATGTTTATGGAACTGGGGTTTGGATTGTAAGCTCTTTGAGGTCAGACACTGTTTTTGACTTTATTTTTGTGTGTCTAGCACTTAACACAGTGCCTGGCACATAGAAGGCACTTAATAAATGCTTACTGATTAATTGTTATATATAGAGAAAAAGAGAAAGATTTTGAAGAGGTGATAATCATCTTTTAATGTTTTAAGAGCTGGAATCTGGTCACATTCATAAATCCATCAACTATGTGTATACATTTATCTTGATAGGTCAGTGACCTTATCCCCCCATATTTTGGGGCATACCCTTCACTTTTGTCACTAGTGGTTCCTGGAGGTGGCCTGAGGAAGTAGAGGAGGTAGCTTTTTCAGATGCTTCCAACAAAAGACTTGACAGAAAGGATAAAACTTCCTCACCCCCTACTCCTTTTGCCATCCTGTTGACTAACATGTTGGGACTTCTTTGCCTCTTCAAAGACACCTGGGTTCATTTTCATGAAATTTCACTTGAGATAAACATTTTTGAGGAGCACATGCAATATGAATTATGAATATTAAATTTGAATATTTGTGGCTTCTCAAAAGATCAATGGAACTAATGGAACTTAATAAGTTTTTTCATTTAGATTTAACTCATCAAATTTATAGTTTGGAGTTGGGCTCAATGTCTTCCAAAAGAGTCTATTGGATTTGAGAAATTTTTCTGAAAGAAGTATTATACTTTTGTCAGAGAAATGTTAGACTTTTGTTATAGAAATTTCCTGCAAGCCCAGGATGTGATGTTGTCTCTGCTTCCAGAAAGCTTCAGTTTGGTGGATAGCTAGAGCTTGAGAGTTCAAGCTTTAATGGGCTTTCTTAACCTAAGCTGTTGATATTCAGTTATTTCAGTCATATCTTATTCTTTGAGATCTCTTTCTTTTCAACGATATTAGAATGATTGCCATTTGCTTATTTAGCTCATTTTATAGGTGAGGAACTGAGGCAAACAAGATTAAGAAATCTTCTCAGAGTCACACAGCTAGTGTCTGAGGTCAGACTTGAACTCAGGAAGATGAATCTTGATGATTCCAAGACCCTTTTACTTTAATTCTGACTCTAACCTAACTTTAATTTTTCCTCCTCAGAGTCTGACTCTAATCCTACCCCTACTCTTGACTCTAACTTTAATTCTAACCCTAAATGCCTACCTTAATTCTAATGCTAACCTTAATCCTATCCAATCTCTAATCTCTAATCCTAAACAGAATCAAATCTCTGCTTCTGCTTCTTTTCCTCTGATCCCAACTCCAACCTAATCTTCTAACTATAAATTATCCTTAGATGCATCTGAGTCCAAATATAACCTCAGACTTTAATATGAATCCTAACCATAATTCCTCCAACTCTGCTTCCAAATTTAACCTTAAATCAACCCAACCCTAACCCATCTCTGATCCTAACCAAACTCTAACCTTAATCCTAAGGGCCTCAGACTCTGTCTTGATTTCCAACCATAACTTTCCAACTCTAAACCAAGATTAAATGTCTTGGATGCTAACCATAAGCCTAACCTTAAATTTAACCCTAACAGGTTAAATGCTGCTGCCTTCAAATCTAATGATAATCTTAAATTCTAAATCCAATCCCTGACTGCAACAATTCAACTCTACTCCTAACCTCCTAACCCAATTCTCAGACTCCCTAATCTTAATCCAACCCAGCCATGACCCACTCTACTCTGCTAACCTAACCCAACTCTAACACTAACTCTAGATTCTGACTCCATCTCTGACACCTAATGTGTGGAGTAAGGTATGGTGAAGAACTTACAGATTAAGCACATATTGATCAGAGACTGCTAGCTAACGTAAAATCAGGCCTATAGGCCCCAGTCACGTGAAGGCCTAGGCTACATTCCTTTACCCAAATAGGGATTAACCTATACGAGGCTGAAGAGGCTATAAATCACATTGCCAGCTGCATTCCACTGACCAAATATGACCAATCACAATCTATGGAGGGTGGGATTTTGAATGTTCTTTGTCTGAGATGTATAAAAGCTGTGAACATTTTCAAGGGAGTGGCTCTCTCCTGCTGTGAATGTGGCTCACAGACCAGGATGGGGTCCGCTTCTCGAGAGTCTAATAAATAATTCTGCTTTTCATCTCTGAGTAGTCATTTTTGGATAGGATTTTCTATCCTTCACACCTAGTATTAGACTCTAAACTAAGTTTAAATGCTTCTGATTCTTTCTGATTCTAACCCTAATACATAGACTCTAAACCTCAACTGCTACTCTAACCTTAACCTGAAATGCTTGCCTTAGAATCTAACCTTAAATTTACCCTTACTCAAACCCAAACCCAATCTTGCAATCTAATTTCCCAACTAATCCTAACCCTTCAATTGTGAATCTAATCTTAACTCTAAATTTTAAACCTAACCTCCCATGATAACAATCTGACTCAAACCCTAGCCCTGTCCTTAATACTCTGACTCTCCCTAACCCTAATTTTAGATTTTAACTTTAATTTTAAATTCTAAACTTAAATTTGACCCTAATCCTAATTGTCAGTTTATGAACCCAACTCAGACTCTAACTCTAACCTTAACCCGAACCCAACCCTAACCAGAAATTCTAACCCTAACCCCCAACTTTAGCCCTCTGACTCTACTCCTAATCCTAGCCTCCAATTCTGCCTCTGACTCAAAACTATCTGATTTAAAAGCTAAAAAGGACTCCAACCCTAACCCTAACCCTAAATTCCTCTGATTCTAACCCTAGCCCAACAATTTAGCTATACAGACAAAAAAGGAAGGGCTTCAAGAGCACGCTCTTGGAAGGTTACCTGAGATATAACTAGGAATTTGCTTTGTGCATACCTAGTTCACCTAACATAAAGGTACTTGGGTTCTTGGAGAATCTGATTCTATCCCCTTGCCACTTGGCTGGGAATAGACCTTTTCTTTTGGCTGCTTAGCTAGAACAGACTGTGTCTTTGAAAACTTCCAGATTGGGACACTTTTTCTTTTCTGGGCATCCAGAGAAGGTGAAGTTTTCTTTCATAGTTTGGGCATCATAAATCATCTGGGTGGGAGGAAGGGCTATTATTTATCTTTTCTCTTTTCTTTTATGCTTTGGTCCTGAGAAATGGGTTTGGTTTTGATCTGTTTCATTTGTCCTTTTCAGTTCTAGGCATAGGTGGTAGAATACCCATGGGAACAGGAAACTCTAGCCATGGCATCAAGATGGGAGTTTAATGGAGCTGTGCTATGTAGGAACTGAGTAAAATTGTATACTGAATGTCTACCAGATGCTGGGAGAATGTGCATAAGAGTTTTCTTTGTAAAAGTTAATGCAATTGTTAAGTGGTTAAAAGAATTAAGTTGCAAGTATCTCTCTCTACCATCCATGGTGGTTGGAGCCAATAGTAGATACTAGATAATTCAAAATGACCTTCATGGTATTGATGAACCTTTGGAAAAGGTGAAATGAAACACATCTGGCCTTCAGGAAGTAAGAGCCAGGGAAGTCACTGGTACCAAAGGAACTGGGGAAATTATACTCCAGAAGCACACTGACCAGCTCTCCTACACTTCTCTTCCTTTTTTTGGCTGTGAGGAACATTCTGAACTGTTTCCCTGAGAGCTGGCTGAGCACATATCCTACTGGACCAGTTTGTACCTGGGCGCTGCCTTTGCTTCTTTTGTGTTGGTTCTTTCCTGTGAACAAATACTCTGAGTTGGATGTGTCCAAGCTCATTTTAGATAACCTTTGTAAGTTGGCCAATGTTCTGCAGTTGGAACCAAATGGTGGTAGGCAGAGGCCATTTACTGAGGAGAGTGCTGGTCCAAGACTAGCTGGGGTATTTAAACATTGGAGAACTGAGGTGAATGTAAAATACCTAATTAGTCTTAAAAACGGCTTCATGTTCTAATGAGGTTAAAATAGTGGTCCTCCAACCAACAGAATGTAATAGTAGATATGTTAAGTTGCTGAATCCCGTGAATGTGCACTGCATTTATTGGGAAAATAAATAAATAAAAATTATTGGGTAAATAAATTGTGTGTGTGTGTGTGAATAAATTGTTTGCCCCATATGTGATTCACATAGTATTTTGAGTCCAATTTTGACTTGTGGAGGCTGAAACCTGACCCATAAGCTAAACTTTAAGTATTTTCCCCTTGAGTGTCCAACTGAGCCAAAGAGTGAGAGAAAAGGAAGGTTACTCTAATGAGAAGAAATTTCCTAGGTGCGTTATAGAAACACATGGCATGAGTTGGTGCAGAACAAGAAGAGCTGCCTCACCACTCTGTAGCTCAGTTTTAGTTCCATCTTAGAACTAAATTTATTTGTTAAATTTAGACTAATCATAACTAACTGTATGATTCTCAGAATGTTGTTCTCTTCTTTTCCACCTCTCTGACCCAAAATATAAGGAGGCTTCATAAAAGTGAGGCCCATTTAGTATATTTGTTGTCATAACATGGATGGCTATGGCTAAAGAAATAATTCCTGGGTGGCTAGCTGCCTGCTAATGGCCTCTCTTTAGGTCTGTCTTTAGAAAGCAAATCTAGTGCATAATTAGGACTGGGCCTATACCCTTTAGAAAATAGTGAAAATTATTAGAATTTTTATGCTCTTTGGTTTAGCTTCCAGTGCCAACTAAGTATTGTACTCAATGAAGTACTGGAATTGTCAAACCTTACTCATTATTGATATGTGCTTCATCGATAATCAACTTACTTTCTTATTTTTTTTCCTTTTTCATCCCTTTCAAATGGTTCTCACTTAGACCTGGAGCCCTCCTGGTGATGCAGTCTCCCCAGGTTCCTTTTCTAGTATTTTCACTCATTCCCTCCCATTCCCTGGTCAAGCTGGGCCAGTTGGTTGCTCTTTGCTCTCCCATCATTACTTTTAGGCTCTCCCTCTCCTTTTACCACTCAGTAATTTCTCTTTCTATGACGTTCACTCAGTCTACATCTAGCATCAAACAATCCAAATTCTAGTGGTTGTATCTCCTATCCATCTTTTGCCAAGTCCCATCACTTTTATCTTTGTAACTTCTCTCTTTTATGGCCCCTTCTCTCCTCTGGCACTGCCATCACTCTGGTGTAAGCCTCCATCATTTCATGCTTGGATATCGCAATAACCTATTAGTGGTTCTGCCTGACTTTGGGATATCCTTTAGAGTAGCTGATTACTTTGCATTTATTTTGTACATATTTTGATTTACTTTTACCTGTCCATATGGTAGATATTGATATGTTTTTGTCTTTGTAGTTCCAACACTTGGAATAAAGC
Organism: Sminthopsis crassicaudata; assembly: GCF_048593235.1. Classification (NCBI taxonomy): domain Eukaryota; kingdom Metazoa; phylum Chordata; class Mammalia; order Dasyuromorphia; family Dasyuridae; genus Sminthopsis; species Sminthopsis crassicaudata. Next base: position 147,165,404 of record NC_133622.1, read on the forward strand.
AGACTATTTTGTTCTGATTTTGCACATTAAAAGTTGTTTCCTTTATTGGTTTTTTCCCCACAATTATTTGAGCTCATATAAACTCTACAATGATTATTTGTTTGTCCTAAAAATAATTAACTTATCATCACTTATGAAGTATCAAGGCACTCTTATGGGTCCCTGAACATTCACATTGTAAAAATGAGACAGTTTTACTCTCAAGAGCAAATGTTCAGCTTTGGGATACAATCTATTCAAAGACAAGGAAATATTGAAAACATGCGGAATAAGTGCACATTGAGGGGTTTTGAGAACCAGTGTTAAGGAAGGAATGGGAGAACCTTGTGCAAATGTGGGAGCTAGAATGGCAGGGTGTTGGTGAAATCCCATTCTCTGACAGACTGGAAAAAGGTGACAGCAAAATTGAGCCCTAGATGGACAAATTGTCCCAGAATTTTTTTTGACAAGTGAGATTTTTTTGAAGTGCTAGCAGAGGTATGTCTAGGACTTTAAAGAAACTCCTCATGCTTGTGACAGGGGAAAGAGAGGTGAGGTCTTTGTTTCCTTCCCATAGAATGAGGAAAAAGATAGACCAGCCAGCTAAATTTTAGTAAAATTCTCAAAATCTGGATAGACAGGAAGTGTCATGAGGAAAGTGAGAACACAGGATTCTTGGCAGAAGGAAGACTTTGCTTTGGGCTTACAATTACTCCTGTCAAAGTCTGAAAATGCAAATGCAGTCCTTATGATATAGCTCAGGGTTCATACTAACTTAAGAACGGGTCTTAGTATTTTTAAATTGATAGAAACTTTTCTTTATAGGAGATCCAACTTGTAAAAAACTCAGCTCCCATGCTTTTTCTTTTTTAAGTCATGAGTCAACTTTATATGCAGATTTAAAACAAACATCTTTTAAGAGCATAATATTTAGAAGGAGTTTATTTCATTTCCTACTGATCTAGGAAGTACCAAATTTCCAACACTAGTCCTGATGTATATGAAGTCTCTAGGGAAGATGACATTCTAGCAAGAAGGATGTTTCCTTGAATATTTATTCCCCTTTCATCCAGTAGGATCTCAGAACAACAGGACACATCGAATGCTGAAATACAAAAATACAAAAACAATTATTTAGTCATATATTTCCAGACATAGCCAATTCTGATATTTGTTTTCCTTGTCTATGCATTGTTGTTACAAGAGTTATATTTTTCTTTTCTCTTCAATTGAGTGGAAAGGAGAGAAAATAAAATTCTTGTTAATAGATAAAAGTAAAATAAAATAAAAATTATATTGCAAAAGAATCCTCAAGTAGTCTGTACAATCCCTGTCTTCCATTTTCATTTCTGGCCTATCACGAACATATATTTTCACCTGAGGGGGAAAGTGAACTGAACTTAATTTTAACAATGGAGGAAGGAATCAGAAGCCCCTTTGAACCTCTTTCCTCTGATCTGGATTCTCTGCACAGATCAATAATATATCACAGAACTTTCTAGTATGCGTGTTGTATTGAAAAGCATTTCTAATACAAAGAGAGATCTCAGAATAGATTAACATTTCAAGGAGAATGTTATTGGTCCAAGAAGTCAAACAATGTGTAATAAAGTCTGAGAATCCTAAAGGTAGAAGAAACATAGTGCTTCTCTTAGCCACAGAGAATGTTTGCCCTTCCCAGTCTGGTGATGCTCCTGGGTTATTGTCAGTGAGTATCCTCTCTACACAGTTTTCCTTGTGACAAAGGGCCCATATTTTCTAGAAAGCTAACTTTGTCTAAAGTCTTCAATTGTAACTGGGAACCAGAGGAGCCAGACATGATATTGTGGAAAGTGGGCTAGACTGCCAGTCTAAAGACCTGGCTTTTGGGTAGCTTTCAGAATCTCTATGGTCCCAGTTTCATCATTGCTTAATATTAACAACTACCATTTACATTAAAGTTTTTAAAGCATTTTTTTATTCTATGAAGTAGATAAAATTTGTATTTTCCCATTTTATTGATGATGAAATTGAAACCAGAGACATTATTATGACTTATGCAAATCATATAATCAAGAAATATTTAAGCCAGGATTTGAGCCAGATGTTCTATTTTTCAGTGCAATGATTCTACTACAACCCACTAGCTACTTTGCATAAAATAAAGAACTTAGACTGCATGATGTCAGAGTTTGAAATGGTAAGATTCCAATTAGTCCATAAGAGGCAGTATGATACTGTGGGTTGAGGGCAGACCTTGGAATCAGAAAGAATTGGGTTCAAGTCATTATGTCTAAGCAGATGATTCTCAGATCTACTTCTCCAGTCCTACTCTCTCTTCCCATCTCCAGTCTTGAACCTCCAATTAATTGCCTACTGGATATTCTGAGCATTTTAACACATTCCAAACCGAAGTCATTATCTTTCCTTCCAAATTCTCCCCTCTTCCTAAATCCCTTCTTTTGGGTGAGGGTATCATCATCCTTCCAGTTACCCAGGATTGTCCATGTGGGTATCATTCTTTACTCTTCTTACTCCACTAACCTCTTCCATCAGCCTCTTGCTAAGTCCTGTTAGCTCTATTTTTGTGACATTTATTTTATATTGTCCCTTCTCTGATTTCACACTATAGGTCCTCATTACCTCATGCTTGGACTATTACAATAACATGCTGGTTGGACTACCTTAATCAAGTTTTTTTTCCCCTCACAATAGACCTTTCTCCCTTCAGCTATCCAAGTGATCTTCATAAAATGCAGGTCTGACCCTCTCACCTCTCTATTCAATAAACTCTTAATGGCTTTCTTTTATCCCAGAATCTAAAATAAAATCCTGTGGCATTTAAAACATTTCCTGTCCTATTTCCTATCTTGTTAGTCTTTTTATACTGTGCTTCTTCCCATTTATGAGTGTATTTACTCTTCTTCTGGCCTATGATCTAATTTGTGAGGGGTACAGTACCACTGATTTGGTACTAAGGGGAGGGTCGACTTTTTGCTTTTTTTTTTTTTTTTTTTTTTTAAATTTCCTCTGCCTGGGATATATTACATCTTACCTCTTCTTGATGTCCTATCTTTTATTCATGTAAGCATGAATGAAATAGTCCCAGCCCATTTTACAAAAGAAAAAACTAAAATTCTTCTTTGAATATGAACCCAGGGAATGCAGGAAGGAATCAGGATTCACTTATCTATCAAATCCATCCTTAAACAAGCCTCCTGCATAATGCATAAGTCTACTTACATTACTCCTCTTTTCAAAAGTCTTTGACTCACTATTACCTACAGAATAAAATTCACACTTCTCTGCTTGGCATTTAAGACATTATGTTTTGAACCTCCTCCCTCTGCACATACCTTGCAAATCATTTCAGAACTAAGACAATTCTATCACTGAACATCTTAACATATTTAAATTGCAATTTTAAATGTGTTTACTTCTACTTTTAGATTTACAACACCAATATTAATGGTAGAGACTTAAATGGCATGTTTAATTTTATTTTTCTTTTTATTTACTTACATGATCTTTTCAAGAACCCTCTGATATAGGTCAGATAGGTATTATTATGCCCATTTTTAATTTTAAGTGGTGAAACTGAGATACAGAGAGATGAAAGAATAGTCTTTGCTACTTCATATTGCTAATGAGTAGTGAAATTAGTAGTAAATGATTGCCTGATTCCTTCTTCAAGATCACCCTCTCCATCCATTTCTAACTCATTTAGGATCTTATGAAAAGAGATTCCTCATTTTCACTGTGATTTCTTTTTTCAAGTAATGTCAGACACAAAGATGACCAAAGTCCTTACCATTTTCCTGATCGGAGGAGGTCAAATCCTTTATTGATTTCGACAAAAGGCAGTTTATGGGTTATCAATGAGTCCACATCAATTTTCTTCTTCATGTAATCATCCACTAACATAGGAGTACAGTCTCTGGTTTTATACTCTATGAAGAAAAAAAAAAGAATACTAGCTCTTGAACAATAAGGCTAATGAATCAAGTAAATGTCAATATATCATAGAAATAATAAACAGAGAAATAACCATTGATAGTAGTATAAGAGTCTTTTTCCCATTTTCTTTTCCAGACAACACAAGATGTTGATTGATTGGAAATAACTAATTGGTTCTGAATACGAATCAAAACATAATATTTTCACTTTCTTTTGTGTGTATATGTGTGTGTGTGCTTCTTTTTTGTTCTGTTTTCAGATACTTCTTGCAAATGTTCAGTTCTTCCAAGATGGTATGATCTAAGAAGAGGTATTTACTGTTTTCTGGCCTATGATCTAATTTGTGAGTGGGTACAGTACCACTGATTTGGGACTAAGGGGGGGTCCCCACTACACTGTGGCTGCAAGCTCTGGTGTGCTAGTGTTCCTGCTCACCCTGGAATTGCCTGTGACCCAGGTCCAAGTATGGCAAAGCAACAGAATTCCCCTCTATGGGCTTAGGGCTCCAAAAGTCACTGCTGCTTCTGCTGATTCAGTGGCTCCCAAGGTCCTCCTGGTTTATTGGGCTGTGCTGGTGCTGTCTGCACTGGACTGTGCTCCATTTTGACCCGGGGTAATAGAGATTGCCTGCCGACCTTCTAAGTTGTCTTTGGCATCTGTTACCTGAGAGGTCTGGAAACCATTACTGCTGCCACTGATTCAGTTGTCTTAGAGACCTGCTCTTGATTTGCTTGGGTCTGGGCAGGGCTGGCACAGCCTGTGCTAGACTCTGCTCCACTCTCACTGTCTGAAACAGAGTTTTCCTGCTGATCTTTCAATTTGTCCTGGTCTGGAAAATTGTTTCATTCCATCTTTTTGTGGATTCTACTGCTCTAGAAGTTGCTTAGAGTCATTATTTAAAGGAATTTAGGAGAAAATTCAGTCATGTCTCTGCCTTTACTCTGCTATTCCTCTAAAGGATTATATTCAGTTTTGCTGGGAAGATAATTCTTCATTATAATCCCAATTTCTTTGTCTTCTGGCATAAATGTTTATGGATTGATTTATTTATAAAGAATAGCTTTAGATGACAAAAACCATTTTAAGTTGCATGCAATACTAATCAACATTTATGAATTTATATTATATATAAATTTATAAATATGTAAATATTTATAAATATTACATAAAAATGTACTAATACCCATTAGGGAGGTGCTCACAAATGTTTAGCAATTGAATCTTCAAAAAAAAATACATAGGACACAATTTTGAATTTAATCTGCATATTTAACATTTATCCATCACTTTCTTAAGCCCAGACAATAAACAAAATAATGTCAAGTGCTGTTTTATAACATTTGTTAATTTCACAGGTATAAAAGCGTGCACTGAAAATTTAAGAATCAGCTTTTGTGAGCTGGCTTGAGCTGGTTCCAGCATCTTACCTTAGAAAGGGAATAGAAATACTTTCTGTATAGGATTTCTCTGTACCAGTTCCTAGTACAAACTGGGACATAATAGATGCTTAATAAATGCTTATTATTTCATTAACCTAATGACTAATTTCATTCCTCTCCTTTATTTAAAAAATGTTAGCTGTTATACCTGCATATTTCAGTATTTCTGGAAAATTCAAATGGATTTGTTAGAGTTCAAATATCTATTTATTTAAAGTTTTTTTTTTTCTCCCTACCTCCTATCAAGGACCCTCTGAGGATTCGGCCAGACAGTAGCAACATTGGATCAAAAGAGAGCTGGGATTTTGCTGGTGGTACTCCTATAATAACACAGACACCATAGCTCATGTTGCAGGACTCTAGAGCAGCAATCTAGAATTAAGAATATAATTGTGAGTCTTTCAGTCACATCTTTGATCAGATAGAGTTTCACTGTGAAACATTACCATGAGAGCCAGTAGAATTTATTTGAAGTATAGGTCATTTTCATTTGAGCCACATGAGTTAGATTAGGTCATAAACTTCTGTTTCTTGATTTGGATATGTCAAATGAAGTGGTTTATTTTGGATCATCCCCTGTCACCTTCCTTGTCTTTGCCTGTGTTTTCCCCCTCATTTCCATTATTTTAAAGAAAATATATTTTTATAGAACTGGAGCAGGTCTTCATTTTTCTGCATCCTAATTTGCTTGAGGCATATGACATAATGTTTATTATAGTTCATGCCTCTCATGTCTATTGTCTCTAATATTTCTTCTACTTCTTTCTCTCTACTACTTTTTTTCATTTTCCTGCTCTGTTTCCTTCTGTCTCACATCTTTTTTATTTATATTCCCATCCTTTTAGTATTCCTTTCTTTTTCTTTTTTTTTTTTTTGTTACATTTCTTGCTCTTGAGAGAATCAGCAAGAGAGGAAAAGAGAAGCCATGGAGACTTGAAGAGATAGAAAAAAATGATAGATCCAGAAATAGAAAACCATGAAAGAACACAATAAAACAGGAGAGACAGACAGATACAGAGAGATAGAGACACAGAGAACACATGGAGAGATATAGAGACAGAAAGAGACAAAAAGAAGAAAGGGAGAGAAAAAGAGGAGAGACAGGGAGAGAGATTTTTATTATAAATGGTTTTCAGCATAAATATTTATTATAAATGGTTTTCAGCATGCCTAGTTTGCCTACCATTGATTGGAGGGATTTAAACCTGGTAAGACTAAGATGTTGACTCTCTTTTCCACCATCTTTTCATCCACACACTTTTCAGTAATCCTTATGTATTTTGGCTGAATTAGATGCCATGAAATAAACTGGTGAAAAGGAAAGGCAAATTCTTCCCTTATTCCCTTTTTGACTCTGACTCCAAGAAGTGATCTTGGTGGTGTTTGTTTCTATTCTACGTTATTTACTCTCATTTTCAGGTGCTGGAGATGATCCTCATGGACCTGAAAGTGAGTCATGGTAACCTTGGAGCCAGGAGTACAGGTATGGAAACTTTGAGAATGTAGGGTATCTGAGACTCCAACCTTAGGAGGTTTTGAACTTAGAACTGGAATTATACTTTCTGGGAACTGAACTAAACTATGAAACTAATCCTCTTCCCCTCCCCGCAGAGTCAAGTAGTGCAGGGGGAAAGAATATATGTAAAAGCATGCACTGAAAATTTAAGAATCAGCTTTTGTGAGCTGGCTTGAGCTGGTTCCAGTACATCCTCACCTTTAGAAAGGGAATAGAAATACTTTCTGTATTGGCTTTCTCTGTACCTGTTCCTAGTAAATACCTGGAACATAAGTAGATACTTAATAAATGCTTTTTATTTCATTAATCTATTAATTGACTTCATTCCTCCCTTGTATTTAAAAAAATGTTAGCTGCTATATCTGTATATCTCAGTGTTTCTGGAAAATTCAAAAGGATTTGTTTGTGAGGGGCCTGGAGGAAGAAGCTAGAGAAATCTATTCTTTTTCCTTTTGAGCTATCTCCCTGCCACATGTGGGAGACAGCCCTTTCTCCATGTAGTGGTTCATCTGGAATTGGGCTCCTTACATTTATCTGTGTGTATTAAAATGTTTTATCACTGAGTACAAAGTGTAATTACAATGATTCAAAAACTTTCCATTCTCCCAAACATTCAAAGTAAGGTAACTTCCCATGTTTGTAATTTATCTTCTTAATATTAAGTACTTTTTGATAAAGTTAAATTAGTTGAGTACATGGCTATTTGTTGACTAAAACATATTTTCCCCTGTGCCTGGAGGTAACATACCATGGTGTCAGTAGTCCCAATAGCCTCAAAGGTAAAGTCAGCACCAAGTCCAGTCATCTCCATCACCACCTGTTGGATGGGCTTCTTGAAGTTTCGGGGATTAAGGCAATCAGTGACCCCATAAGCTTTTGCCTTCTCAAATTTCCCTTCATTGATGTCAATGCCAATGATCCTGGAAGCACCAGCTGCTTTGCACCCAAGAACAACTGCAGAGCCGACACCTCCAAGCCCAAAGACAACACAGGTAGAACCAGGAGTCACCTGCACATGAAGAACACAAATTCCTAGTGAGACTTTAGGGCTGAATAAACCTGCACCATCAAAATAGGAGAAATGTTCTGCACAGTCTGTCTGAGTCTTTACAAGGCTACTTGCATGACCATTTTGGTCGATTCAGTCACGTCTTAGCATTCATTAGGGAAAATAATTTCTTTCTGAACTGCCCATCAACACATGCTCACCTCTGCAGCATTAACAGCAGCTCCGTAGCCTGTGGGGAATCCACAGGCTAGTATACAGACATTCTCCAAGGGTACATCATCATCAACTTTTACTACTGAAATCTCATGTACCACGGTGTATTCAGTGAATGTGCTTGTTCCAGAAATATTATACAATTTCCTCCCTCTACATGTAAATCTGCTGGTACCATCAAGCATCAGTCCAACTGGAGAAAACATACTAATTCATGGAGACACAAAGATCCACACAAAGATAAATGAGATGCATCAGCCCTGGAGAAGTCAAATTATGTAATAATAAGTCAAATGGATGTAAGCAAAATCGGTGAAATAAAGGCACTTACTCTTCCTTCAGGCAACAGTTGCCCTTCTCATGTAAGCAGGAGTCACATTCTCTGCACTGGGGCAGAGCACTTAATATGACTTTATCTCCTAAGGGAGGAAAACAGAAAAAAATAGCCCTTACTCTGGATGGAGAGAAAAAGTGAATAACATCAAAATAAAATATGGGGATAATTCATCAAGTTGTATATATTGGATTTAAAAATAAAAACTCACAAAATTCAAATGAAACCTTATTAGATAATTAGCATTTATAATGAAATGTTCTTTGCTAGGAAGAAGCAATTATCTTCTTGATCTGGGCCATGCAAATGATTGCATGAATGTAAAAGAAGATGTTGGTCTTATGAACATCAATTCCCTGGCACTTTAGTCCTTTCAAAGCCATTATATGCTCACAAATGACAATAATGCCTGTAACTTACACTCCCTGGAAAAAACTTTGAGCTAGAGGCTAATAGCTTTGGGCACTCTCTTTTCTGTTACTTGCTAATAAATTAGAAAAAAAACCAACAACAACCCTATGCAAACCAGATGTTTACTGTTCTATACAATCCCCTTTTTTGTTCTTATACATATTATCAACATGTTTGTGTTTATTGAGATTGCTAAATTTAAAATAAAAAAGAAAAGTTAAAAGTAAAAAAACTTAGATCTTGTAAGCCATCTGCTTGTACATTTTACCTTATTATTTACCGGTGTCCTTTGATTGCCTTTTCATAAAATCATCCCTAGACTTTCACTCTCTAATCTTCAGACTTTCCTGATCAACTGGTTTATTTCCTGCTAAACATAACTAGACCTCATCCCTCTTTTACATCTTTTATACATCTTTTCATACATCTTTTGTAAAAGATTTCTTTAAACTATCTCTTTAAACTATTCTTCTTTACCTTTCCTCCCTTTCACAAATTCAAAGGTTGTTTATATTTCTTGACCTCCACTTCTCCCTATCACTTACTTTTTAACCCCTTGCAATTTGACTCCCCATCCTATCACTCACTTGAACCTGATTTCCCCTGTATTTCTCTTTTACTAGCCAAATCCAATGGCCTGTTCTTAAACCTCATCTTTCTTGATGCTTCTGCAGCATTTAATGCTACTTACCAGTGTTTTTTTCTGATTTCTATAATTTCTCTTCTCTTGAGAAGGACCATTTCAACCAATGGTTTTTCATTCTTCAATCTGATGGATTTAGTAAAAACCTGGTATTGCCTTCTAGTGAGAGACCAATTATCTCCACTGGTAGATTTGTGAGTGAAAACCCCCCCTTACTTAAGTCTTAAAGGTAGTTTCAGAAACTGGATTTGAACTCAGTCTAGCACCCTATTTATCCACTGGATCACCTTTACATGTTTCCTAACTGTCCACATGCTATCCAAGGCATCCAGAAGATGGAATTACAGAGGCATTCTCCCACTTTAGAATCCAAATCATCTGCCTGTTTCCTCTGTTATTCACTGACAACCACAAATGGACTGTTCTTTTCCTCACTTTGATTACAGGAGCAGCTAAGTGGCTCAGTGCATAGAATCAGGAGAACCTGAGTTCAAAATTGGCCTCAGACACTCATCACTCCCTAGCTATGTGACCTGGGCAAGCCACTTAACCCAAATTGCCAGAGAGAGAGAGAGAGAGAGAGAGAGAGAGAGAGAGAGAGAGAGAGAGAGAGAGAGAGAGAGAGAGAGAGAGAGAAATTACATTCTGCTTGGTATTATTCAAGAAAAAAAGAGTGTAAGACCAAAGATTAGATAGAAGCCCATTTGTAATCTAACAGAGGAGTTAGTAAACTAATAATCTTCTCTCTAAATCTCTACCAGAGCTGACATATAATGGACTTGTACATATGTGAATGTACTTCAAATTTCCCTTCCTTTTTGTAGAGAAGTTGATTGTTTTGGAGGGGTGGAAAGGAGAAGCTTCTGACATCAAACACCATTTTGGGTTTCATACTCACCTGGTTTCACAGTGCTCACACCTTCTCCAATGCTTTCTACTATCCCAGCTCCTTCATGTCCCAAGATTGCAGGTAAATGTAATGGAATTGACCCATCTAGTATGTGGTTATCTGAACCGCAGATCCCTGAAGCTATAACCTATATGACAATTAAAATGACATAAAATACTGCAGAATATTTTCTTCCTATATTTTTGGAGGTTTACGGAAACCTACCACAGTGTATACTTGTATAATATAATTAAAAAAAAAAACAAACAACTTGTTACAACACTTGTTTAAAGTTAAAGTTTAAAGTTTCTTATTCTCTGTTATCAGAATGTTTGTTTGTAAAAACTGAGTAGTCTGGGGCAGCTAGGTGGCTCAGTTATCCTCAGATGGTTGTTTTCCACCTTGGTTGAGGAATGAACAAGGAAGGTTGGGAAAGCATGTGATTGTAAAGAGAATAAAAAACTGCTATTTGAAAATTCCATATATTCTTTTCTGCTTCTGATGAATTTCTTGTGTTTTCTTCAGCTCATTCAGACAGAGCTGACCTAATGCATATTATGGCTGATAAAACAGGCTATATACTACACCCCAATGTTGTTGTTGTTGAGTCATATCTGTCTATTCTTAAACCTCTTTGGGGTTTTCTTGGGAAAGACTCTGAAGTGATTTGTCATTTTCTTCTTGAGTTCATTTTACAGATGAGAAAACTGAGGTAAACAGGGTTAAGTAACATGCTCAGGGTCATACAGTGAGTGTCTGTGGTTGGATTTGAACTCAGGTCTTTCTGACTGTGGACCTGGTGTTCTGATTGCTCCACCATCAGCTGCCCTGCTTGATCTCATAGTAAGCACTTAATAAATGCTTGTTAAGTGACTGACACTACAAAGCATTTTGTGTGTTTGCAGTGCCAAAAATACAGCTCATGGGATTCTACTAATATGCTTTCTTTTATTGTCAGCCAGCGCATACAATTGGGAGGCAACCAGAATTAGTCTAATTTCCTTTTCATGGAAATTTCTTCACTACCTAAAATAAGCTCTGCTGTCATCTACCCCCCAATTTTTTCTTCTCTAGTTTAAATATCCCCAAACTCTTCCATGGATGCTCATCTGACATGAACGCAAGGGCTTTTACAATGCTGATTCTCCTTCCCTGTTCAAATTATCAGTGCCATTCCTGAAGTGGGGCATCAAAACTGATCATATTACTCCAAACATTATCAAACCAGGGCAGAATACTTCATTTCCATCATCATGGATACTCTCTACCTCTTATTGTTTAATATTGAATTAGATTTTTCAACTACTATATCACATTGTTTGAATCATTTTGAGCTTGAAGTCCATCGGAAACCCCCAGATCATTTTTCTTTTTTCCCCCCACTTATTTATTTTAAAACAAATAAAAAATAGGAATAGAAACAGAAAAAAAAACCTTATTATGTACACAGCAGAATATATGACAGGATTCAAAATATGTAACAACAGATTTTCATTTCTAGAAAGTGTTTATAGTAATAAAAGGCATTGCATTTAGAACCGTCTGTCTTTTCTTTGCATCCTTGTAGGTTTTCTTTTGTTCTCTGCTATGCACTTTTTCTTTATTCTTTTTTTCTCCTTTATTCCTCCTTCCTCCCTCTCTCTCCCTTGCCACATCATCCAAGTAGGCTACAGTTAAATATGTACATATTATGTTTACATACACACATATACACCCACATATATACCCCACATGCATATATACACACAATATACATACAAACATATATGGATACATATAAACATATTATCTCTTCTTTCTTAAACCTAACTCTTCTACTTCTACTTGCTAAGTTGTTTTGCTATTACTAAACCATTACCCCCCATCCCTCTTGTATCCTCTCTCCTCAAATTTTTTCCTTCTTTTTTTAACCCTTTGTGATTAACCTTATCCCACTCCTATTAATCTAAACACTCTTCTATATCCCACTTAATCCTATTCCTTCCCTTTCCCTCCCTATTTCTTTATAAATTTTGGAGGCTGTGTATATATTATTTTTTTAAACTCATTCCTGATGTGAGCAGGATTTCAGAACCACCAGCCCTCCTCCCCCATCTAATTCCTCCATGATGGTTCTTGCTCTTGTACTTTATTCATATAGCACAGTTGTTGTTTTGACCTTTTCTTACATGGTTTTGCTTTTTGTCACATCATACTCAGTTCTATCCCAAACTTTCTTTTAACAACCCAATTTGTAATGATAATCTTAGAGATATGATTTAGCTTTCCATATATAAAACAAAGTTTATTCTTATTGAATTCTTCAAAATGAGTCTTTGATGTTGGTTCTTATATACTAAATTTTCTACTGAGTTGAGATTTGTTTGCAACAAAATCCGGAAAGTTTGGTATATTGAGTGTCCATTTTTTTTTACCCTTTCACAATTATGCTTAATATTGTTGGATATAATATTTTTGATCTCATCCCTAGTTCTTTTAATTGTTGATATATATTTTAATAATCTTGTTTTTCTTGGATTTGTTTTTGTTTTTTATTTGTTTTGTTTTGTTCTTTAGTTTTTCCTCTCTCTCATTTGACTTTTTTTTTTTAAAGATCAAAGTTCCCCACCCACCCACCCCAGGCAATTGGGGACTTGCCCAGGATCACACAGCTAGGATATGTTAAGTGTCAAAGACCAAATTTCAACTCAGGTCCTCTTGACTTCAGAGCTGGTGCTCTATCCACTGTACCACCTAGCTGCCCCTCTCTCATTTAATTTTTAAAATATTTTAAAAAGATTTTCTATAAATTTTTTCTGACTAGGTAGACATCTAATGTTTCTTTTTGGGATAGGAAAGACTTTTTGCACTTCAGTATCGTGCTCTGAAGATGAACTTTCTTTTTCCCACAGAAACTGTTTATACTTCTTTCTCCTTTGCCTGCTCATTTTTTTCTTTTTAAATAAGAATCCATTTATGTAAGCATCTCTAATCCTAGAGTAGGGGAATGGTGTCTCTGGCTTCAGGTCTTCCTTTAATTCTTCTCTCTAGCTTGGAACTCAATCCAAGAACTCCATCTTCATGTAAATACCTGCAACAGCATATCCCTTGCCCCACTGCTTCTGCACTTGCAAAGGCTATGCTAGTTTCTTCTTGTCCAGAGCATTTTCATCATAGGTTCCCTCAATCTTCCCTGACTCAGATACCTAACTCTTCACTTTGTTGGGGAGGTAAAAGATCCTGTGGTTAGAGCTGAATCTACTTCCAGGGCATTTCCCTTTTCCCCAGGGCTTGTCTGTTTTAGTCAAGCTAGCTTGGAGATGTTTATAATTCATACCATCCAAACTTCTGCCCTAGGATTTTTCTTCTAGGCTCTGGCTGTCTCTGGAGGAATCCTCTATTCTGCCCCAAGTCTTATCTGTTTTTCAACAATCTACATTCTCCTTGAGGCACAATTTTGTTTTGTTTGTGAGAGAAATCTGGAAAGTTTGGAATTTTCTGACCTAGTCCATCATCTTCCCAGAATTCTCTATCCCTCAAATGTCAGATCTTTTTTCGTACAAATTACTTTTTAGCTTTGTTTCCTCCATTTTATGATTCTGGAATTAGTTTTTGAACTCAGATGGAGGACATCCATGAAGTGAGAGGGTTGTTTTTTTTTTTTTTTTTTTTTAGGATAAGGGAAACAAGATGATGTTTGTAAGCAGTAGTTGGAGAGAGATTAATGATTAGTAAAAGAATGAGGATGACAGAGGGGTAAATCTGGTGGAGAAGATGGAATACAATAGAGTTAAGGGCATATGTATAGAAATTTGACTTGGCAAGAGAAAGATTACTTCTTCATGACAGATAAGAGATGAAGGAAGTGGTAGTGGGCTAAGACATCTGAGTGTTGTGAGATGAGAAGGAAGAGAGAAGAGAGAAAGAACTTTTGGCAAATGGCTTTAACTTTTTTAATGGAATAAGAGAAAAAAATTCTCAGCTGAGAGAATAGGAGGTTTGAAGAAGCATGAAATTATTTCAAATTACTACTGTGATGGACAGAGTGAATTAATTATGGAGGATTGCCTTACCATAATGAGTGCTCCATTGAGATTAACTAGCATGAATTTGTGGTAGATTGAATGAGCACTTTCATTATTTCTATAGCACTGTTTTGCAATTCATGAATAGAAGTTGAGATAAATAATGGGGTTTGACAAAGTTGGGGAAGGATTTGGGAGAGGAAACAGGCAAGATTGCATAGGACAAGAAGAGGGAGAACTCATGTGGATGATTTCTCAGATTCACCAGCTGAAAGTATACCAGAAAGAAGAATATGAATTATATTTCTGAGAAATTAGCTTTAAAAACTCTTTTAATTATTTAGTCTTGATTAATCATTGTCTAAATCCTGTAGATCAGTCAGAAAGCCCACTTTTGGCAGTTTGTTGAAGCCTACAAACCCCATCTCAGAATAAACTTTTTAAATAATTGAAGGAAATGCTAAATTTCAGTTAGAAGTTAGGGAAAATAAAGATGTAATTTTGTTTTTCTTGTTCACTGATATCTAGCCATGGACCAGTCCCAGAACTTCTGTTTCATTAGAAGGGAACCAGAAAATCCTAGAAATTGATTTCTAGATATTAAAATCTTATTTAACTTTTGCAAATCAAAATTCACTCAACTTTTCATCCCTTGTCATTACTCACACCTGTTTCCTGTGGTGAATATTCCATCTTGGTTAAAGAAAAATGTGTGGTATAAATGATGATGTTGGATATATAAAATAGGGAATAAACTTGTGATTTCATTGGTATAGCAGATGGTGAAGGATGGTGAAACTTCCTCTGCCAATGCAGATTAATATCTTTCCCACAACTTATAGTCTTAGTTGCCTAGAATACAGCTACATGATTTACTCAGAGTCATAGAGTCAAATTGTGTCAGAAATTAGTCTTGAATCGGGTCTTTCTGGCTTCAAGAACAGCTCGCTATTCAGCTATCTCTTATGAGAAAGTAGCAAATTTTATAAATAGAAACTTTCTCCTTGTCTGTTTTGCAATTGTCTTTCAGTTGTGTCTAACTTTCTGAATGCATTTGGGTTTTTCTTGATAGAGATGTTGGACTGGTTTACCATTTCCTTCTCCAGCTCTTTTTACAGATGAGGAATCTGAGGCAAAAAGGGTTGAATGATTTGCCCAAAGTCACACAACTATCAAGTGTGTGAGGCCAGATTTGAAATCAGGAAGATGAGTCTTCCTGACTCCAGGCTAGTGCTCTATTCACTGTGCAACCCAGTTGCCCTTGGTAACTAGTAACTAGAAAACATTGCTTTATAAGTATAGATATTCTGACTTTTGTCTCACCTATTTGGGGGAAATGAAGATAGGTATTATCTTGTTTTTCCTTGTCTTTATCCATGTTATATCTTCCCAATAGAGTAAAAGCTCCTTGAGGGCAAAGACTTTCTATTTTTAAATATTTTCATATTCTCTAGTGCTTCCTACATAGAAATGCTTAATAACATTTCTTGATTTGAATGGAATTGCATATAATACCTTTTTAGGTAGTGCCATACAAAATGGCCCTGGGTTTCATGGTGTGCATATAGTGGGGATATGACTCCTAATTGGCTGTTTAATGATAAAGATCTTAGATCAGTTGGTTGCAGAGGCAGAGAGGCAGTCTAAAGAGACAGAAGTCTTCTTGAACTTTTGAATGATGGAAAAAATACATATAGAAGATTAAAATCTCTAAGTCTCCATTTCCTGAAATTTCCTATTAAGTTTATAATTTTAGGAGATAATCATAAATACCAACTTTACCTTAATTCGAACCTCTCCAGCCTTTGGTGGATCAACTTCCACCTCCTCAATAGACAAGGGAGCATTATATATCCAGGCAACAGCTGCCTTACATGTGATAACCTGTCAAATTAATAAAATAGAACATGATCCTGATATAAACTGAAATTATGTTTGACATCCCTTTTTACTAACGGCATGCTGTCTGTCTCTTGCTATTTTTTCAAACTGGAAATGGTTTTCTAAGTTGTACATTTTGGACAAATATAAAAATAAGTTCTGAAGGAAGGAAACAAGTAGTTATGAAGTTGCATAGTAATATGCCAAATATTGTGCTAAGTATTTTTACAAATAATGTCTCATTTGATCCTCACAACAACCCTGGAGGTAGGCACAGTTATCCTTATTTTACAGATGAGAAAACTGAGACAGATAGAGGGTAGCATGATTTGAATTCAGATCTTCCTGACTCCAGGTCCAGCGTTCTATTCACTACACCACTGAATACTAGTATATCATGAAAGTAGCGAAAGTACAACATTTAGAACATGGATTCCTTTCCACAGTTGTTGGTTGATGGATTTTATTCAGATTAAAAGTTTTTCAGTTGTGTCCTTCATTCATTCACACAATTTTTATGCATGGGAAAGAGTAATAGATCTATAATCGGAAGATATAATTTCACATCCTAATTCCACCATTTGTAAATTAGATTACCTTGAATAAGTGACTCATCTCTTTATTCCTTTCCTTGGCTAAGTGTTCAAGGGAGCAGAATTGAGAACCAAGAGTCTAGACTTTTCCAAGATGATTACTAGTTCTTACCCCATTCCAAAATTGAGAAGAAAAAATTTTGCCACTATAGAACAATCATAAAAATATAGGCGTTATCTTTGAATTAGGAAAAGTAATCCCCTAAAAAAATTGTTCTGAATTTTATATACCCTTTCTTTTATCCAGGGTCAGGACTATTTGTGATACTTTCTTTTCTTATGGTCTTATTTTCTTATAACCATAAGAATCGTTTCCAAAGTTATTATTACCAAACTTTCTTTTGCCTAATAAATGTCTTACTGACCCTTTGAATAATAATTTCTGGGGAAGTTTGATGAAAGGGACTGAACCTGTAATTTTATCACTGTAGGCAACTCTTACATTGGAAATTCCTTCCACTAATGCAGATCAGCCACTCTCCTGCCATGGATTTAGAACTGGAAGGCACATTTAGAAGTCACCCAATCCAATTCTTCATTTTGCAGATTGAGAAAGTAAGATCCAAAGTCACAAAGGTATTAATAGAGACAGGATTTGACACCAGGTTACTTTAATTGCAAACCTAATACTATATCTTCTCTACCTTGCTGAAAGTTCTGAAAAATTAGGTGATTTATCCTTGGATGAACCACTAGTATGTATGATAAGATCTGAAATCAGATCTTTCTGACTATAGACCTAGCTCTCTAAGTAGCCTCTCATGACATCAATGCAAACTAGAGATGATTAGATTTCAAAATATCATTCAAACAATTTACCAAATGTTTTCTCTAAGTAGCAAGAGCTCTTATTGTAATAAAATACACATTTTATAATAATGACTAAAAATGATCAGGAATACATCAATATATTAACAATCATTCTTCCATATACAAGCAATATGATATAATTTTATATGATAAAGTTCTCCAGTTAATGAGACATTTCTCTGTCAACTTTTCTATACAACTGAAATATGACAATACATACAATAGAAATATGTATACTTACTTTGCCAGTGGTTTCCCCACCAACTTTGGCTTGCTTCATCTTTCTGCCTCAGATGTACCACAGAAAAACAAAAATCTATCTGTCTTGCTGAGAAGAAACCTTTCGGTGTATTTATAGCTCCTTGATATATTGCGTAATTGTATACTTATTAAAAGATTAAGAAAATCAGGAGACGAAATGAGTGATGAATGAAAGGAATGCTAGAGGAGGCATAAAGAAGTTAGAAGAAAGGAGAAGAGGGGAGGACATGTTAGAAATTTTTTAGCTTAAGAAGGAATCTGAGGAAGAAGCCAATGAAGGGAGAAAAAGAAAATGAGGAAATATTTTGTAGATAAAAAGATAGTGAGATTATTGGAAAGAACACTGGTTCTGAAGTTAGAAGATCTTGGTTTAAATTCCACTTCTGGTACTTATTAGTTGTGTGACTCCAGGAAAGTTAATTCAAACATGCCTCAGTTTCCCTTTCAGTAAAATAAGAGGGTTGAGTTAGATAGTCTTAGTGGTCTCTTATAGTTCTAGATCTATTATAAAATATGATATGATATTATATAAGATATATATATATATTATGTAAGATATATAAGATATAAGATTAAGATAAAATAAATATAATGGGAAAGAAAAAATAAATAGAAAAACATTTATTAAAAACTATGTGCCAAACATCATAATTTTTGCTGGTGACAGAATTACAAATGCAATCCCTGCTCTCAAGGAATTTGATTTTTTAAAAAATATACATTTTGGGGGATTTTTTTGGCTTTGCATAATCTTTTTTCCAGCCCATATCTCTTATCTTCCCCTTCCCAGAGAAACAGACTTATAACAAAGACTTTTTAATTAAATTAATTAATTAGTTAATTTTTTATTTTAAAGATTAAAAATAATAATAATAACAGTTTTTATTTACCAGATATATGCATGGGTAATTTTACAACATTGACAGTTGCCAAACCTTTTGTTCCAATTTTTCTCCTCCTTCCCCACCCCCCAGATGGCAGGTTGACCAATACATGTTAAATATGTTAAAGTATAAGTTAAATACAATATATGTATACATGTCCAAACAGTTGTTTTGCTGTACAAAAGGAATCGGACTTTGAAATAGTGTACAATTAGCCTGAGAAGGAAATCCAAAATGCAGGTGGACAAAATTAGAGGGATTGGGAATTCTATGTAGTGGTTATCAATTCACAGTTCCACCAAAAATGTGTTTCCATGTGCCTGTTTTTTGATAACCCCTCCAACATTGACTATTCCTGTTTTTTTGTCTTTTTTTTTTCTTGTCAATTTGTTTGTGTGAGGTAAAACCTCAGAGCTATTTTAATATGTATTTCATTATTTTTTCTTTCATAAGGTTGCTTTAAAAAAAAGTAAAAAATATTTGGGAATAGTCTTTAACCTTATGTATTTCAGTAATGTGTGCTTGTATTCAAATCTTATAAATGTTATTTGATGAGAGGTTTTTTTCCCCCCAGTAGATTGATTTCCATCTTATCTATAATTCATTAAGTTTATTTGTATAAAAATGTTCACTTTAATGAAATCAAAACTATTTTATCTTTTATAATTGGTTTTGTCCCTTATTTAGTTAAGAACTCACCTCCTATCCTTATGTATGGTATATGGTCTGTTTTTCTTCTATTTTTTAAAAAAAGTCTATTCAAGTCACCTAACCCTTGTGAATCTTGTGGAATGTGGTATAATATGTTATTCTGAAACTGATTTCTGCCAGACTGTTTCCAGTTTTTCCAACAATTCTTAGCAAATAAGAATTTTTTTCTTAGACAATTTATAATTTTTGTGTTTATTGAACATTGAATTACTGAATTCAATTATTTCTAATTTTTCCTTTAATCTATTTAAGCAATTTAC